>NC_041729.1:108420545-108743670 GCF_004115215.2 Ornithorhynchus anatinus | reverse complement strand
TGGTGCGCACATTGGAAATGTCCCTGTTCCTTCCTGCTGAGGCCCAGTTTAGCCATTCAAAGCATTTTAACAACCACATTCACGCTGCTTTCTCCCCTAATCCCAGTTGCCCCCACCATCTTTTAACCTTGTGTCCCTCCTTGCCTCTCTTTTCATCCTCCTCCCCTCTCATTCTTCCAGTTTCACAAACCTCACCATGTCTCGATACACCTATCCTTGGGGTGCCAGACCAAAAAAGCTCATCCCACTGTCAATTGATCAATCAATTGTATTTACTGAGCATTTACTACATTCAGAGCACTGTACTGAGCACTTGGGAGAGTACAAAAAAACAGCATGACCTGATGGATAGAGCACAGAGCTGGGACTCAGAAGGTCATGAGTTCTGATCCTGGCTCCACCACTTGGCTGCTGTGTGACCTTGGGAAAGTCCCTTTACTTTTCTGTGCCTCAGTTACCTAATCTGTAAAATGGGGATTGAAACTGTAACCCCCTTGTGGGACAGAGACATGTCCAACCTGATTTGCTTGTATCCAGCCCAATGTTTAGGACGGTGCTTAATAAGTACCAAAGAACAGAATTGGTCAGCTCTTTTCCTGCCCTAACGATCTTACAGTTTACCTTCTCATTATGCCCCTTATCTGACACACGGTTCTCTTCCTATCCAATCTGTTTAAGGCCCCAAAGTCACATGACATCTCATAGTTTGGAGGAGACTGAATTAGCAGTTTGGTAGGAAACTAAAGAAAAACACTATTTTAAATGACTTACACAGCTGATGAAGAGATTGTTTTTATGCAGCTGGAAGCCAATTCTTACCTCTGCCACTTAAGCATCTTTTGGGGCATTTATGAAGCTCAGATAGAGGGAGATTCTGGGAGGGGGAAGGGGACCAATCCCCATAATGCACACTTAACAAGAAAGTTTCCAATTTGTCTAATTGGGTTTGACTAAGGGTCTGGGTACTGGTTACCGAGTCCTTTAAACCCTCCATCTTTCTTCCCTGACCTTTGAACCCAGTGGAATGCAGGAACTCTGAGAATGTAGACGTATCCCACCGTGGCATTGAGGTTGGGGGCCATGCCTGCAGGAAAGCAGAAGCAGACTGGGTCCTACAGCCACTGTTAGGAATCGCAAAGGAGAGGGAACGCCTTCTAATGAATGCAGCATGTTCTTGCATGAATATGTCCAAAGATCCACAAGCCAGTAGTCTGAGTAAAGGCCAATCTTCCTTCCCAGGTCTCAGAGCGTGTTTTATTAAGTTTCACAGTAGTCCCAGGCAGGAAGTATTCTCTGAAGCAAAGTGGCCTTGTGGAAAGAGCAAGGGCCTGGGAGTCAGAGGACCTGGGTTCATTCATTCATTCATTCAGCTGTATTTACTGAGCACTTACTGTGTGCAGAGTACTGTATTAAGCGCTTGGAAGAGTACAATACAACAATAAACAGACACATTCCCTGCCTACGATGAGTTTACAGTCTAATCCCAGCTCTGCCACTTGTCTGCATCGTGAAGTCGGGCAAGTACTCAACCTCTCCTTGCGCCTCAGTTCCCTCATCTGCAAAATGGGGATTCAATACTTGTTTTCCCCCTTACTCAGATTGTGAGCCCCATGCGGGACCCACTTATCTTCTATCTACCCCAGAGCTTTGTACAGTTCGTCACACATAGTAAGCACTTAACAAATACTACAATTTTTATTATACTGAGGAATGTCATCAGACCTCACAGAAATCAATAATAGCAGCAGGAGGAGGGGCTTTGACTCCAGAATTTTTAACGACTAACCAGACAATGTTGCTTCTTGAGTTCCGGGATGCTGAAGAACTTGTTCAGCAACAGGAAGGATGTAGACAATCTGTGTCTGGGCAAATTCAAACGGCCAGAGGTATTTACTTCCTTTACCAGACTGAGGGGATATATGATGTCAAAGAACAACACATTTCACCAAGGAGGCAGCTGGGTTTCAACCGTGGATGGAATGCTGAAAGAACTGAAGCTTTCAGAATGCTTTGGGCCAGCCTAGGCACCATCTACAGCAAGGTTTTGGAAAGTTTGCAATAAAACTGTGTTCTCTCTGGTTCAGCACAAAAAGAGAATGAAAAGACTATGGATGTTTAATGAATCGCACCTTGGTTTTCCTGCACTAAGAGAAATAGCTCCATAATTTAAGCTGAAAGGAACCAAGACGGAATGAAAAACACATGCTAAAAATGGAAACAGCATGTGAATCGATTCAAATACCTTCTCAGTTTGCTTTTATCTCCCACCCCAGACATCCTGCCCAATTCTACTCCCTCCTGATCTGCAAGAAGGTTCACCAGTCTTTTTCCTTCCCTCTAGTCAACCCGGATAAGGAGCAGTCAGTGATGCTTCCCTTAGCCTTCTCCTCTTTCCAAATTAGGATGTGAGCAATCTGAATGATACTCTGGAGAAACTCCAGGGTTAATCCGGTTCAGCTTTTCCCAGAAAATCCCTGAATAACAAGAGTTTTGCTTCACATTTTTTTAAGTAGAAAAATGCATTTCAAAGCCAGCTTCTGGTGGGCAGGAAGACAAGGTGATAGAAAGAAGAAGTGGGGCAGGGAAGAACGTTTGCTGTTGCAATGGTGGCGAATTAATCAATCAATGGTATTTATCGAGCATTTATTGTGAGCAGAGCTCTGTCTTAAATGATTGGGGGCGTACAGTACGACAAAGTTGATAGACAAATTGCCTGCCCACACGGAGTCCAGAGTGGAAGGTAATTGATAAAATGAATTATGGATATGTTCATAAGTGCTTTAGGCCCGAGGGTGGGGTGAATATCAATCAATCCATCAATGGTATTTATGGAGCAGTTATTGTATACAGGCACTAAGGGCATGGGAGAATAAGATACAATCGTGTTGGTAGACATATTCCCTGCTCACAATGAGCCTACAGTCTAGTGTTTTAAGGATATGGAAATAAGTGTATAGAGGAGGGAGATGGAGCAAGGGAAATGAGGGCGTAGTCGGGAAAGGCCTTTTGGAGGAGATGTGATTTTAATAAGGCTTTGAAGGTGGGGAGAGTGGGGGTCTGTCATATACGAAGTTGAAAGGAGTTCCAGGTTAGAGGGAGGATGTAGGCAAGAGGTTGGTGGCAATAATAACAGTGATAATAATAATGATGGTATTTGTTAAATGCTTACTATGTGCCAAGCACGGTACTAAGCGCTGGGGTGGATACAGGCAAATTGGGTGGGACACAGTCCCTGTCCTGCATGGGGCTCACAGTCTCAATCCCCATTTTACAGATGAGGTAACTGAGGCCCAGAGAAGTGAAGTGACTTGCCCAAGGTCACACAGCAGACATGTGACAGAGCCAGGATTAGAACCCATGGCCTTCTGACTCCCAGGCACGTGCTCTAGCCATTAAGCCCTGCTGCTTCTCAAGATAGAGATCATGGTACTGTGAGCAGGTGGGCATTGGAGGAGTGAAGTGCTCAGGCTAGGTTTTGTAGAAGATTAGCAAAATGAGGTAGGAGGGTGGGCAGCTGATTAGGTCTTGAAATTGTGGACAAGAAAGTTGATGTCGTTTAACACTGGTTTTGCTTCTTCTACTAACAGACAGCCTTCAGGTTTTGAAAAACTCCTTACATAAACAATTCCACGCATGCTACTGCAATCCCTGGATAACAAGTTAGCCAGCTTCACTTTTTTTAACTTAGAAAAACACACACCACTCCTCTCCTTAAAACCCCTCCAAAGCCTACCCATTCTCTCTCTCCAAAATATATTAACCGTTGGCTTCCAGACTCCCTACCAGCTATCTCCTTCTTTCTACAAGCTCTTTTCCCTCTCCACTCCTCTTCAATCAATGGTAATTAGTGAGCTCTTATTGTGTGTAGAGGACTGTACTAAGCACTTGAAACACTTTGCTCCTTCTAGGTTGTACCTCACTCACAATTCCCATCTCCAAAGTATTTCTCACACACTTCTCAACACTTTTTCATTGTGAACTCCCCCAAATAGGGACAAGGACTGTGTTCAATTCCCAATTATGTATCCTCTCCCAATGTTTAGTACATGGCTCTGCACTCAGTAAGTACTTCAAAGTACTATTATTACTAGTCAGTACAAATCCATTAAGCCTCACCAGCCTCAAAAACTCCTTAAAAGTCATCTCCTCCAGTAAATTATTCCTTTCAGAAAGTCTCTCTAGCCTTACTTGAATGGTTCTCACTCTCTCCTAGCCATCAGATGCCTTAGCAATTGTATATCTCTGTCCGTGTATTATTAAATTGCTTCTTTCTACATATTGTTTATGTTTGGCAATTCGTTTTCCTTTATCTCCCCTATTAGACTATAAGCTCCTTGAGGAAAGAGAATGAGTTTTTGTGCTCAAAGCTGTATGCTCCCAAACCCCTAGGACAGTGATTCGAACACAGTAGTCACCTAGTACAATATGTTGCACATAGAAAGTGCTCAATAAATTGCATTGATAATGGGGTGATGATGATAATGATGCTTTTGGTTTACTAAATCCATCTTGGAACTAGAAAAACGGAGGGAAAGTTGATGGATCTCATGTTAATGTCCCACACAAAAGAGGGAGGAGATGGGCTTTCCTTCCCCCAGTTAAACAAGGGCAAAGCAGCTGCCCTGGAGGAGTCTTGAGCTGGGTGATGGAGAACTTGTCAAGCCTTGATCCCACGAGCTGTCAAGGCCTGGGAAATAGGACAGGAGTTGTAGGGTGAGAAAAATCATGAAAAAATCTATACATGCCATAAGGAAATTGATTTTCTTTAAGGAACGATAATGTTTTTACTATTTATGATTATGAATTATTATTTATGAATTCACCACTGAGGCATTGACGGTACCTAGTATCGCACAGATAGCTCGCTGATGGGACAGAGTTGACCTAGGGGGAAAAGCAAAGAGGTAGAATTCAAGAGAAGCAGTGTGGCCTATTAGAAAGAAGCACAGTACACAGTAAACACTTAATAAATATGATTGGTTGGTTGATTGGTCTGCGTGAGTTAAAAGCACACATGATCACATCTTATAGTATGACAGACCATCAGAGGGGCACTACGGCACAGTTGGAAGATCTTTTTTTCTGTCCTCACATTGAACTGAACTGAAGCACCATTCCTCGCCTTGGAGGGTAATAAATGTGTCAATCGCTCGGGACCCAGACTTCCAGCTCTGGGAAAATTGGGAATAAATGGATGGTCACTGGTGGTGGGGGGTGATTGGAATCCTGATCCCACCCAGGAGTTGAGGGTGCCCTAGGACAGACTTCTGGGAGCTTTTCTCTTGCTTGCCTATCAATTCCTGTGAAAAACCTGGGTAGGAACCAGAACTGTCGGGCTTCCTCCCCTTCCCTCCTCCCCCTTCTTTCCTTCCTAGCAATGTTGAAACCCACATATTTAATCTGCCACCAAATGCTGTCATTTTTACCTGCATAACATCGCTAAAATTCACCCTTTCATTAATCCAAGCACTTTATCCTTCCCTGCCTCATTCACTCTGCCCTCTACTACCTGCTCAGAAGCAGCGTGGTGTAGTTGATAGAGCACGTGCCTGGGAGTCAGAAGGCCATGGGTTCTAATCCCGACTCTGCTACTTGTCTGCTGTATGACCTTGGGCAAGTCATTTCACTTCTCTGGGCCTCAGTTACCTCATCTGTAAAATGGCCATCGAGATTGTGAGCCCCACAGGGGACAGGGACTGTATCCATTCCGATTTGCTTGTATCCAGCCCCAGCGCTTAGTACCGTGCCTGGCACGTAGTAAGCACTTAATAAATACCATAATTATTAATTATTATTAACATCCTGATTTCCTACCACAACCCACAGCCCACACACTTTGCTCCTCTAATGCCAACCTACTCATTGTAACTCGATCTCTTCTATCTTGCCGCCGACCTGTCGCCCACATCCTGCCTCTGGCCTGGAACTCTCCCTCTGTCTTCGTATCCCACAATTACTCTCCCCACCTTCCAAGCCTTATTGAAGGCACATCTCCTCCAAGAGACCTTCTGCAAGCAGGCCTTCATTTTCTCTTCTTCCATTCCCTTCTGTGCTGCCCTAGCACTTGGATTCAAACCCTTTATTCACCCTTCTCTCAGCCTCACAGTACTTAAATACATATTCATAATACATTTATATTAATGTCAGTGTCTCCCTCTAGACTGAAAGTTCATTGTGGGTAGGAAATATGTCTAACTCCATTACATTGTGCTCTCCCAAGCATTTAGTACAGTGCCATGCATATAGTAAGTACTCAATAAATACGCTTGATTGATTGTTTGAAACCAAGTCTTAGTAGATTTGAGATTGGGAATGGTGGCTTTGTCAAGCTGCCTCTCAAACCATCAATCTTGGAGTCTCTCTGACCATAAACAAGGATTAGTTAGCTTCATGGTACCATGCGCTCCTCGTTCTAGTCCTGTATTGTAAGGTGGTAGAATGATTAGCCAGGGACTGTCCAATGGGAAACTAGATAGGGATGCCCAGGGTATGTTTCTGCTGGGTCACATCTTGCCTGATCGTGTGTCATTTGGATTTCAGGGAGTTGAGGAAGCACTAGCTCTGCATTTTACCAGAATTCACTCCATGCCTCAGAGATGGGGTGACCTAAATGGACACCTGGAGTATCCATGCAATGACAATAACATGTTGGCAACGTGTCTTCCAGATCAGGGAGATAGAACATAATGAGATATGGCTAGATTTAAAGATTAGGATTTTAGTCTGGAGAGATGGAGGCTGAGATGGGGCATGAATGAAGTTCACAGAATCATGAATGAGGTGGTAGGGAAAACTTAGAATTGTGGTTCGCTAAGCAGTGGCATATTAATAATAATAATGTTGGTATTTGTTAAGCGCTTACTATGTGCAGAGCACTGTTCTAAGTGCTGGGGTAAATACAGGGTAATCAGGTTTTCCCATATGAGGCTCACAGTTAATCTCCATTTTATAGATGAGGTAACTGGGGCACAGAGAAGTTAAGTGACTTGCCCACAGTCTCACAGCTGACAAGTGGCAGAGTGGGATTCGAACCCATGACCTCTGACTCCCAAGCGCAGGAATAGAATAATGATATCATATCGGACACAGTCCCTGTCCCAGATGGCACTCACAGTTTAAGGAGAGACACAAAATTTTGGATTCAAATTATACAGATGAGAAAAATGCAGACAAGTGACCTAACAAGTTCACACAACAGAAGAAGCAGCATGGCCCAGTGGCGAGAGCATGGGCTGGAAAGTCAGAAGGGCCAGAGTTCTAATCCCAGCTCCACCTTCTTGTCTGCTGTGTGACCTTGGGCAAGTCACTTAGCTTCTCTGTGCCTCAGTTACCTCATCTGTGAAATGGGGATCAAGAGTGTGAGCCCCATATGGGACAGGGACTGTATCCAACCTGATTACTTTGTATCTACCCCAGTGCTTAAAACAGTGCATGGCACATAGTAGCACTTAACAAATACCATTATTATTATTGTTATCATTATTATATTGAGTGACAGAGTCAGTTTTAGAACACAGGTCTCCTGACACCCAATCCTATGCTCTTTCCACTAGACCAGGTTTCTTGGCACCCACTGGAGGGAGTAGATTAAAAATACAGAAAAAAGAAGCACCGCACACAATAGGGAGTAAGCAAATGGAATCTGTTATCGATGGGAAGTATGCAGTCAGAAAATAGCATGATCAAGAGAGGTTTGGCTAAATCTGTGATTGTAGAATCATATTAGATTGCAAGCTCCTTGAAAGCAGGGATCACACCTAGCTACTCTATTACTCTTCCAGGTGCTTAATCCAATCCTCTGTCCACAGTAGAGTGTCAGCTTCTTGTGGTCAGGAATCATGCTTACCAATTCTATTGGACTGTTCTCTATCAATTGATTAGTAGCATGCAGTGAGCTGTTAGGTAGCCCATCCCTAAACACAAGAATGAGTGTGCAGGAGAGCAACCATCAAGTGTCCTGTTGCCACTGGAGAGTCAGAATCCTGGGCTGGATGGACCATGGGTCTGACCCAGGAACAGCAACTCGCAGTGTCTTATACAGTACCATGCCTTAATGGATGGAGCATGGGCCTGGGAGTCAGAGGAACCTGAGTTCCCTCATCTGGAAAATGGAGATTTAGACTGTGGGACATGGACTGTGTCCAACCTGATCAACCTGTATCTACCCCACTGCTTAAAACAGTGCTTAACACCTAATAAGCATTTAAGAAGTATCATAATCATTATTACTATTGACAAGGCTCTGCAGACCTTCCAGGCCAATTTTCATTGTATCTTTCCTCATTTTATGTCCTTCCCCCAAACCATACTGACATTGTTGAAATTGGCCCCGGATTTATTCATGCAGAAGTGAACACGGGGAAAGAACCAGAGGAGTAATTCATCTAACATGAAAACAGCTGTTGCCCCAAGGCCAGTTTTGCTATCACCAGCTTCCTTCAATTTGATTAGCTATGTCCCGGACAACAGAAAAAGACAAAATTCTCAAAGATCAAGGTGAAATTCTTGTGCTTTTCCCCTTGACCATTGATTCCCCTCCTCACTCATCACACACACATCTATTTTAGGAATAGATAATAGCTGGATTCATGTATTCAGAACAAAAGACAATAGGTTGTGATGGGATCACTTGAGATGTTTGCAGTTTGGTGAGTTTTACCAGCTTCATTTCAAATGTCTTTAAAATCCATTATTATCAGGACCAAAATATCCTTTTGATCATCTCTCACCCCCAAGTCTCCAGCTTAAAACTGATCTTTCAAATTCAAATGAAGTAAAAGACACCACATTTTCAAATCACCCTTAGGAGAGTGAATTTTTTTTCTGCAAGAGAGAGAGATACATTTCTAAATTAGAGGGTGACATTTACAAAATGCATCAGTTAAATACCAAAATTTTTAGAGCATATGGTATTTTGTTTCTTATTTTCCTAGCATAATTTAAAAGCCTTAAAATTGTCCTGAACAAAGCTTATTTCACAAGACTCTAATAGAGGGAGAGTGTACGTGTGTTTGTGTGTGTGGCGTTCACACCTCCGTATGTTCTATTTCTGTGCATCTTGTGTATATTCCTCCCTGTCTCTCTCCCCATCTCCATCTTCAATCTCTTCTTTTTCTCTCTTCATCTCTCTCCCTCCATTATGGTTGAAAGTAGCATGGTGAAAAGGAGTATGGCTTTGTAGATAAAGCATGGACCTGGGAGTCAGAAAGTCATGGGTTCTAATCCCGGCTCTGCCACTTGGCTGCTGTGCAAATTTAGGCAAATCACTTCATTTCTCTGTGCCTCAGTTACCTCATCTGTAAAATGGGAATTGAGACTGTGAGCCCAACAGGGCTGTGTCCAACCCGATTTGCTAATATCCACCCCAGCACTTAGTACAGTGCCTGGTACTTAGTAAGTGCTTAACAGTTACCGTAATTATACTTATTATCATTTATGTAGTAGACACACAAATTTATGGTTAGTCCTTCAAAATAAATTTTTCTTCACTGGTAGGGAAGGAATGGTTTTGTAGGTTCTGGTAAGAAGCAGCTCAATCCAAATCCACACCTACTGAAATGTGGTACTAGGCACCGATGTGCTGATTGGAGATTTAGAGTTGTCCTTATTCCCATTCATTCAGTTGTATTTATTGAGTGCTTACTGTGTGCAGAGCACTCCTACTCCATCCCTGTCCTCTTTTCAAAGCATTGCCCCTCATCTCCCTCTCCCTGAACCAGCCCCCATGAGCTTGCTCTCATCCAACCCATCCATACCATTCCCTCCCCTCATCTCTGCCCCACAGCTTCAGCCAAATGAAGCTTGTGGAACCTCTGCTCCCGTGTGGGAAAACTTTCCTTCATTTTGACCTGTTCCTAATCCATTCACTGCTCTTCCTTGCCATCCCTGAAAACTGGCTTTTCCCACGTGACACTGTTTCCCAGGGGGGTTCGTCTTCTCCCACTCACCAAGCCTCACTGGAAAAGGGAGAGGAGTCAGCTTCCTTCTTGCTTACCCTGCCACTTTTGCACCATCCCATCTCCTCCATCCCTTTCTTTCCCTTCCTTTAAAGCCTATATCATCTGCTTCTAATAATAACCCTCCCTTGATTCCACACCTTCTTCCAGTTATGCCTCATTTCTTTCCTACCATTCCCCTTAAACTTCCCGAGCAAGTTATTTACATCTACCGTCTCCATTTCCTCCCTTCCAATTCTCTCCTTGACCCCCTCCAATCTGGCTTCTGACCCTTTCACTCTATGGAAATTGGCCACTCTGAGGTCACCAATGATTTCCTTTTTCTTGCCAAATCCAACAGCCTTTACTCCATCCTAATCCTCCTTGATCTCTCAGCTGCCTTCAATATTGTGGACCACCACCTTCTCCTGGAAATGTTATCTAACCTTGGATTCACTGACACTGTCCACTTCTAGTTCTCCTCCTATCTCTCTGGCTGATCATTCTCAGTCTCTTTCATAGGCTTTTCCTCTGCCTCCCATCCCCTAACTCTGGGAGTCCCTCAAACTCAGTTGTGGGTCCCCTTCTAGTCCCCATCTACACCCACTCCTTTAGAAAACTCATTCGTTTCCATGGCTTCAAACACCCCCTTATTTCGATGACTCCCAAATCTATCTGCAGCCTTGACTCTATACTTTTTTGTGGTACTTGTAAAGTGCTTATGTTTTGCCAAGCATGGTATTACACGCTGGCATGGATACAAGATAATTAGGTTAGATACAGCTCCTGTCCCTCCTGTGGCTCACTGTCTAAGTAGGAGGAAGAAGAGATATTGAATCCCCATTTTACAGGTGAGGAAACTGAGGCCCAGAGAAATCAAATCACTTGCCCAAGGTCACACAGTAGACAAGCGGTGGAGTTGGGATTTGAACCCAAGTCCTCTGGCTCCCAGGCCTGGGCTCTTTCCACTAAGACTATGCAGCTACTCTGGAGCCTCACATTTCCTCCTGCCTTCAGAACAGCTCTACTTTATTGTCCTGCTGTCACCTGAAACTTAATGTGTCCACATGGAAACTTCTCATTTTCCCACCCAAACCCTGTCCTCCCCTTATTTTTTCCATCAGTAGACAACACCACCAAGCTCCCTGTCTCACAGGCCCATAACTCTGGCATTACCTTTGACTCATTTCTTTCATTCAACCCACATTTTCAATGTCACCTATTCCTGTCGGTTCGACTTTCACATCACTAAAATCTGTCCTTTCCTCCCCATCTTGCCACCAACCCCTAGCCCATGTCCTGCCTCTGGCCTGCAATGCTGTCCCTCATATCCGACAATTACTCTCGCCACTTCATAGCCTTACTGAAGGCACATCTCCTCCAAGAGGCCTTCCTTGACTAAACCCCACTTTTCTTCATCTCCCCCTTTTGCATTGCTCTGACTTGCTCTCTTTGCTCTTCCCCACCTATACAGCCCCACAATATTTATGCACATATATGTAATTTTATTTATTTGGATTGATGTCTGTCTCCCAATCTTCCCCCCGAAAACTGTAAGATTGTTGTGGGTAGGGAATGTCACTGTTTGCTGTTGCACTGTACTTTCCCAAGTGTTAATACTGTGATCTGCACATAGTAAGTGCTCAATAAATATGATCGAGTGAATGAATGAATGAATGAATGAATGAATACTACTGTGATCCAAACACTTACCATATCCCACCTTGACTACTACTGGACTAGGCTCTTCGCTGGCCTCCCTGCCTCCTGTCTTTCCCCACTCCAGTTCATACTTTACTCTGCTGCTTGGATTGTTGTTCTAAAACAATTCAGTCCTCATTTCCCCACTCCTCAAGAGCCTCCAGTTGTTGCCCATCTACGTCCACATCAAATGGAAACTCCTTAGCATCGGCTTTAAAGCACTCAACCAGCCTGCCCCCACCTACCTCTCCTCGCTACTCTCCTATTACAACCCAGCCAGCACACTTCGCTTCTCTAAATCTAACTTACTCGCTGTACCTCGATCTCGTCTGTATCGCCGCCGACCCTTTGATCACATCCTCCCTCTGGCCTGGAACTCTCTCTGCTTTCATATATGCCGAACCAGCATTATCCCTCCCCTCAAAGCCTTATTAAAATGCCATCTCCTTCCGTAAGCCTTCTTTTTCACTACTCACTCTCCTTTCTGCATCACCTATGCCTTTAGATCTGCATCCCTGAAACACTCGTTATTCTTCCCACCCTTAAGCCCCCAGCACTTATGGACATATCTGAAATTTATTTTAATGTCTGTCTACCCGTCTTGACTGTAAGGTCCTTGTGAGCAGGGAACGTGTCTATCAACTCTGCTGTACTGTATTCTCCCAAGCACTTAGCACAGTGCTCTGCACGCAGTCAGGGCTCCATAAATACCACAGATTGATTGATTGGTTGATTCACATCAGCATATTTTCTGTTCTTGCAGTGAGTAAAGTCTTAATGCATTTCCTTTTTCAGAGCATACAACAGCGATTTGGACTTTCCTCCCCTAAACCATAACAAGCCACTTTGTTTAAACATACTTTCCCAGTGTGTAATCAGTATCATCAGTAATTTGCCTTTCACCCCTAGGCCTTCAGGAAATGCTGTTGCTGAGAATAAGATTAACTACAAAATTATTCTTCCACTTCCTGTGGAGAAAGGAGGGGTGGGGGAAGATTTCAGTTACTCAATATTTGGGATAATAAGGGGGAATGCATCCCATCTGTCTCTTATCAAACATTGGGCGAGGCCCAAGGAGGATTGGGGATAGGATTCTGCCCTTCTGGAGCCAGAGGTAAGGGAATGACAAGGTTTCTAGATTTACATGAGGATGGACATATCTAACAGAGCAGCTGTTAAGTTCCTGCTTCTCACAGTGAGCTGCAAACCGGGAGAAACTTGGGGAGAAGTTGAAACTGGCTCCAGCTGGGAAGAAAAACATTGCAAAGCCTTTCTTTCCTCCTAATACTGTTCAATCCCTCCATCCCATGCATTATGCCGCTCTTTTACCTCAAGGTAAAAGAGAAGCAGTGTAGCCTAGTGGATAGAGCCCAGATAGAGCCTGAGAGTCAGAAGGACCTGGGTTCTAATTTTGGCTCTGCTACTTGTCTGCTTTGTGACCTTGGACAAGTCACTGAACTTTTCTATGCCCCAGGCACCTCATCTGTAAAATGGGGCTTAATCCTGAGAGCCCCACTGTGGGACACGGAATGCATCCCACCCGATTAGCTGGTATCTTCCCCAGCACTTAGTACAGAGCCTGGCACATAGTAAGCACTTAACAAATGCAACAATTATTATTATTATTATTTAGGCCCAGGAGCCGGGGGTATGGTGGGGAAAGGGGAGAAAACTAGTAGGTAAAAACGTCTTGGTTCTTACCTTGCTGCACTCTGAGGGGGCCTCCGTTCTTTGCCGGAGACTGAGAGGATGGATCTCGCAAACTACGCATTTAGCAATTAGTTGGACAGACCGGCCCTTGCCAGAGGGAGCTATAAATATAGTATCCCCAAAGGAGCAGCCACCTACAGCAGATAAGAACCTCAAGCCCCTTGTGTTCAGCAAGCCTTGTAAGGCATCTGAGTGAAGCAGGCCCAAGACCCCACAGTGAAAATGAGTGCCAGACTCTTAACCAGCCTGTCTGTTTGCTCTGATACTTCAAGGGCACTCCAGCTCCACAAAAGCACTGCTGAGTTATAGAGAGTAGACAGGAGAGGTCGTGGAAGATGAGGTGGAGAGGGAGGGAGGAGTGGGAGAGGGACGAAACATAAATCTCTTTTTTATCAAACCAGCGGTAAGGCATATGACAAGCTCTTAAGCTGACAGATGTCAGAAACGTCAGAGGTGGGCTTGAAGGGCAGGAGAAGTTTTAAAAAGCAATTTAAAGGGCCATTTGGGGAGCAGTAGAAAGAGGCCAGAGCTGGGAATCTGAGGACCTGGCTTCTAATCCTGCATTACTGCTTCCTTGCTGTATGACTTTGGGCAAGTCACTTCAGGGAAGGTGTCTGCTAATTCTGTTATACTCTCCCAAGTGTTTAGTATAGTGCTTTGCACATAGTAAGTGCTCTACAAATACCAGTGGTTGATTGATTGACAACATTTCTGGGTCTCAGTTTCCTCATCTGTAATATGGGAATTAAAGACCTGTTCTACCCATTTAGTGATTAGATGGACAGGTTAGCACCTGCCAGAGAGACCTATAAATGCAGAATCTCCAAAGAAGCAGGCAACTTAGACTGTGAGCCCACTATGAGACAGGGATCAGGTCTGACCTGATTATCTTGACCCTACTCCAGTGCTTAATGTAGTGCTTTGCATATTGTAAGTGCTCAATATAAGCCACAGTTATTGTTATTAAAAAGCCAGTATTTTTTAGGTAGATGTCATTTTAAGCTTCTCTCAGGATTGCAGCTGGAAAGTTTCCAGCTCTCTACTAGTATCAGCTATAAGAGGGAGAGTCAAGCAGAGGCATAACCACTCCATTCCTAACTTGGGCACTGGTTAACGAGTGGAAGGCAATCTGCTACAAGTCAAAACTCACCTGTGCTGGGCAGCAGCGGCAGTAGAGAGAGTTGAGGGCGGAGGCTCAAGTTCACTGCTCAGAAGAAGATATTGGTAAGGCATGTCTGTATTTTAATCAAGAAAACTCTATGGATACACTATCAGAACAATTGCAGATGGAGGTGGGGTGTTCTGAGAGAGATGTGTCCATGGAGTCATATGGGTCGGAGAAACTCAACATACGACAAGACAAGGCATTTTAAGGGTTGAAAGTGGTAGCGATTTTTATCTCACCACTACGAAATATATATTACAATAGGGCATCTTGTCTTCAGTAAGGATAATAATTAATGGTTGCATTGGGTGGATATCATACAAGTTAATCTTCTCTACATTTACCTGTGAGAGCTCCCCATGAGGGCGGGGAGAATCCTTGATAAGCAAAGTGAGGATAAGGAAGAATGGGCATATCTTTGCTATCACTTGTGCCACTCCCCAGTATAGAATCAATCATCAATGGTATTTATTGAGCCCTTATGGTATGCAGAGCACTGTACTAAGCACTTGAGAGAGTACAAAATAACAGAGTTGTTAGGCACATTCCTCCTCCCACTATGAGCTAACAGTCTAGGGGGGAAACAAACATTTAACATAAAAGGATAAATTACCAATATGTACAAAAGTCCTGTGGGACAGAGGGAGGGGTGAATAAAAGGTGACGCTGAAGGGAGTGGGAGAAGAGGAAGTGAGGGCTTAGTCAGGAAAGGCCTCTTGGAGAAGTGCCTTCAGTAAGGCATAGAAGCAATAGATACTGCCTGGAGTAGGTCATAAGCAGCACCTGTTCTGATGGCATGTCACCCTCTGGTCATAGTGTGGGCAGTGATGCCTCCTGAAGTGTGGGCAACGCCCCTGGATTCCCATTGTTCTTCTGGGGATTAGAGGGAGCAGGCCCTCTGGATTTAAAATGGCTAGGCCCAACCCTTCTACTCTCTCCTGCTGCCCCCTAATTAATAATAATTTTTGTATTTGTTAATCCTGTGCTTACTATGTGCCAAGCACTAGGGTAGATACAAAATAATCAGGTTGTCCCATGTGGGGGGGCTCACAGTCTTCATCCCCATTTTATAGTTGAGGTAACTGAGGCACAGAGAAATAAAGTGACTTGCCCAAAGTCACACAGCTCACAAATGGCAGAAGCGATATTAGAACTCATGTCCTCTGACTCCCAAGCCTGTGCTTTTTCCACTAAGCCACGCTGCTTAGACAATCAACTACACATGCATATACCCACAGCCCCCTAAAGCACTTTGAAAAAACACTATTACTTGTTTATTAAGGTCCGACTATGGGCAGACACCATGTTAAGCATTTAAGAGATTACAATAGTGTTAATAGACATGATCCCCACCCTCAAAGAGACTACAATCTAGCAGGAGAGACAGACCCAAAATGAGAATCTGTGTGGTGTAATGGATAGAGCACAGGTCTGGGAGTCAGAAGGTCATGGGTTCTAATCCAGACTCCACTACATCTCTGCTGTGTGACCGTGGGCAAGTCACTTCACTTCTCTGGGCCTCAGTTACCTCCTCTGGAAAATGAGGATTGAGTCTGTGAGCCCCACATGGGTCAGGGACTGTGTCCAACTTGATTTGCTTGTATCCACTCTAGTGTTTAGTACAGTGCCTGGTTCATAGTAAGCTCTTAACAAATGCCATCATTATTATTTATTATTTATGGAAAGGAGGAAAAAGAGAATGGTTCTATGGATGAGTAAATGCTTAAATGGGGCACAGAGAGCCATCCTGGTGCCACGGGGCTAGTGTGTAGTCAACCCCTCAGAACTGAATACCCAACCCTCGTACTGAAAGAGGGGAAACCCAACCCCTCACCCGCCCCGGCTAAGTGCTCAGTGAACAGCAACCATCAACAACTGGACCACCAGTCCCTAGGCTGGGGAAGGGTAAGTGGAGAGTAAAAGATTTTGTGAAATGTATCCCCTCCCTACTGTTTGGCATTCCAATGCCAGACTCAACCCAAATGTCAACAGATCTGGTCCATTTTTGTAGAAAATAACCCCGTTTGTGGTTGGGGCTGCTTTACCCCAGCAGCAAGGCCAGCAGACTCTAGGGAGTCCCCTTTGACTGCTTTTCAACACCACCCCCCCTCAGAGAGAGACAGGAGAAGAGGGGGAGAGAGAGAGAGACTAGGCAGCACTGGGGAGGGAGTGTGTGCCCAGGGGCAGAAGCCAAGTGGGAAAGCATCATTTTGGAATGCTAATACAGTGCTTTGCACAAAGTAGCCACTCAGGAATGCCACTGGTAGATTGGTTGAGTGAACCAGACACACCAGATGCCTAATCTGGTTGAGGGGGATGAAGCAGGATTCAGATCTGTAAACACAGCTAAGCCTGTGTTTAAAGACAAAATATTACTTTTAGACTCTTTTTTATAACATTTAAGCACTTATTGTGTGCTAGGCACTGTACTTAGCACTGGGGTAGATACAAGCTAATAGGTTGGACAGAGTTCATGCAATAATGATGGTATTTGTTAAGTCTTTACTATGTGTCAAGCACTGTTCTAAGTGCTGAGGTAGATAAATACTAATCAGGTTGGACACAGTTCCTGTCTCACATATGGCTCAGTCTCAATCCCCATTTTACAGATGAGGTAACTGAGGTACAGAGAAGTGAAAGGACTTGCCCAAGGTCACACAGCAGATATGTGACAGAGCCAAGATCAGATCCCAGGTCCTTCCGACTCCCAAGCCTGTGCTCTATCTACTAGGTCTTGCTGTTCCACATGGAGCTTGTAGTCTTAATCCCCATTTTACAAATGGGAGAACTGAGGCCCAGAGAGGTGAAGTGACTTATCCAAGTTCACAGAGCAGAAAAGTGGCAGAGCTGGGATTAAAACCCAGGTCCTCTGCCTCCCAAGCCTGTGCTTTTTCCACTAGGGCATTCTGCTTCTTCTCATTTCCTTTCAGCCCTTGAAAGGAGCCAGGTGGTCCCAGTTTAAACACTCCCAGGAGAACTCAACACAATCGAGGAAAGAAGAAGCGAGGCTCTCATCTGGTTTTATTTATGAGATGAAAGAAGTGCATCGTGGGCGTTTTGTTTTGTATTCACCGCAGAAATGATCTGAAATAATGACGTCTGACCCTCACTGAGAAGATAATATTTATACAGTACCTTCCCTCCGAGGACTTCTGTGAACATTTCAGATATTCTAATTCATACAAAGAGATGATGAATTAAAGCAATTTCAGGCTGTCACTGAGACACACACAAGAAAAATAGTAGCGATGAATCAATAAATGGATCAGTGACATTTTTTGAGAACTGGACTAAGTGTCTGGGAGACTATACACCCTCTAGACTGTAAGACTATAAGTTCAATGTGGGCAGAGAACATATCTTCAAACTTTGTTGTATTCTCCCAAGTTCTTGGTATGGTTCTTTGCACAGAGTACACCCTCAATAGATACCAATGATGGACTAATTGATTATACCAGAAGCAATCCTTCACAATTCATTTCAGTCTAGTTCCCCAGGCCCAGAGGAAGACATGCCCTCCCAAACTCTCTCCCCACTCTAACTTGACCATCACAGTTGAAAATGTCACTTTTCTTTCCATCTCTGAAGCCCTCAACCTAGGCATTATCCTTGATTTCACTCTCTCAACTTCCATATTCTGTTTGTCCTTATATCTTGTCAGCTTTTCCTCCACAACCATTTCAAGATCCTCTCCTTCTTGGATAAAACGGCCACAGCTACTCACGCTGTTCTTCTTGGGCGAAGCTACTTACTGTGCCTGCCTCTCATCTCCCTCACCGTAGACACAACTGTTCATACCCTCCTTCCTGCCTACATTTCCTTCTCCGTCTTTTTGCCAGATTTCAGTTCTTACCACCTTGGAAGCCTTTTGGAATCACATCTCTTCCAGGAGGCCTCCCTTGATTAATCTCTCTTGTCCTCTAGTCTTATTCCCATAACTACCTCCTTAGCAGTTCATTTAATAGTATTTATTGAGCGCTTACTATGTGCAGAGCACTGTACTAGGTGCTTGGAATGTACAATTCAGCAACATAGAGGCAATCCCTGCCCAGTGACAGGCTCACAGTCTAATTGGGGGAGACAGCAGAGCAAAACAGACGAAGCAAAAACAAGACATTATCACGATAAATAGAATCAAGGGGATGTACACCTCAATAACAAAATAAATAGGGTAATAAATAATATATACAAATGAGCACATTGCTGAGGGGAAGGGGGAGGAGCAGAGAGTGAAGAGGGAGCAGAGGAAAAATGGGGGCTCAGTCTGGGAAGGCCTCTTGGAGGAGATGAGCTCTCAGTAAGGCTTTGAAGAGGGGAAGAGAGTTTGGCAGACATGAGGAGGGAGGGCATTCCAGGACAGCGGTAGGATGTGGGCCGGGGTCGATGGCGGGACAGGCGAGAACGGGGGAAAGTGAGGAGGTGAGGGGCAGAGGAGCGGAGTGTACGGGGTGGGCAGTAGAAAGAGAGAAGGGAGGTGAGGTAGGAGGGGGCAAGGGGATGGAGAGCAGATTGCTTCCAGCACATTCTTAGGCATCTACCATCACCTAGAGCATTTTTATATGTACCTTATTACTTAAGCACTTGCCTAACTATCCACTTTCTTTTACCCGATCAATAAATTACTTCAGCATCTATCTCCCCTAGATTGCAAACTCCTTAAGAGCAGGGTTTGTGTCTACTTACTCTTTTGTACTTTCCCAAGCAATTAGTAGAGTGCTCTGCACACAGTAGGGGCTCATTAAGCTGGTTGAGTGATGATGATTATCCAACTTAGCCTGTGAACCCTATGTGGGACCTGATTTTCTTCCATCTAGTTAGTCAATTATATTTACTGAGTTCTTACTGTGTGCGGAGCACTGTACCAAGCACTTGGTAGAGTACAATATGACAATATACAATATGCAACAGAGACACATTCCGGCCCACAACATCTTACAGTCTAGAGACGAGTTTATAGTCTACCCCATTCTTTAGGACAATGCTTGGCATGCAGTAAGCACTTAACAGACACAACAGTTATTATTACTACCATAGTTAATATTATTATAGCATTTGCTAAGCATTTACTATATGTCAAACACGGTTTTAAGCGCTGGCGTAGAAACAAGTTAAGTCACATATAGTCCCTGTCCTACATGGAGCTCAAAGTCTAAGTAAGAGGTAGAACTGATATTAAATCCACACACAGTAAGCGCTTAGTAAATACCAATTTTTTTAACAAATTCCATAATTATGAATTAATATTATTTCTAAGCACTTGGGAGAGTACAGTATGGGGTTCAACTAAAGACCCTTATGTGAGTTCCATGGCCCTCTCTTCTTCATTTGGCTCCATACAGAAGCCATCATCATCTCCAACATCATGATCGACAGCACTTACTGCTGCTACTGTATGCACAGAGCTTTATGCTGGGTGCCTACCATATTTGAAGTACACTCTTGGGGAATATACAGATGAGGCTTTGTCATTTCTCATTAGGAAAAATCATTTATTGGTATTCATTCAATTCATTCAGTCATATTGATTGAGCGCTTACTGTGTGCAGAGCACTGTACTACTGCTACTAATAAATGTAGCATTGGTAAGAGCTGTGCAAGGCACTGTACTAATCTCTGGGGTGGGTACAAGCAAATCAGGTTCAATTCAGTCCCTGTCTCACACTTTACAGACAAGGGAGCTCAGGCACAGAGAAGTGAAGTGATTTGTCCAAAGTCACACAGCAGGCAAATGGCAGAGCCAGGACTAGAACCTAGGTCCTTCTGATTTCCAGGCCTGTGCTCTAACAGCTGGGCCATCCTGTACTTAGCGCTTGGGAGAGCACAATAAAACAATCAACAGACACATTTCCTGTCCTCAGTGAGCTTTTGTGTTCAGACAACTGAACACTTCCTAATTCCTTTGTTTGGCATTTTTTTCTCTGAGTAAGATTTGACACCCACTCCACTGCTTCTTTGGAAATAGTTATCTTCTTTGATTTAGTGTGTGTTGTCAGCTCTCATTCCGATCCACATGTCATGGGTACAAATCAGTGGAGTCTAAAATTCTCCTTTCTTCTCCCTAGAAATGTATGTCCAACCAAAATGCTCTGATTTCATTAAAATTGGCCCTAGATGCTGCATTCACCATCCCCTATTATGGCTTTCTTTACCTCCCAGCTTTCCCAGTCTTTCTTTTCTTTACTATTTATCTAGCTGATCAAGACTAAAAGAGCTCCTTGCAAGCACAGCTTCAAACACTGTATTCTTCTTTCCAGCTCTCCTGGTGGGAAAGAAAAGACGCTGCCGCCATTTTTTTCAGTCAATCAATCATATTTATTGAGTGCTTACTGGGTGTCAGCCAGTCAATTGCATTTACTGAGCACTTACTGTTTGTGGAGTACTGTGCTAAGCACTTGGGAGAGTACAATATAACAGATACGTTCCCTGCCCACAAGAAACTTACAGCTTAGAGAAGGAGCTTGCTTTCTAGAACAAAGACCTAAGTGTGTGAGGAATAGCGCAGAGTAAGGAGACACAATTCCTGCCCTCCAGGAACACTGACTGTGGAGTTTGTGGCATGTGACTGTAAGTAGCCAACCCTAAGTAGCGGTTGAAGGAGGGGGCTGAGGGAGTGTTAGATGGATCTGCTTGACTCTTCTGCAAAGGTATTCCCAGCAAGCGGGTATGAATATTGCAGTTCCCATTAATCATTTGAAGTTCATTTTCTCTTTGGCTTCTCCCAACCACTCAATCAGCAGCATGTATTAAGCTCTTACTGTGTGCAGAGCACTGCACTAAGAAGAGAGTTGACAGATATTTTCCCTGCCCAGCAACGAGTTTACAGTCTAGAGGGGGAGACAGACATTAATATAAACAAATGTATTACAGCTATGTACATAAGTGCTCCCTCTCAGGGTCACACCTGGAGACTTTCCAGTACTCTACCCGTCTTGGCTACAGGAGGGAGAGTCAAACAGAGGCCTACCCATTCCATTCCTAGCTTGGCCAGTGTCTAGCGAATGAAAGGCGATCTGCTACAAGTCAAAACCCGCCCATGCTGGGCAGAAGCAGCGTGGGAGAGAGTCGAGGGTGGAGACTCAGGTTTACTGTGTAGAAGGAGGCAATGGAAAACCACTTGGGCATTTTTACCAAGAAAACTCTATGGATATACTACCAGAACAATTGCAGATGGAGAGTGGGGCGTTCTGGGAGAAATGTGTCCATGGTGTCACTATGGGTCGGAAACAACTCTACGGCATAACACAAAATATAAGTGCTGTAGGCCTGAGTGTGGGGCAAATACCAAAGGTCCAAAGGGCGCAGATCCAAGTGCATGGGTAACAGAAAAGGGAGAAGGAGCTGGAGAAAAGAAGGCTTAATTGGAGAAGGCTTATTGGAGGAGATGTGACTTTAATGGTGGGGAGAGTGGTGGTCTAGAGTTTGTGAAGGGGAAGGGTGTTCCATGGTCAGAGAGAGTTTATTCCTGTTTTTTTTTTTTAAAGTGGGTTTCTCTGTCAAGCAATTCCTTGTAAACAATGAGTGGGAAACAAAACTGGGATTCAATCTCCTCAACATTTTTCTGTTCCCTGCTGGAAGACTGGATGTGGTCAAAAGTCAAGGATTCTGGAAGGAGTCTGGCTTGTTCTCCGCTGGATTGTAGCAGGCCTCTGTGGTTTGGTGTGACTGGGTGTTTGTGAGAGCAGAATTATTGCTCGGTAACTTTAAACATTTTCAGTCTTGTTTTTGTTTTGTTTTGGGTTTTTTTTGTTCTTTTCCATGGGGTCAGATTGCACTTGTTCACGATGTATGTATACACTGCACTGCTGGACCGGTGCCTTAAATTCAGGGTATGCGGTGATCTGTCAGAGGATATTCCTGACTAAAGATATCTGGCTGTTTTCCCACCCACAAACAGTGTATTCAACATCTTCCCAAATGAGTTCCAGGACTGATGCTGTTCCACTCTTGATGGAATGGGCCTGACTGTGCCTTTAGCTCAACAGAAGGCGTGGAAAAATGTGGAAAGAAGAGTTCAACTGGAAGAATTTGGGAGAGGCTGTATAGTAACGTTTGGAAAAAGGCAAGTCTCTCTTTCCACTACAGGGTTGGTGCCCGGGAGAGAGAATCAACTGACTAAAATGTAGGCAGAGCCAGCTCACCCTTGAACAGAGAGAACCCTTACTCTACATGTCATTTCTTGATTTTGCACTGCCCAAGGGCTTAGTCCAGTGCAATGCACTGAGTACTCCGCCCTTTCCTTTCCCTCCGAACTGCTACCATGTTAATCCAATCACTTCTCCTATCCTGCCTTGATTATTGTATCAGCCTCCTTGCTGACCTTCCAGGCTCCTGTCTCTCCCCAATCCAGTCCATACTTCTCACTGCTGCCTGGATCATTTTTCTACAAAAATTTTCAGGCCATGTTTCCCCACTCCTCAAGAAACTCCAGTGGTTGCTCACCCATTTCCACATCGAACAGAAACTCCTCACCATTGGCTTTAAAGCACTCAATCACCTTCTCCCCTCTTACCTCACCTCACTACTATCCTACTACAACCCATCCCACACACTTTGCTCTTCTATTGCTAACCTTCTCACTGTACCTTGATCTCGTCTTTAATAATAATAATAATGTTGGTATTTGTTAAGCGCTTACTATGTGCCGAGCACTGTTCTAAGTGCTGGGGTAGACATAGGGGAATCAGGTTGTCCCACGTGGGGCTCACAGTCTTAATCCCCATTTTACAGATGAGGGAACTGAGGCACAGAGAAGTTAAGTGACTTGCCCACAGTCACACAGCCGACAAGTGGCAGAGCTGGGATTCGAACTCATGAGCCCTGACTCCAAAGCCTGTGCTCTTTCCACTGCGCCACGCTGCTTCTCTTACCACCTTTCTCACCACCAACCTTCATCCATGTTCTGCCTCTGGCCTGGAATACCCTCCCTCCTTATATCTGACAATTACTCTCCCTGGCTTCAAAGCTTTATTGAAGGCACAGCTCCTCCAGGAGGCATTCCCTGACTATTCATTCATTCATTCATTCATTCAATAGTATTTATTGAGCGCTTACTATGTGCAGAGCACTGTACTAAGCGCTTGGGATGAACAAGTCGGCAACAGATAGAGACAGTCCCTGCCGTTTGACGGGCTTACAGTCTAATCGGGGGAGACGGACAGACAAGAACAATGGCACTAAACAGCGTCAAGGGGAAGAACATCTCGTAAAAACCGATGGCAACTAAATAGAATCGAGGCGATGTACAATTCATTAACAAAATAAATAGGGTAACGAAAATATATACAGTTGAGCGGACGAGTACAGTGCTGTGGGGATGGGAAGGGAGAGGTGGAGGAGCAGAGGGAAAAGGGGAAAATGAGGCTTTAGCTGCGGAGAGGTAAAGGGGGGATGGCAGAGGGAGTAGAGGGGGAAGAGGAGCTCAGTCTGGGAAGGCCTCTTGGAGGAGGTGATTTTTAAGTAAGGTTTTGAAGAGGGAAAGAGAATCAGTTTGGCAGAGGTGAGGAGGGAGGGCGTTCCAGGACCGCGGGAGGACGTGACCCAGGGGTCGACGGCGGGATGGGCGAGACCGAGGGACGGTGAGGAGGTGGGCGGCAGAGGAGCGGAGCGTGCGGGGTGGGCGGTAGAAAGAGCCCTCTTTCCTTTTCTTCACCTCCCCTCTGCATCACCCTGAGTAGCTCTGTTTATTCATCTCCTCTCCCAGCCCCACAGCGCTTATATTCATAAGTGTAATTTATTTCTATTAATGTCTGTCTCCCCCTCAAGACTGTAAGCTCACTGTAGACAGGGAATGTGTACTCTCTCAAGCACTTAGTACAGTGCTCTGCACACAGTAAGTGCTCAATAAATACAATTGACTGAGTACTTCATGACAATGCAGTAGGTGTCCAGGGAGTCTGGTTTTCAGCTAGCTTGTCCCTTGTCCCGTATCAGTATGAAACTGACTGCTTGTATTTGTAGTTTTTATTTTTGGTCCTTATTATCTTGCTGCTGTGGGTCTTGTCATGAATGTCCAGAGCTTAGAAGCTGCAGCAGTGTTGACACGGACCTGGGACCTAAGCACTTACTATGTGTCCAACACTGTCCTAAACACTGGGGTAGGTACAGGTAATGAGGTTGGACACAGTCACTGTCCCACATGAGGGTCACAGTCTTCAAAGGAGAGAGACAGGTATCGAATCCCTATTTTACAGTTGAGGAAACAGGCAGTGAGAAGTTAAGTGACTTGCCCAAAGTCACACAGCAAGCAATTGGTAGAGCTGGGATTACAACGCAGGTCCTCTGACTCCCAGACCTGTTCTGTTTCCACTAGGCCATGCTGCTCCCTCTGCAGCGTGGGCTGATAATAATAACGTTGGTATTTGCTAAGCACTTACTATGTGCCAGGCACTGTTCTAAGTGCTGGAGTGAGGGTGGCCATGTAGGGTGGGTAGAGTGACCTTGCCCAGGTACCCAATTACCAGGCAACAGAAACTCATGAAAATAGGTGGCACAGCCTGATAAGCTGGTGGGACTAAGGTGCTCTCAAATTAATGTAATGGGGCATTGTGGGGAAAATCATTCCCTCTCAAAGATCATAAGACTCGGGAAAATTATAGGCAGGAACAGAGAAGCAGTGTGGTCTAGTGGTAAAAAGCACGGGCCAGGGAATCAGAAGACACTGGTCCTAATCTTGGCTTGGCCACCTTCCTTGCTAGGTGACCTTGGGGAAGTCACTTAACTTCTCCTTATCCCAGTTTCCTTGTCTGTAAAATGGAGATTTTGATGCCTAGTCTCCCTCCTACCAGTCTGTGAGTTCCATGTAGACAGAGACTGTGTCCACCCTGATTATCTTGTATCTAACCCCATGCTTAGTATGGTACCTGGCACACAGTAAATAGAATCCACAGTTATTATTATTCTAATAATAATAATCATGGTATTTGTTAAGCCCTTACTATGAGCAGAGCATTGTTCTAAGCGCTGGGGTAGATACAGGGTAATCAGATTGTCCCACGTGGGGCTCACATTTTTAAATCCCCATTTTTACAGATGAGGTAACTGAGGCACAGAGAAGTTAATAATGTTGGTATTTGTTAAGCACTTACTACATGGAGAGCACTGTTCTAAACGCTGGGGTAGATACAGGGTAATCAGGTTGTCCCAAGTGAGGCTCACAGTCTTCATCCCCGTTTTACAGATGAGGTAACTGAGGCACAGAGAAGAGAAGTGACTTGCCCACAGTCACACAGCTGACAAGTGGCGGAGACGGATTTAGAACCCGTGGCCTCTGACTCCCAAGCCCAAGCTCCTTCCACTAAGCCACGCTGCTTCTCTGATATACTATCATTATATTAGTGTTATTATTATTATTACTGTAATTAGTATATGTGTGTGTTTGTGCATGGAGACTCTCCTAAAACCAGCTTTCAGTCAATGAGCATTTCATTGATTTGCATTCCCACCATGGGAGGATGGAGAGAGTGTCTTGTTTTCAGGGGTTTGTTATTTGACTACACCCAGATTCAGTTATTCTGCCATGGCTCAGAGCTGCAAACTTTTCATTTTGGGCATGGGGACAAACCCAGATGGAATGTTGGGGAAAGGGGGGCCAAGAGGGAGAGAGAGGAAAAGAGTAAGCACAAAAGAGGAAGATGAGCAGGGAAAGGGGGAAAAGGAGGAATAGGGAAAAGGTTGGGATAGAAAGTAAAGATGGATGGGGAGGAAAAAAGGAGAGAAAGAGAAGAAAGAAACAGAAAAGGAGGAAGAGAAATTAGAGGAAGAGTGTTCTGATAATCTTCTCTTGAGAAGCAACATGGCCTAGTGAGAGGATAGAGCATTGGCTTGGGAGTCAGAAGGACATGGGTTCTAATTCCGGCTCCTCCTCTTGTCTGTTGTGTGATGCTGGGCAAATCACTTCACTTTTCTGTGTTTCAGTTACCTCCTCCATAAAATGGGGATTAAGACAGTAAGGCCTATGTCGGACAGGGACTGTATCCAACCCGATTAATTTGTATCAACCGCAATGCTTAGTACTGTGTTTGGGACACGGTAAAGTCCTTAACAAATACCTTAAGAAAATAATCAATCAGTAGTATTTATTGAGTGCCTACTGTGTGCACCACACTCTACTAACAGCTTTGGGGAGTAGAATAGAAGTAGCAGAAGACAACACACCTACCCTCGAGGAGCTTATGGACAGACGGATGAAAAATAATTTATGCATAGGAAGAAGAAGCGGTCAGATGATAATGTAAAGTAATGTATACAAAAGCCCAAAGAGTAGTGAGTTCAAAAGTGTTGAGGTGATAGTGGGGAGGGTGTGACTCCCTCCTGCTGTACTTGCCCATAGGGCTGGCACTAACCTGGGAGAAACCAGATGAACCAGAGCCAGAAGAGCTGGGCTGGAAAATTCTGTGGCCGCTCTCCGGCCCCATGGAGTCCCTGCTTATGGAACTTAGATGGAGAGGATGTATTGGGTGTAAAATCTGTGCAGAGCACTCTGTTGAAGGCGTACCATTGACAGAACAGTTAACTGAGTATTTTATGTGTGCAGAGCACTAGACGGGGCACTTATCTGGTGCCTACAGTGTGCCCTATGGTGTATAGGACAATGTGCTGAGCACTGCTAAGGGCTTAACGGGTACAGAGCACTGCACTAGAGGCTTAAGGACTAGGTAAAAGTATAAGATGCAGTTGGGAAGCAGTGTGACCTAGTGGAAAGGGCATGGGCCTGGGAGTCAGAAGGACCTGGGTTCTAATCCTGACTCTGCCACTTACCTGCTGTGTGACCTTGGCTAAGTGACTTTACTTCTCTGGGCCTAAATTACCTCATCTGTAAAATGCACACTGTGAGCTCCACGAGGGACATGGACTAACCCCAGATGTTGGTACTATGTCTGGCATGTAGTAAGCGCTTAACAAATGCCATTAAAACAATGACTGGGTTTGAGGAGTTTACAATCTATTAGGGGAGCTGGTAGGCACAAATTCCTGAATATATCCTAATTAAAACTGTGGGAGAAAAGATAGCAATAACAAGTGGATACATTTCCCATCAGAGAAGTAGCATGGCTTAGTAGATAGAGCATGGGCCTGGGAGTCAGAAGGAACCAGGTTTTAATCCCTACTCTACCACATGTCTGCTGTGTGACCTCAGACAAGTCACTTCACTTCTCTGGGCCTCAGTTACCTCATCTGTAAAGTGGGGACTAAGAGTGTGAATCCTATGTGGGACAAGGACTGTATCCAATCCAATTAACTTGTATCTACCCCAGTGCTTAGAACAGGAACGATGGAGGAATCTGAATCTTAGGGCTTCCTCCAGACTGTAAGCTCACCGTGGCTGGGAACGTGTCTACCAATTCATTTATACTATACTCTCCTAAGTACTTAACACAGCACACTGCACAGAGTAAGTGTTCAATAAATACTCAGGGCAGAGAGTGCACAGAATAATTGATTCTAGTGCCAGTGATCAGCATGGCACAACTCACTCTCTCATTCCTGCCCAGCACATTTCCACTGGGGTATGGAGGGCTGTGAGTGAGTAGAAGAGCAGCACAGTGTGTGTTTAGTCTTCACCCTTGTCAGCCAACTACCAACAGAATGAGGATCAGAACTGAGCTCTCCTGATTCCCAGAGCAGTGCACTCTCTATTGTACCAACAGCCATCCTGAGTGAGTAGCCAGTAAATAAAAGAATCATAAAAGCTGACTGGGCATAGGACATCAAAAGACCAGAAGATCAGGAAGGCTTGGAGGATCATGGTTACAATGTAACACTGAAGGTTCTAACTCTTTAATAATAAAAATGCAGTACTTGGTTGTTACTGCTTTTTTATGCTATTTGTAAAGTGCTTAGTGTGTGCCAATCACTGTTTTAAGCACTGGGGTAGATACAAGATAATCAGGTTGGACTCAGTCCCTGTTCTACAAAAGGTTCATAGTCTTAATTAGAGCTCACAGTCTTAATTGTTAAGCACTTAATTGTTAACAGCTTACTTTGTGTTAAGCACTGTACTGAATGCTGTAGTACGCAAAATACAATCAGTGTTTTCTACTGCTCTGACCAAAGTAGAGGCTAATTCAACTGATTGATTTTGATTCTTCTTATTATAGTTATTACTGTTATTGAATTTAAGTACTTACTATGCATCAGGAATTGTTTGAAGTGTGGGGGTAAATACAAGTTAACCAGGTCTGATAGGGTCTCTTCCCCATATTATTATTATTAATCATATTTATTGAGCGCTTCTTGTGTGCAAAACACTTAACAGAACACTTGGGGAGAGTACAATATAGCATCAGACAACTTCTCTACCTACAATGAGCTCACAGTCTAGACGGGGAGCTTTACAGTGGGCCTTACAGTCTAAGTAGAGGGAATAGGATTTAATCCCCATTTTACAGATGAGGAAACTGAGGCACAGAGAAGTGAAGTGACGTCCATGGTGAAAGAGAAGGCAAGAGGCAGAGCCAGGGTCAGAACCCAGGTCCTCTGACTCCTGGGCCCAGGTTCTCTGTTCTGCTGCTTCAGGCCAAAGTTTATGGAGTGGGAATAGCAGGGGGCAGCAGTGGTTTAGGGGGGCTCTCGTGTGAGGAGATGTAATCCCCGTGGCTGGAGCCTGTCAGTGAGACTCCCTCTTTGGTTGTTCATGGGGCGAGCGTCCCCAAAGCGGGGCCAACTTGTGCTAAGCACGACTGCAGCCTCTGTGTAAACAACTCTTCCTGTTTCCCAGAACAATAAACACTTCTGAAAAATTGCACATGCAGTCGAAACTTAGGACATTCCAGCGAACAGCTCTGGAAAGCTTCAGACTTTGTAAATTAGCCAAATGTTGCAATTAGAAAAAAAAACGGCCTGTTGCAGGTGGGAATCCAGTGCCTCTCGTGTCTCAGCCAGTTCTGTCAGAACAGGTTTCGATGTCGAAATCGCTAGTCTTCTTAACTCTCCGTTCTTTTCCCATTACACCTCAGCTCATCCTCTTCACTCCTTCCCATCCAAACAACTTTCCCATCTCCGCACCCATTGCTTAATCTGGCCCTCCTGCTGAAATACTCTCCTCCCTCCAGCGTCTTCAAACCCCGTCCCTCTCTCCCTTCAAAACCATCCTGAAAAGCCACCTCCTCTAAGAAGTCTTCCCTTTACAGTCGTGTCCTCCCATCAGCTTCTTCAGCAACCAACAGTTTATCTGTTCATTTATTTGTTAGTTATTCACTAAAGTCCACCATGTACATGTATCTTTTAATTCCCTACCACAATGGATCATCTTCAGTGATATTTATTGAGCACTTACTGAATACAGAGCACTGTACTAAGCACTTGGGAGTGTACGTTCCGACAGAGTCGAAAGACGTGCTCCCAGCCCATAACAAGCTTATAGTCTAGAGACTCATCAATTTAAGACTACCGTGTCCCTCTATAGATTGTAAACTCTTAGAGGACACGGTTTGTGTCTTTGACTTCCCGGCTCCGCCACTTGTCTGCTGTGTGACCTTGGGCAAATCACTTAAATTCTCTGTGTCTCAGCTACTTCATCTGTAAAATGGGGATTGAGACTGTGAGCCCCATATGGGACAGGGACTGTGTACAACTTGATTTGCTTGTATCCGCCCCAGTGCTTAGTACAGTGCCTGGCACATAGTAAGAGCTTAACAAATTCCATATTTATTATCCAGCACTTAGTGCAGTGTCTGGCACACAGTAAGTGCTTAACAAAAACCACAATTATTATTATTATTATTGAATAGCCCCAAGTGCCTATTTCAGTGATCTGCACCCACTAGCAGCTCATTAAATCCAGATAAATTCAGACAGGTGCCACTTAGCAACACATTTATATATAAGCCCTCGTTGGTTTCAAAAGCCGGAGTATCCAAGTAACTGTAGGAGCCTGAAACATGGAAAGAGAGTGTGTTTCATGAGTCACTGGAGAAGCAGCAAACTCATGACTCACTTTCCCACCGGTTGAATGTATTTTGAAATGTAGGAAATGTTTGCAGTGCGCCGACCTCTGGACCATGTTCAAATGAGAATGTTAGACAGTGCCCTTTCTCAAGTCTTCAATCAATTAATCAGTGGTATTTACTGAGTGCTTATTGTGTGCAGAGCACTGTCTTAAGACAAAGTGAGCTGGAGATGGAGGGTGGGGGTATTCTTCCAGTTTTATACTGGACAGTCTGGTCTTCTGCTGGTTGTCTCCTGTCCAGGAGTGATACAGGACCAACTGCCTTTGTGCCTGGAATTTTTATTTTAAGCACCAACCTTCCACTCAGACCTCCGCTGCCAAGGTTCAGAAACTGTGCCCATGTTTGCAGGGACCTGGGAGGGAAATGCTAATATTAATAATAATAATGGTATTTGTTAAGCACTTACTATGTGTCAAGTACCTTTCTAAGCACTGGAGTAGATACAAGCTAATCAGCTTGGACACAGTCCCGGTTCCACGTGGGACTCACAGTCTTATCCCCATTTTACAGATGAGCAAACTGAAGCACAGAAAAAGTAAGTGACTTGTCCAAGGTCACACATCAGACAAGTGGTAGAGCTGGGATTAGAACCCAAGTCCTTCTGACTTGCAGGTCCGTGCTCTATCCACTAGGCATTCTGCTTCCCATGTACTCAGTGGTTCCAAGGAATACACTCAATGTTTCTGGACCTGGGGTTGGGCAAAGAGATGTTCTAGGTTGGGGAGAATTCAGCATACTTCCACAAAATGGTGTGTTTGACATCATTACAAAACGCAGGGTGCTTGGAGGAACGCAGGTGACATCATGTGCATAGCCATTTATGATACTCCCCTCTAGATTTCTATGCTCCTTGTGGGCATGGAATGTGTCTACTAACTCTGTTGTATTGTACTTTTCCAAGCGCTTAGTGCAGTGTTCTGAACACAGTAAGCACACACTATAAGAGAGTTGAGGGCAGAGGCTCAAGTTTACTCCGCGGAAGAAGGCAGTGGTAAACCACTTCTGTATTTTTATCAAGAAAACTCTCTGGATACACTACCAGAATGATTGCAGATGGAGGTGGGGTGATCTGGAAGAGATGTGTCCCTGGAGTTGCTATGGGTCGGAGACGACTCTAACAGCTTAAGACAAGACAAGCACTAAGTCCTGTGCTTTTACATAGTAAGTGCTCAACAAATATTATCGACTGATTGATTGCTAAGGCTTGGAAAGTCAGGAGAGGGGTGCTCTGCTGTAAATGGAGAGAGAATTCTAGATCAGATGGAGGTCGTGGAAAAGGGGTCGACAGTGAGGTAGATGAGATCAGGGCAAAGTGAGAAAGTTGGCACTGGGGAGCAAAGTGTGAGGGCTGAGCTGTAGTAGCAGATCAGTGAGGTAAGGTAGGAGGGGGCAGGCTGGTTGAGTGCTTGGAAGCCGATGGTAAGGAGTCTCTGTTTGATGTGGAGATGGATGGGCACCCACTGGAGGTTCTTGAGGAGTGGCAAGACTATATGCTAAGCACTGGGGTAGATGCAAGATAATCAGTCAGACACAGTCCCTGTCCTAAGCAGGGCTCACACTCTAAGCATGAAGGAAAACAGGTATTTTATCCCCATTTTCTTGATGAGCAGATTGAGAAACAGAGAGAGAAAGTGACTAGCCCAAGCTCACTTATCAGGCAAGTGGCAGAACTGGGACTAGAACCCCGGCTTCCCTACTCCCAGTCCCATGTTCTTCCTACTAAGCCATGCTCATCCCCAAATCCATCATAAATGTAGGGTTTGAAGCCCAAATTTAGGGGTCCTAGATGGGGAACATTTGAACTTGTCTGAAGGTGATCATTCATTCATTCAATCCTATTTATTGAGCTCTTAGAGCACTATACTAAGTGCTTGGGAGAGTACACTATAATAATAAACAGACATATTCCCCACCCACAATGAGCTTACAGGGGAGAGGGGGGAGACAGACATCAGTACAAATACATACATTTTCAGAAAGCTCTCCATCACTTTGCCCCCTCCTACCTTACCTCTCTTCTCTCTTTCTACTGCCCACCCCGTACACTCCGCTCCTCTGCCGCTCACCTCCTCACGGTCCCCCGTTCACACCTGTCCCACTGTCAACCCTTGGCCCACGTCCACTGTCCTGGAATGCCCTTCCTCCTCACATCCGCCAAACTAACTTTCTTCCCCTCTTCAAAGCCCTTCTGAAAGTTCACCTCCTCCAGGAGACCTTCCCAGACTGAGCCCCTCCCTTTCTCTCTGCTCCTCCTCCCCTCCCCATTCCCCCTTCTCCCGCCTCTGCTCTTCCCCCTTCCACTCCCCTCTGTGCATATTTGTATATATTATTTATTCCTCTATTTTGTTAATGATATGTATTTATGATTCTATTTATCTTGACGATATCTATGCCAGACTACTTGTTTTGTTCTATTTTGCTTTGCTGTCTATCTCCCCCGTTTAGACTGTGAGCCCATTATTGGGCAGGGATTGTCTCTATCTGTTGCCGAATTGTACATTCCAAGCACTTAGTACAGTGTTCTTCACATAGTAAGCACTCAGTGAATTCTATTGAATGAATGAATGAATGAATGAATGAATGAATAAGTGCTGTGGAGCTAGGAGGGGGAAAGAGCAAGGGGAAGAAAGTCAGTGCGGAAGGGAGTGGGCGATGAAGAAAGATGGGGTTTAGTCTGGGGAGGCGACTTGGAAGAGATGTGCCTTCAATAAGGCTTTGAAGGAGTGGAGAGTAATTGAGGGAGGGCGTTCCAGGCCAGAGGCAGGATGTGGGCAAGGAGTTGACAACAAGATGGGAGAGATCGAGGCACAGCGAGAAGGTTAACATTAGAGGAGCAGAGTGTGCGGGCTGGGTTGTAGAAGGAGAGAAGCAAAGTGAGGTAAAAGGGGGCAAGGTGGTGGAGTGCTTTAAAGCCAATAGTGAGGAGTTTTTGTTTGATGCAGAGGTCGATAGGCAGCCACTGGAGGTTTTTGAGCAGTGGGGTGACATGTTCTTGAACGTTTTTGTAGAAAAATGATCCGGGCAGCAAAGTGAAGTATGGACTGGAGTGGGGAGAGACAGAAGGCTGGGAGGTCAGCAAAGAGGTTGATGCACTAATCTAGGTGAGATAGGATGAGTGACTGTATTAACATGGTAGCAGTTTGGATGGAGAGGAAAGGACAGATTTTAGCTATATTGTGAAGATGGGACCAACAGGATTTAATGATGGATTTATTCAATCATATTTATTCAGCGCTTACTGTGTGCAGAGCACAGTACTAAGTGCTTGTAAAGTACAATTAAGCGAGAAAGCAAGACAATCCCTGTCCACATGTGGGTTGAATGACAGAGCGGAGTCAAGGATAATGCCAAGGTTACAGGCTTCTGAGACAGGGAGGATGGAGGTGTCATCTACAGTGATGGGAAAGTCATGGGGAAGACAGGGTTTGGGTGGAAAGATAAGGAGGTCTGTTTTGGACATGTTAAGTGTGAGGTGAGGGGAGGACATCTGAGTAGAGGTGTCTTAGAGGCAAGAGGAGATGTGATACTGGACAGAGGGAGACTGCAGAGAGGGAGAGAGAAAGATCCTAAAGGAGCTCTGCCTCTACAATCAGAGTAAAATTGGAGTAATTACCCAGATAATTTAATGAACAGACACAGGGAATATGGATGCTTTTGGCCAAATTCCTCTCTTTTGCAGTAATTATTATTGTTATTATTATTTTGTTCTGACCTGTTCTCAGTGTTCCAAATCCAAAATATTCGGAAATTTATTGTATTGCTTCTGGAAGCATGCTATTATAATGCTTATAAAAGCTATTTGAAAAAGATAACTGACCATGAGAGTCACTAATGCCATGGGAAAGGGGGTAGAGCAGTGTGGCATAGTGGAAAGAACCCGGGCTTGTGAGGCAGAGGTCGTGGGTTCTAATACTGCCTCTGCCACTGATCAGCTGTGTGACTTTAGGCAAGTCACTTGACTTCTGTGCCTCAGTTCCCTCATCTGTCAAATGGGGATTAAGACTGTGAGCCCCACGTGGGACAACCTGATCACCTTGTAACTACCCCAGCATGTAGAACAGTGCTCAGCACATAGTAAGCGCTTAACAAATGCCATCATTATTATTATTATCATTAGAACAGAGGGAGGGAGTTGGGGCGATGGGGAGAGGGAGCAGAGGAAAAGGGGGGCTCAGCCTGGGAAGGCCTCCTGGAGGAGTTGAGGTCTCAGTAGGGCTCTGAAGTGGGGGGGGGGGTAAGTGTGCTAGTTCTGTGTGGCTCACTGGAAAGAGCCCGGGCTTGGGAGGCAGAGGTCCTGGGTTCTAATTCTGGTGCCGCCACTTGTCAGCTGTGTGACCTTGAGCAAGTCACTTCACTTCTCTGGGCCTCAGTTCCCTCATCTGTAAAATGGGGACTAAGTGTGAGTCCCACGTGGGACAACCTCGTGACCTTGTACCTACCCCAGTGCTTAGAACAATGCGCGGCACATAGTAAGTGCTTAACAAACGCCATCATTATTATTATTCCAGCGTTTAGAACAGTGTTTTGCACAGAGTAAGCAGGTAACAAATCCCATCATTACTATTCCAGCGCTTAGACCAGCTCTTTGCACGTAGAAAGCACTTAAGAAATACCATCATTATAAAGAGTCCGGACTAGGGAGTCAGAGGTCATGGATTCTAATCCCGGCTCCGCCGCTTATCAGTTTTGTGACTTTGGGCAAGTCACTTCACTTCTCTGGGCCTCAGTTTTCTCATCTGGAAAATGGGCATGAAGACCGTGAACCCCACCTGGGACCACCTGATCACCTTGTATCCCCCCAGTGCTTAGAACAGTGCTTGGCACATAGTAAGCGCTTAACAAATGCCATTATTATTATTATGATTGACAGTGGAAGTACCAGGGTTGACTTAACACTTACGGTGCAGCGCACTGTACTAACTACTTGGGAGAGTATAACTGAGTAGATACTATCTCTGCTCTCACAGAGCATGCAGTCTAGCCAGGGAGGGAAACCCTAAAATAGTTTTCAAATAGAGAGAAGGAAAAGGGGATATGTATATGAGAAGCACTTAAAAAGGTATTTTCAGAAGTGCTACGGGTGGTTGGGAATATACAAATGCGTAATTGGAGAAGTGCTGAGGAGGTAGTGGTGGGGAATGTAAATTAGAGAGAACAGAAATTAATGAGGGAAGGGCTCCTGGAGGAGAAATGATTTTGAAAGGGCTATGAAAATGGGGAAAGTAGTGGATTGACCGATTCCAAGGGGAAGGGAGTTCCAGATACTGGAGAAAGGGGTGCACCACAGGTCAGAGGCAGGAGAAATGAGAATGAGATACAGGGGCAGGGGCGATCATTGAAGTGGCAAGAGAGAGGGTAAGTCAGTACACTGAGGGCTTCAGGAGGAAAGTGAAGGCCTGGAATAATTGGGGGGACAATGGGCAGGGGTTCAGTAAGGGAGGAGAAGTAATGAGGGCCTGGAACACCCTCCCTCTCTAACCCGACAATCACTCTCCCCCGCTTCAAAGCCTTATTGAAGGCATATCTCCTCCAAGAGGCCTTCCCCGGCTAAGTGTTGCCCTGAATTGCCTCTTTTTCTTCTCCCCTCCAGCCCTACAGCACTTATGTACATATCTGTCATTATTTATTTATATTGATGTCTGAGTCTCCGCTGGCTCCCCCACTCCCACCCCCAAAGTGTAAGCTCAATGTGGGCAGGGAATATATCTGTTTATTGTTGTATTGTATTCTCCCAAGCACTCAGTACAATACTCTGCGCAAAGTAAGGACTCAATAAATACAACTGAATGAATGAATGAAAAAATGTTGCTGAGCAGACAGGGCAGAGTTATATAAATTTGAAATGGCTAAAGTTGGCCTTGTACTTGGATTTCTGCCCAAAGCTGTCCCCTTCCCTGTCCTCAAAATCTCCTTAAAATCTTCCAATGGTTGCCCATCCTTCCTCCACATCAAGTAGAAACTAATGACCCTAGGCTTTAAGGCAATCAGCTCTCTCCCCACTATTCATCCTCACTCTTCTCCCACTACAACCCAGTTGAAACTTCCTCCCTTTCCATATAGGCCAGACCATTACTCTTCCCATCTTCAGAGCCTTGTTGAGGTTATATCTCCTGCAAGAGGACATCCCGTATTAAGCCCTCTTTTCCTCGGCTCTCTCTCCCTTGGATCTCTGATTTCTGGTCAGTTGATATTCGCCTCCCCCCCAACCCCACAGCACATCTGTGCATATCTTTAAATGATATATTATAAATTATTAATTGATATTAATGTCTGTCACCCCCTCTAGACTGTAAGCTCATCATGGGCAGGGAATGTGTCTGTTGATTCTATTGTATTCTCCCAAATGCCTAGCACAGTGCTCTGTACATAGTAAAGGCTCAATAAATACCAGTGATTGACTGATTGATTGCTCTTCTTTGATCAACCAAGTCACTGTGCCTCAAATTCATCTGTTTCACTATCTATCCCTTGCCCAGCATGGCGTAGTGAACAGAGCATGGACCTGGGAGTCAGAAAGTCATGGTTCTAATCCCAGCTCCACCACTTGTTTGCTGTGTGACCTTGGGCAAGTCACTTAACTTCTCTCTGCCTCAGTTACCTAATCTGTAAAATGGGGATTGAGATTGTGAGCCCCACAGAGGACAGGGACTGTGTCCAACCTGATTTGCTTTAATCCACCTCAGTGCTTAATACAGTGCCTGGCACATAGTAAGTGCTTAACAAATACCACAGTTATTATTATTATTATTATTATTCTCCACTGCCTTGGGCTTCCTGCCACTTCACGTCTACTCATTCCATCTTGAAAGCCCAACTAAAATTACAATTCCTCCCAGAAGCCTTCCCTGATTAATCTCTCATCTCTTCATCTTATTTTCCATCCTCTCCATCATCCATGTGTTTGAGTTCACACCTCCCAAGCACTTAGGTAGTGAACCCACTCCCTCTATTCACCATAGTACTTATGTAAGTACTTTTTCTCCATTGCATCCCCTACCTGTAATTTATTCATTTTATGTCTTTTCTGCTAGACTATGAACTCCTCTTGGAAAGGGGTCACACCTATCAACTCTATTGATAGGTTGCCTATCAACCTCCGCAAGAAACAAAAACTTCTCACTCTAGGCTTCAAAGCTCTCCATCACCTTGCCCACTCCTACCTCTCCTCCCTTCTCTCTTTCTACTGCCCACCCTGCATGCTCTGCTCCTCCCACCTCCTCACCGTCCCCCGTTCTTGCCTATCCCGCTGTCGACCCCTCGGCCATGCCCTCCCGCTGTCCTGGAATGCCCTCCCTCCTCATCTCCGCCAAACTAATTCTATTCCCCTCTTCAAAGCCCTACTTAGAGCTCACCTCTTCCAAGGGGCCTTCCCAGACTGAGCTTCCCCTTTTCCCTCTGCTCCCTCTGCTGTCCCTCTACCCCCAACTTCACCTCCCCTCAGCTAAGCTCCCTTCCGCCCCTCCCTCTGCTCCTCCCCCTCTCCCTTCCCCTCCACACAGCACTGTGTTGGTCCGCTCAATTGTATATATTTTTTAATTACCCAATTTATTTTGTTAATAAGATGTACATCCCCTGGATTCTATTTATTGCTATTGTTTTTGTCTGTCTGTCTTTCCCGATTAGACTGTAAGCCCGTCAAAGGGCAGGGACTGTCTCTATCTGTTACCGATTTGTACATTCCAAGCACCTAGTACAGTGCTCTGCACATAGTAAGCCCTCATTAAATACTATTGAATGAATGAATTAATACTGTATCAATCGATCAGGTATTTATTGAGCACTTACAGTGCCCAGATCAATGGACTAAGTGATTGGCAAAGTGTAATACAAACCTAGTTGGTAGATGCAATCTCTGTCCACAAGGAGTTTATGGACAATAAGGAGAGATAGGCATTAAAATAGTTTCACCATAGGGAAAGTGGTAGAGTATAAGAATATTTATTTCAGATTGGGTTATCAGAGTACATAAGGGGTACACAGCCAACTTCATAGTGGACCCAAACGGGAGAGTGGTTAGGGGAAATATGGAGTTTAGTCTGAGAAGTTTCGCGGAGGAGGTGTGATTTTTAGGAATGTTTTGAAGGTGGGGAGAAGAGTGGTGGACTATCGAATACAAGGGGGAGGTAGTTCCAGGCCAGAGGGGGAATGTGGGCAAGGGGTCAGGATAGATAAGAGCAAAATACAGAGAGTAGGTTGGTGTTCAAGGAGCTGACTTGTAGGAAAGAGTAAGGTTAGGTACTGTACTTTTAGAGAGATTAAGTGACTTGCCCAAGGTTGCACAGCAATTATCTGTGTAATTCAGTAATTGATTCATTTCTGCTCCACCAAAAGAAAGCTCTGGCTGTGTATGGATTTTGTTGTTACAGACTGGTACGTAGCCTTGGACTCCTTGAGGGTAGTCAAAAATGGAATCCCTCATCTTTTCATCCTAAGATTATTTCTCTTAACTTTTCCTTCTCAGGTGATAACACCACCATCTTCCCTGTCCCAAAAGCCCACAGTCTTGGTGTTATCCCTGACTCCTCACTTCCTCTTAGTTCTCACCTTCAATTTACTGCTACTAATGATCATTGTGATAATTGTTAAACACTTACTGTGTGTCAAGCACTGTTCTAAGGGCTGGGATAGATAAAAGATGATCAGGTCAGACACAGTCCCTGTCTCACAAAGGACTTACAGTCTAAGAATGAGGGAGAATAGGTATTGAATCCCCATTTTACAGATGAGGTAACTGTGAGACAGAGAAGTTAAGTGTCTTGCCCTAGGTCACAAAACATTCATTCATTCAGTCATATTTTTTCTTACTTACTGTGTGCAGAGCACTGTACCAAGCGCTTGGGAAATACAATTCAGCAACAAATAGAGACAATTCATTCAATCTTATTTATTGAGCACTTACTACCTGGAGAGCACTATTCTAAGGGCTTGAAAAGTACAATTCAGCAACAAATAGAGACAATCCCTACCCAGCATCGGGCTCACAGACTACAAGGGGGGCAACAGACATCAAAACAAGTAAACAGGTGGACAATCCCTGCCCACAATGAGCTCACAGTCTAGAAGGGGGGAGAGAGACATCAAAACAAGGAAACAGGCACCAGTAGCATCATTATAAATAAATAGAATTATAGATATGTACACATAATAAATACAAATAAATATAATTATAAATGTATACATATATATAAGTACATGGCGGAGCTGGGATGAGAACCTGGGTCCTCCTACTCCCTGGGTCTGTGCTCTTTCTCTGAAGCCACACTGCTCCTCTGTAAAAATCTTGCCAGTTGTTTCTACACGTCATCTCCATATCCACCCCTTCCTCTCCACCCAAACCACTAATGGTACAAATTTTTCTCATATCATGGCTAGATTATTGCATCTCTCGCCTCTGTTACTCCGGCCTCTCCCTGCTCCAATCTATAATACTACATGCAGCTGCAAGGATCATTAGAGAAGCCATGTAACTGAGTGAATAGAACATGGGAGTGGGAGTCAGAAGGACCTGGGTTCTAATCCTGACTCCACCCATGTTTGCTGGGTGACCTTGGGCAAATCACTTAACTTCTCTGGGCCTCAGTTACCTCACCTGTAAATGGGGATTAAGACCTGTGTCCAATTTGATTGACTTGTATGTACTCCAGTGCTCAGAACAGTGCTTGGCACATAGTAAGCACTTAACAAGTGCCATAATTACATTATTATCATCCTGAAATATTGCTCAACCATCATCCCTTCTTTTCTCAAAACCCCTCAGTGGCCCCTTGTTTCTCTTCATATAAAACAAAAACTTCTCACCATCAGCTTCAGGGTCCACTTTATCTTATCTCTTCACCTGCTTGTTCTTCCCAAACCTGCCTTCTAGCTGTACCTCACTCTTGACTCTCCCTCTTTGCTCTCCCTTGTTCATGTTCTCCCATTGCTTGGAATTCCCTCCCTCCCAAAATTCAACAGACCACAGCCCTCCCCACAGTTAAAGCTCTCCTGAAATTCCACCTTTTCCAGCAAGTCTTCCCCAGTTAATTTCCCAGCCCTGTAAAGCATATAAAGCTTTCAGCCAACTCTAGCACTTTTGAACATATTTATACCCATCCTCGCTTGTATATAAAAATGATTTACTTTGACTACTCTAGTTGTAAATATTTTTATGTCTTTTTCCCCAGCTGGAGTGTGCTCTCCTTATGGTCAGGGAATGTGTCACTGCTTTATTTTGTACTTCCCAAGCACCCAGCACAACTCACTACAACAAGTGGATGCTTGATAATTACTATTAAGATTACTACTATTAGAACTTGGAACCTTTTTGATCCTGCAAAGAGGCTTATAATCACCTGCACATTTTCTTCGATATGCACCTCTAGAGCACAGCCATCTTCACAATGAAGCATTTATATGACTGAATCAAGAATAGTAGTAAAAACAGTTGTGGTATTTGTTAAGTGCTTACTATGTGTGAAGCACTGTTCTATGCGCTGGAATAGATACAAGATAATCAGGTTCCAAATGGGGCTCACAGTCTAAATTGGAGGGAGAACAGGTATTGAATCTCCATTTTGCAGCTAAGGGAACTGAGGCACAGAGAAGTAAAGTGACTTGCCCAAGGTCACACAGTGAGATTAGAACCCAGGTCCTCTGACTCCCATGCTCTTTCCCATAGGCCACGTACTTCTCTAAGGATCATGTAGGATCATTAATGATTCTCCCAACTTGTAGTGTTTAGTGAGTTTCCTATATTCTGATTTAGTTTTACTTTGTGGTACCCATCCTTGAGTGAGGCTGCACAGAAGAGGTTGAACAGGATTGGCCCTAGTAAACTGCCCATTTTTATATGGTTTATCCTGTCTCCTGTGGAGAAAGGATCTGGATAAGGACCTTCCAATTCTGATGTGGTCTATCAAATCATTATGGAGTAATCTGAGGTTCATGGCTAATTCCTCAGAGCAGCCCAGCTTTTTCCATAGTAGCCAGAGATCAGGACTACTCAGTGCTAACCTTCTCACTTTACCTCGATCTCATGTCTCTCTCCTCTGACCTCTCACCCACATCCTACTTCTGGCCTTGAATGGTCTCCCTCCTTTCATTCATTCAATAGTATTTATTGAGCGCTTACTATGTGCAGAGCACTGTACTAAGCGCTTGGAATGAACAGACATAAAATTGCTCTCCCCCACTTCAAAGCCTTATGGCAGGCACATCTCCTTCAAGAAGCCTTCCGTGACTAAACCATTCTCTCCTCTTCTCTCACTTGCTTCTGCATCACCCTGACTTGCTCCCTTCATTCTTCCTCCCTCCCATATCCACTGTATATATGTATAGATCTTTAATTTATTTATTTATTATTTGTTTATTCATATTAATGTCTGTCTCCCCCTCTAGACTGTGAGCTCACTGTGGGCAAGGAATGTCCTTGTTGCTGTATTGTACTCTCCTAAATGCTTACTACAGTGCTTGGGGCACAGTAAATGCTCAATAAATATGATTGAAAGAATAAATGAATAGTGTCAAATAATGATTATGGTACTTAGAGAAGCAGCCTGGCTCAGTGGAAAGAGCCCGGGCTTGGCAGTGAGAGGTCATGGGTTCGAATTCTGGCTCTGCCACTTGTCAGCTGTGTGACTGTGGGCAAGTCACTTAACTTCTCTGTGCCTCAGTTACCTCATCTGTAAAATGGGGATTAAGATTGTGAGCCTCATGTGGGGCAAACTGATTACCCTGTATCTACCCCAGTACTTAGAACAGTGCTGTGTACATAGTAAGCGCTTAACAAATACCAACATTAATTAATCAATTAATTATTCATCGAGCATTTGCTATGTTCCAAAGCCCTGCGGGAGATCATCCCAATCTAGGGAGAGCAGGTATGCTATTGCCATATTACAGATGAGGACCTTGAGGTCATGACTTACCCAAGATGATGCAGCAGGCTATTGACAGAGCTGAGACTGGGATCAGAACCCAAGTGTCCTGATTTCCAGACCTATGTGCTTCCCATTAAGCCCCCCTGCCTCTCAAAAGATGTTGTAAGGCTCACACCATGCAGAGGCTGTTGGGTTGTTTTTCTCTGACATTTGACATGTAGAATAGGTCTCCGGTAGGCAAGTCAGGAAGACCCAAACCTGCTCACTTTTGTTTGCAAGGTAGGTAAATGCCCTGTACTGGACCTTAATCCTGTATAGTCAATGAATGCCATATACTAGACCTCAGTGCTGTAAAGTCAATGAATGCCATATACTAGACCTTCAGACATAAAGGCTGATGATTACCATTTAGTAGAGCTTGAGGTTTTAAGGTCAATGAATACCATATACTAGACTTTGAGGCTGCATTGTCAATGAATACCACTAGACCTTGAGGCTGTAAGGTTGATAAATACCATATCTTAGACCTTGGAGCTGTAAGGTCATTGAATACCTTGTCCTAGACCTTGAGGCTGTAAGGTCAATGAATACCATATCCTAGATTTTGGAGCTGTCAGGTCATTGAATACCTTGTCCTAGACCTTGAGGCTGTAAGGTCAATGAATACCATATCCTAGACCTTGAAGCTGTTCCCAACAATTTTCTTGCTGAGAATAGAGATTATGAACACTGTGTCAAAATTCCTATCTAAAGCCACATCCTCACAAGTTGTCAAGCTCGTCTCTCTAGACCGTAAGCTTGTTATAGGCAGAGAATGTGTCTACCAACATCATTATACTCTAGTCAGCCAGTGAAACTTATTGAGTCCTTAACAATAAACAGACACATTCTCTGCCCAAACGACCCTCCCAAATGTTTAGTACAGTAAGTGCTCAATAAATGCCACTGCTAGATTGATTAACTGATTGGTTGATGCAAGCCTCGAGGTGAATTTTGAATGAGAGAAGTGATTTGAAGCAGGAGAATTTCCGACCTTGAATGATGGCATGGCAGGATACATAGTGGCAAAGACAGAACCTAGCCTTGATGAATCGCCAGCCGAAACCTAGTATTCGTGTTACATCTTGAAGCCAAATTAGAGCATATTTGAGAATTGTTGAAAACACCATTGATTTCCACTTCTCTATGTATCACCTTTTGCCTCAAATAGGTAGTCACATATCCAGCCATGTCTAACATTGTTTGGTGTACAGAAAAAGTAAATAATAGATGGTCTCCACTGTACAGGTATTACCTAAAAATAATGAGAATGAATGTGGTGTTTGTTGAAAAGTTAACATGTGCCAAGCACTGTACTGACCACTGGAAGCTAACAGTCTAAGGAGGAGGGAGAACAGGAATTGAATCTCCATTTTACAGATGGGGAAACTGAGGTACCGATAAATTCAGTGATTTGGACAAGGTCTTTCAGCAGGCCTATGTGGTCTAGTGGAATGAGCATTGGCCTGGAGGTCAGAGGACCAAGGTTCTAACCCCATCTCTACCACTTGTCTTCTGTGTGACCTAGGGAAAGTCACTTAACTTCTCTGTGCCTCAGTTACCTCAGCTGTAAAATGGGGATAAATACTGTGAGCACTATGTGGGATAGGAACTGTTTCCAACTTGATTATCTTGTATCTACCCTGGCACTTATTATAGCGTGGGGCACAAAGTAAGGACTTGACAGATACTATTAAACATAAAGGTCCTCTGATTCCAGCTCTGAACTCTTTCCACTAGGCTACATTACTTCTCAGCACTTTAAGTATTCTCTGTCACCAGGGTTAGCCTTGGACATTCTCTTCTCCTGAGGCAGGGAAAAATCCTGTCCCTTTCTATTCTACATGACAACATTACATCACACTGCATGTGCACACTACATAATGTGATGATATATGGAAATCTAAAGGGTTTTTCCAGGGGAAGCCTAGCTTCCCAATACCTCCCACCTGCCATGCTCCAGAGACATTGCATTCCTCTTCCTTCGCTTTCTTACAAAGGGGTCACTTCTGGTGCAGGGTGGGTGCTATCTCACTTTTAGCTCTAGATTCCTCGAGCCAGCTGTCTTTCTTGCTTATTTCTGAAGTTGGCCCTGTCTCACTTATACTTATAAGAACTGACCTATGCTACACCCGGGAATTATGACTTCCTTACACCAGGGAGGAGCTGGGGAGGGGAGAGGGTGGAGTGGGCCGAGGAGAGAGAAAGGCCAGATATCAGGTGCTGATCACACATTAGCCCAGACTAACTGGGAAGCCTGAAAGTGGACCCATTGCTTTGTCTCCACAAGCTCAAAGTGACACTTTCAAGGCCAACCTCAATTCCATGGGTGAAACAATGTCAGTTGCCATCCCTTCTAGACAGTAAGCTCGTCATAGTCAAGGAATATATCTGTTTATTGTTGTATTGTACTCTCCCAAGCACTTAGTACAGTACTCTGCACACAGTAACTATGACTGACTGACCGATTGACTGACTCATTGGACTGGAAACACCACAGTCACAAAACAGCAGGTTAGATCTGTCAATATCCATGTTCATTTCTCTCTTTAAACTGTCCTGCAGTGAGCCTACAGGCGAGCTACCGGAAGGGAGAAGTCCCCATTTATTAAATCATATTTACTGAGTGCTCACTGTGTGCAGTGCACTGTACTAAGTGCTTGTACTAACAAGCTTACAGTCTAGAGGGGGAGCTTACAGTCTATAGTCTCCAGTCTCCAGTCCAGCACACCCCCGCCTCAGAGAAATACTATAACGGAGTTGAATCTTTGGTCCCTGGGCCCATGATAGAGGCTCGGCAGAGAGTTTATGAAGAAGAGGAACTTGGCTTAGATTCTCCAACAGCTGGTACCTTGCTGTCTAATGCTTATTGTCCATGATCCTGTCAGAGATCCAGTTGTCACAGAATGGGCATCTCACTGCTGGGCAATGGCTATTTGAATGTGGATGGGGCCTACCCTGACCGAGGGATGAGGATCCAGGACCTTTGAATCTTTTTCTCACAAGTGGAATTTCAGGAGGAGAATTTGACCAGAATCTCCTGCCCGGAGGCTAACACATTCTCAAATAATATATACTCTTAGCTTCCAGCAGCTCCAAATCACAATGACTGTTAGTTCCCAGCCACAGATTCTTTGGCTTTGTGTTTTGTTTGGTTTTGTTTAATGGTATTTGTTAAGCAATTACTAAATGTAAAGCACTGTTCTAAGCGCTACGCTTCGTACAAGTCTATCGGGCTGGACACAGTCCCTGTCCCACATGAGACTCACAGCCTAAGTAGGAGGGAGTAGGATTGAATCCCTGTTTTATAGTTTAGGAGACTGAGGCCCAGAGAAATAAAGTGACCTGGCCAAGGTCACACAGCAAGCAGTTGACAGAGCTGGGATTAGAACCCAGATCCTTTGACTCCTGACCCCTGCTTTTTCCACTAGGCCATGCTTCTTCTCTGGTAGAATCAATCAATCGGGAGTGTTTATTGAATGCTTTCTCTGTTCAAAGCATTTGAGTGGATATAATAAAGTTATTAGGCATGATCCTTGCCCTCCAAATCCCCACCCTCTAAGAAGCCTACAATCTAGGGGGTGAGACAGACATTAAAATGTTACAGACAGAGGAAGTGGCAGAGTGTAAAGGTATGTACCTAAATGCTGTGTGGATTGGTGGGGTGGAGTGAGTACCAAAGTGCTTATAGAGTATTTTATATGGTATTTGTTAAGGGCTTAATTGTATTTATTAAATGCTTACTAGATACCTAGTACTATTCTAAACACTGGGGTAAATATAGGATAATCAGTTCCCACATGGGGCTCGCAGAAGAAGTAAGAGGAGATGTCGGTATTAAATTCCCATTTTTCAGATGAGGGAACTAAGGCACAGAGATGTTAAGTGTGCCCAAGATCACGCAACAAGTAAGTGGTAGAGCCAGCATTAGAACCCAGGACCTCTGACTCCCAGGCCCGTGCTCTTTCTACTAGGCCCCACTGTTTTCCACTTAGATATGGATTCAAGTGCCTAGGCAATGCCCTAGGGAAGGAAATATGAATGACTGACTGACTGCTTGAATAACTTATTGGACTAGAAACAGGAAGGGGAAGAAAACACCAGAGTTATAATAGTGAAGACCAAATAGGTGTCTTTTGTTTTTATTTCATTTCAGTCCCGCTGCTCACCAAGCATTCCTAACAGTTGTTTATGGTATTTATTAAGTGCTTACTATATGCCAGACACTACACTAAGCGCTCGGGTAGATGCAAGCTAATCAGGTTGGACATGGTCCCTGTCACACCTGGGGCTCATAATATTAATCCCCATTTTACAAATGAGGTAACTGAGGCTCAGAGAAGTAAAGTGACTTGCTCAAAGTCACACAGCAGACAAGTGGTGGAGCTGGGATGAGAATCCAGGTCCTCCTGACTCCCAGGCCCTTGCTCTATTCACTTGGCCATGCTGTTTCTCATAAAACATCTACCATGAACTATAAAAAAGGATCCCAGATCTGATATTTGGGCAGAGAGCAATAACAATAATACCCTGAAATTGTGGAACTCTTTAAAATTTTCCCCAGATTGTCAGTAACAGAGAGGGTAAGTGACTTGAGTCTCTCACACAGCAGGCAAACGGTGGATGTGAGACAAGAACCTAACCCCCCTGACTCCCAGACTCAAGTTTTTTCTACCATGCCACACTTCTAGTAATCGGGATTTAGTTCTGGCCTCAGCTTGTGGGAACTCCCTTGTGATTTAAGTCCTGGAATAGGTTTCTTCACCACTGTCTCTCTTCTGGATTTTATAGGTTCGATAAATACAGTATGTACTGTTCAAATCCTGTCCGGCAGAACCCATGGGAAATGATTCAGTTATTTGGATCTTGGGAAGGAAATCTGATTAGTGAAGAGAAACAAGATGCTCATATTTAAGTCCTTTAGACTATAAACTCGTTGTGGACAGGGAACATGTCTACCAACTCTGTTACATTGTACTCTCCCAAGCACATCATACAGTGATGATTCAGTAACTGCTCAATAAATAAGATCAATTTAAGTGCTTACGAGGGTTTGATAAAAAAAAATTTTAAAAGAGAACTGTTTCTGATTCAGGGCAATGAGGATCATCATTGACAGTCTCAGGGAACTTTGTTATATCATATATCAGACAGGTAATTGCTCTCCCCCATTTCAAAACCTTATTAAAAGCACATCCCTTCCAAGAAGACTTCTCAGACTAAGCCTTCCTCTCCTCTCCTCCCACTCCCTTCTGAGTCACTCTTCCTTGCTCCTTCATTCATCCTCCCTCCCATCCCCACAGCACAGATGTACATATCTGTAATTTATTTACTTATTTATGTACTTATTTATTCATATTAATGTTTGTTTCCCCCTCTAGACTGTGAGCTCAATGTGGGCAGGAATGTGTCTGTTATTATATTGTACTCTCCCAAGCGCTTAGTACAGTTTTTTGTTTACCGTGAGCACTGAACACATATGAATGAATGAATGAATTAATTAATTAATTAACTGGGGGGGGGGGGTCTCCCTCAAACTATATGAAACTAAACAGAAACCAGGAATCTGATCAGAGAACTCAAGACTTCAAGATCCTTTCCCTGGATCTTTGCCACACACTCAAAGTAAAACATTCACATTGTCCAAATAGCCAGACAAACTAGCCCATATTTTGGAGGAAATTAGCCTACGTTTATAAGAAATCATGGCGCAAACAAGCAAGAACCTTAGTAAAAATCAGTTTAGTCATCAAGCCCCAAGAGGGACAGGGACTACGTTTAATTCTCACCTCAGGTATTCCCTTTGAAAACACACAGTGAGCACTAAAGAAATACTATTCTCGTAATATCCCGGCTAGACTATTGTGTCAGCCTTCTCTCTGATCTCCCTTCCTCCTCTCTCGCCCCGCTCCAGTCTATTCTTCACTCCTATGCCCGGCTCATCTTCCTGCAGAAACGCTCTGGGCATGTCACTTCCCTTCTTAAAAACCTCCAGTGGTTGCCTATCAACCTCCGCTCCGAACAAAAATTCCTCACTCTAGGCTTCAAGCCTTGCCCCTTCTTACCTCTCCTCCCTTCTCTCTTTCTACTGCCCACCCCGCACACGCTGCTCCTTTGCCGCCCACCTCCTCACCGTCCCTCGGTCTCTCCTATCCCGCCATCCACCCCTGGGCCACGTCCTCCTGCGGTCCTGGAATGCCCTCCCTCCTTACCTCAGACAATCTAATTCTCTTCCCCTCTTCAAATCCCTACTTAAAACTCACCTCCTCCAAGACGCCTTCCCAGACTGAGCTCCCCCATTTTTTCCCTCTGCTCCCTCTACCCCCCCTTCACCTCTCTGCGGCTAAACCCTCTTCTCCCCCTTTCCCTCTCCTCCTCCCCACTCCCGTCCCATCCCCTCAGCACTGTACTTGTCCGCTCGACTGTCTATATCTTCATCACCTTATTTATTTTGTTTAATGAGATGTACATCACCCTGATTCTATTTGCCATTGTTTTTATGAGATGTTCTTCCCCTTGACTCTATTTATTGCCATTGTTCTTGTCTGCCTGTCTCCCCCAGTTAGACTGTAAACCCATCAAAGGGCAGGGACTGTCTCTATCTGTTGCTGATTTGTACATTCCAAGCGCTTAGTACAGTGCTCTGCACATGGTAAGCGCTCAATAAATGCTATTGAATTGAATACTATTACTACTAAAAATGATTCTGAGGAGCTTACAGTCACCATCAAAAACTGTGAAGATGATGGCCAAATTTACATGGGCTTTTGAGAGGACTTTCCTGAGGAAACGTACTCACTGACCTGACTCTCACACAGCAGAACTGACCTTTGGTTTTGAGTGAATGTCATAGTGTCAGGTCTGTGCACCTGCTTTCGTTCTATCACACACCCCACCTCATACCCCAAGTGGAAGGATTTGGGTAATGGCATGGAGGTGAGTCACAGGAGAGCTGCAAACATTTTAGGAGGCTATTTCTGGTGCGCTGGGTGGGAGCAGCATACAAATCAGGGAACAGCATGCTCAGATTTAATGCCGATACTGCCCAAGCCTCTAATTCCCCTCTCATCGCACCTTTCTAGGGTTGGCCACTGGTCAAGGTGCAGAGGTCAGCCCCCTTACAACAGCCCTGTCTGAGGGAGCGGATTTTAATCTTGGAACCAGCGCCTATGTGGATGAAATGGAAGCTCTCCTTTTTCTCATTGGTGGAGGACACGCAGCTCAGAACTGAAACTCCTGTACCTTCAGTGGGGTTGCCAGAAAACCATGCCCACATGAGGAGGACTTGAGCCTTGGGAACTGAAAAAAACAAAACGCCTCATTTGGGGGTTTTGAAAGTGAAGGAATGATTTGGGATGAATATTAGGAGAGCTACCAATAATAATAATAATGTTGGTATTTGTTAAGCGCTTACTATGTGCAGAGCACTGTTCTAAGCGCTGGGGTAGACACAGGGGAATCAGGTTGTCCCACGTGAGGCTCACAGGCTTAATCCCCATTTTACAGATGAGGTAACTGAGGCACAGAGAAGTTAGGTGACTTGCCCACAGTCACACAGCTGACAAGTGGCAGAGCTGGGATTTGAACTCATGACCTCTGACTCCAAAGCCCATGCTCTTTCCACTGAGCCACGCTGCTTCTCTAAGCCACGGTGCTACCAGATCTATGGGTCCCAGTATGCATCAACCAGAGGGCAAATATTCCTAGTCAGAGTTCCCATCCTCCCCTGTGGGCAAGGAGGAGTCCCATGTCTTTATTCCGTGGTTCCCAAGCATCTAGTACAGCTTATCACATGGAGGGGGCTCTCAGTAAATACTACTGCTGCTGCTACTGGCTTGTTTCATTGGGGCCACCTGGCAGTGAAGATTTCTGAACAGCTCAGAGAGGAGGACCCATGACTGAATGTGACCATCTGCCTCACACCCATAAGAGTCATCGAACAAAATACTTCAGGTGTTGCGCTGGAAGTGGAGACCCCTTGAATTGCTCAGTGGGTGAGATGGCGTCCTATACGTGCCAAAGGGCAAGTGGCCCAGGTTGCCCCAGCTCATGGACAATCATGAGATGAGGACAAGGCAGTGCTCAGCATTTCTATGTCTGGTGAAAAGGTATGGTGAAAGGGACCAACCAAGAATGAACTGAGCTGGGGCTTCATTCATTCATTCATTCATTCATTCATTCATTCATTCATTCATTTGATCATCTCTATTAAGCATTTGCTGCATGCAGACCACTGTACTACGTGCTTGGGAAAATAAAATACAACAATAAAGAGTGACAATCCCTGCCCACAATGAGCTCACAGTCTAGATGTGGGGGGAGGTGGACATCAATACAAATAAACAGGTATAAATGCAAACAAATAAAATTTCAGATATGTATATATATATATTTAATATAAGTGCTGTGGGGCCAGTAGAGGGGCTAAGAGCAAAGGGAGCAAGTCAGGGCAATGCAGAAGGGAGTGGGAGATGAGGAAAAGTGGGGTTTAGTCTAGGAAGTCCTCTTGGAGGAGATGTGCCTTCAGTAAGGCTTTGAAGGGGGGAGAATAATTGACTGGAGGATTTGAGGAGGGAGGACATTCCAGGTCAGAGGCAGGACTTGGGCTGGGGTCAGCGAGACGAGAAAGATTGAGGCACAGTGAGGTTAGCACCAGAGCACCAGTGAAGTTTGTGGGCTGGGCTGTAGAAGGAGAGAAGCAAGGTGAGGTTGGAGGGGGCAAGGTGATGGACTGCTTTAAAGCCAATGCCATTTCCGACTCTCCCCCTTCAAGTTTGGTCAGTGACAATAAGCCAGTTTTAGGATTCTCCAGCTAGACTCTTCTGGGGACAGCCAGCCTCTGGAGATCTCTTGCCAGCTGCAAGGCCATTAATCAGTCCAAGTTCAGGCTGGGAAAGAGTAGAAGAAGCTGGACTTAGGTTTTTTTAGCTTAAGAGTGATTCTGACTCAACTCAGATGAGGACACTGGAAACTGCCCTCCCAATGTAATAATCCCGAATGGAAATCACCGTGCCCAGAAATGAAAGAGCTAAGTTCAGAGTCTGGGCCTCTCTTGGAATTTTCTCAAGGCCTGTGGGAAGGAGACGAGGAGGGAAAACTAGACAAGAAGATAATTAGGGCCATTACATGAAAGTACACAGCATCCGAATCTGCACTTATTTCTACGGCTTTATCTCAAAGAGAGTAGACAGCTGCAGAAAATGCCGAGAAGGGAAGCCAAAATAATGGTTGGAAAATAGAATCAATGGTATTTATTGTGTTTTTACTGGATGCAGAGTACTGTACTAAATGGTTGGGGAATGTGCAATAGAATGGGTAGATATTTCTGCACATGAGTAATTTACAATCTAGTCATGGAGACAGACAATAGACAAAGGCAATGTAAAAGAGAGTGACAACAGGGTGGGAAGATGAGAAGTTGAGATTAATTAGGAAAGACTTCCTGGAAGAGACACGATTTTAGGAAGGCTTTGTAGATGGGGAGAGTAGTGGTCTGCTGGATTGGAAAGAGGGAGGTAATTCCAGGAAAGAGGGAGGAAGGAAGGCTTAATGGCAAAAGAGAAGCATCATTGCCTAAAGGATAGAGCATGGGGCTAGGAGTCAGAAGGACCTAGGTTCTAATCCCGGCTCTGCCACTTGTATACTGTGTGATCTTGGGCAAGTCACTTCACTTCTCTGTGCCTCAGTTACTTCAACTGTAAAATGGGGATTAGGACTGTGAGCCCCTTGTGGGACATGGACTGTGTGCAACCTGATTAACTTGTATCTACTCCAGCGCTTAGTACAGTGCCTGGCACATTGTAAGCATTTAGCAAGTACCATTAAAAAAAAGATAGGTTTGAGGATTGGTGAGAGACCTGAGCCCCTCTCAGGGTCTCACCTGGAGAGTTTCCAGTACCCCATCAGTCTTGGCTATGGGAGGGGAAGTCAAGCAGAGGCCTATCCATTCCATTCCTAGCCTGGGCAGTGGCTGGCGAGTGGAAGGCAATCGCTACAAGTCAAAACTCACCCGTGTTGATCAGCAGCGGCATGGGAAGGAGTCAAAGGCAGAGACTCGAGTTTACTATGTTGAAGGCGGCAGTGGTAAATTACTTCCTTATTTTACCAAGAAAACTCTATGGATATACTACCGGAATGATTGCAGATGGAGAGCGGGGTGTTCTGGGAGAGATATGTTTGTGGTTTATCTCTGGGTTGGAAATGACTCTATGGCATTAGACAAGACAAGAAAGAGTTGAAATTGAGGGCAGTGAATAGATTGATAATAGAGTAGTGAGGTGCAAGAGCTGGGTTGTAGTAGAAGAGTTAGGGTAGGAGGGAGACAGTTGATTGAGTGTCTTAAAGCCAGTGTCAAGGAGTTTCTCTTAGATGTGGAGATAGACGGGCAACAGTTGGAAATTACCAATGTGCAACCAATAAATTGACCATCCAAGAGAGAAAAAAATGTTTAGGTTTCTTTCAGCTGGAAACGTACAGGTTGAGAAAGGACGTGACTGAGTTTACAAAAGCATAAAGGGTATGTTTTGAGAAAATTGTTCACCAAATCCCATCCAGGTGAGGGAGTGTCAATTGAAGATATGTTCAAAACAAACTAAAGGAAATACTCCACACTTCTTCACCTTGTGGATAAGAGGCACCTAGTGTTCATTCCCATAGGAAATTGTGCAGGTAAAAAAACTCTGCAGATTTGGGTGGGATTCAGGTATGTTTACAGACAAAATGTCCACGGAGGATTACTAGGAGGAAATTTAGAGATGGAGAGGGAAGAATTTGGGGTTTTGGTTGGGCCATCCCTGCCTGACCTTGAGGATGGTTGTCCAAAAGAGGAAACTGTCAGAGTTAATAATAATAACTGTGGTATTTGTTAATTGCTTACTAGGTGCCAAGCATGTACCAAACACTGGGGGAGATAACAATATAATGGGTTGGACGCAGTCCATATCCCACATGGGCTCACAGTCTTAATCCCCATTTTACAGATGAGTAAATGAGGCACAGAGAAGTTAAGTGACCTGCCCAAGGTTACACAGCTGACAAGTGGTAGAGATGGGATTAGAACCCAGGTCCTCTGACTCCCTGGCCCTTGTTCTTTCCAGTAGGCCACACTGCTTCTGTGTATTTCCTCCATACTGTCCTTTTTCCCCTGATGAACCAGAATACTGAACTGGACAAACCACTGATCTGAACTAGTTATGGAGTCCTTCACTGTGTTATATTCTTCTGGTTTATCAAGATGCCTTTCCAATTCTATTCATTCCTCTTACTCTTCTTAGATACCTTTGAAGTTAAAGTTGAAGGAATGGCTTTTCACTAAATCTGTTTATCTCTTCTTGTTAAACTGCAGAGGGGTTGTTTAAACTTCTTGAGCAATGCTCTGTTCCAAGATTCATTCCATTAAGCAGCAACTGCTCGAAAATCCCCAGTTAGAATGATGAGGAAGGAGGTTCATGGACCTAGAAGCAGCGTGGCTCAGTGGAAAGAGCACAGGCTTGGGAGTCAGAGGTCGTGGGTTCTAATTCCGGCTCTGCCGCTTGTCAGTTTGTGACTTTGGGCAAGTCACTTAACTTCTTTGGGTCTCCGTTCCCTTATCTGTAAAATGGGGATGAAGACTGTGAGCCCCACGTGGGACAACCTGATCACCTTGTATCCCCTACAGCGCTTAGAACAGTGCTTTGCACATAGTAGGCACTTAACAAATACCAACATTATTATTAGAATGCATACATAATAATAGTGCTATTTATTAAGCGCTTACTATGTGTCAAGTACTGTTCTAAACCCTGGGGTAGATACAACTAATCAGGTTGATCAGAGTCCCAGTCCCACATGGGATTCACAGTCTTAACCCCATTTTACAGATGAGGTAACTGAGGCACAGAGACGTGGGGTGACTTGACCAAGTTCAAATCATGTTGGGTGCCATAATCTTGTTTAAGGAAAACTAATGGCTACCTTCCACAAACACCAGAGGGCTGCTGGCATGTTGCAAGCAAGCATTCTTCAATCATTCCAAAACTAGAAACCAACTGAGTCCACGTAATTATGCCATTTGTTGTTAAGAGTTAAGGGATGGCACTGAAAGTGTTGGAAAGGTTGACAGATTATAGCTGGAGCCAAACTGCAACCAGAATTAAGAGGCAGGATACTAAAAAAGTGTCAATTTTCAGGGTTTGTGCAGACTGAGGCTACTTGGGAACTTGGTCTGAAAGGAAAATCTCTGGATACTTGCTATTCAAAGATCCACTGTTTTTTTTTTTTCTTTTTCCACCTTGACTGCAGTGGGGCCTACTTAAATGCTTTCTCCCAGAAGAAATCAAGTAGTATTTATTGCATGTCTACTGTGTGCAGAGCACTGTACTAAAAACTTGGAAGAAAACAACGGTTAGAAAACACGATCCCTGTCCTACAGGAGTTTACAGGCAAAATAATTTACAGATAGGAGAATGTACAAATCTTTTTGGTCTGTGTAGCTAGCCCATTGTTTACCACAGTGCTTGCCACATGGTAAATGCTTAACAACTACCACAGTTATTCATATTAAAGAGTGCAAGAAAAGATTCATATGTAGGTAAGGGCTTAAATAGTAGGGTACATAAATTGATAATGATGGAAGCGTTACAAGTACAGATGTGTAATTGGCACAGGACTTCTGGGGTGGTAGAAGGGGCTGTAATCTAATAATAATGTTGGTATTTGTTAAGTGCCTACTATGTGCAGAGCACTGTTCTAAGCACTGGGGGAGATACAGGGTAACCAGGTTTTCCCACGTGAGGCTCACAGTTAATCCCCATTTTACAGATGAGGTCATATAGGCACTGAGAAGTGAAGTGACTTGCCCACAGTCACACAGCTGACAAGTGGCAGAGCCGGGATTCGAACCCATGACATCTGACTCCCCAGCCGGGCTCTTGTGTGATGGTCACTCAGGCCAGCTTCAAACATAGAGGTAGGGGAAGGGGAACCTCAGAAGTTGCTAGAAAATGCAGAAAAATGCTCCTGGGAACCTTCTCCTCTAGAGAAAGCTAATCTGCTTAAATACTTGGTGTTTAGCTCGTGGCTCCACCTGAACATGATGCCACAATATTTAAGCTTCTGAAATTTGAGTCAAACACAACATGACAACTTTGTAGAAAAGAATCTAAGGTGATTACAAGGAATATAGCTAGGTACTGCACACACATACACATACACAAAATCTCTCCCTCTTTCCAGGGTGAAAAGAATCCAAAATTTTAGAGCCACTTAAATTTAAACCAGTATGGACTCGGGTGGTGGTGGTTCAAGTTTGTTTGCTTTTAGCAGAACACAACTTCCTGTTTCTAAGAAGAAAATATGCCTGTAAAGAGCTTAGGTCAAAAAAGAAAAACAATCCAAAGCTTTCTTGGATATCAAATAACTTAACAAAACAATATTTTGCTGAGTTGAGTTCAAATGAACCAGAAACATATGGACTGTATTTCTCCCCTAAAGCATATGTGATTTTAAACTTTAAGAATAAAAATGGTCAGCAAAAGCCAGCTTTGATTTTGCTGAGCTCAAAATATTTGAAAATAAATGTTGGAAGTCCTGACAGAATCAGATGCGGAAATGTTCATCAATTTCTCCTTTTGAAATTTCTGAAATTAAGAGAATGTTGCACACTCTAAGATAAACAACACACACTAAAACTAGCAATGGAGAGAAAAGACATCTTCACCTATGCATTTAAGTCTGTATCCTTTAAGCACTTTGATGTTCACCCCACACCCAACCCCACAGCTCTTATGTATATATTCTATTCTCTGCTGCTTCCCTTATATGTAATTCATTTTAATATTTGTATCCCCACTAGTCAGTCATTTGGTCATTCATATTTATTGAGCAATTACTGTGTGCACAGCACTGTATTGAGCACTTGTGAGAGCACAGTACAACAATAATGCAGACACATTCCCTGGCCACAGTGAGCTTACAGTCTAGAAGGGGAGACAGATACTAATATAAATGAATAAATTACAGATGTGTACATAAGTGCTGTGGGATTTGAAAGGGGGATAAAAAGGGGAACAAGTCAGCACGATGCAGAAGGGAGTTGCAGAAAAGGGAAAGAGGCCTATCAGGGAAGACCTCCTAGAGGAGATATGCCTTAATTAAGGCTTTGAAGAGAGGAAGAGTAATTGTTGGATTTGAGGAGGGAGGGTCCAGGCCAGAGACATTACGAAGGCAAGAGGATGGCGATGAGACAGAAGAAATTGAGTTACATTGAGAAGGTTAGCATTACATGAGTGAAGTGTGCAGTCTAGGTTGTAATAGGAGAGTATCGAGTTGAGGTAGGAGGGTCAAGGTGATTACGTGCTTTAAAGCCAACAGTGAGGAGTTTCTGTTTGATGCAGAGGTAGATGGGTAGCCACTGGAGGTTCATGAGGTGTGGGGCAAACATGTCCCGAACGCTTTTGTAAGTAAATGATCTGGGCCACAGAGTGAAATATGGACTGGAATGGGGAGAGACAGAAGGCTAGGAGGTCAGCAAGGAGGCCGATATGGTAATCAAGGTGGGATAGGATAAATGCTTGCAAGATTGTAAGCTTCTTCAGGGAAGGGATCATGTCTTCCAACTCTATTGTATTCTCCCAAGCAGTTAGTACAGTGCTCTGCACAAAATGCTTGGTTAATGCCATTTGATTGATTATTTCTTTATGGTATTTGCTAAGTGCCTATTATATGCTAGGGACTGTACTAAACACTGGGGTAACTACAAGCTAAACAGGTTGGACATAGTCCCTGTCCCATATGGGACTCACAGTCTTATTCCCCATTTTACTGGTGAGGTAACTGAGGCATAGGGAACTTATTAATTCTACTATTACTAATAATAATAACAACAACAATTGTGGTATTTGTTAATCGCTTAGTACGTGGCAGGCACTGTACTAAGCACTGGGGTGGATACAAGCAAATTGGATGAGACCCGATCCTGATCCCGGTCCCACATGGGACTCCGAATCTCAATCTTCATTTTACAGATGAGGAAACTGAGGCACAAAGAAGTGAAGTGACTTGCCCTTGGTTACGCAACAATAGCTTGTTGACAAGTAGTGGAGCCGGGATTGGAACCCAAGTCCTTCTGACTTCCAGGCCCATGATCTATCCATTTGGCCATACTGCTTCTCATTCAACATTCAACATTAGTAGGTTCTCTGAAGCTTCAGGACATGCCAAAATAATCTAACCCCACCATGGGATGAGGGAGTAAAGTCAGACAGACTAGAAATTGAGAGCAAGTGGGAACAGTTGTTTATAAATGATCCATCTGCTCTAAGGAAGAAAATGAAAGGATTCACTGCTCTGAAACCCCCTTCTAAAATTCAGCTGACAAGAATGATGACTGCAGTTTATTAGAATCGCAGAAAAAGTTCCCTGATGAGCAGCAGCTTCGCCAAGATTGTGATACCGAGGGTTAGGCTTGAAAATAGAGAGAGGTCCTGCTGGGTGGGGCAAATTTATTAGTGCATGTTGTTACATGCAACTGTGTGGTGTGCGTTGATGCCCCCAGCACAGGTCTGAGAGTCAGGATTCCTGGCTTCTAATCTCAGCTCTGTCACTTCACAGAAGGAAGAGACATTGAAGAAGGTTCCCATGCTTTATAGGGTTTGCTAGAGCAACATACTATTGAGTAATTTCAACATAAATTGAAATTGGTCATTTCCTTATTGAGTGATGGGTTCTACTCTTCAATTTTTCTGCTGTGTGAACTTAGGCAAGTCATTTAACTTATCTGGGCTTCAGGTCCAGAAAGAAGGATTGTAGCCATGGGAGTCAAAAGGATATAGGTCTTAATCCCAGCTCTGCCACTTGTCTGCGGTGTGATTGTGGGCAAGTCACTTTACTTTTCTGTGCCTCAGTTACTTCATCTGTAAAATGGAGTTAAGACTGTGAGCCCATGTGGGACATGGACTGTATCCATCCTGATTATCTTGTACCTACCCCAGCGCTTTGTACAGTGCCTGGCACATAGTAAGCACATAGTAAGCCCAAATACAAGCTCTGGTACAGAATACACAGAAGGGATTAGGAATTCAACCCATATTTACCTGCTTTTCATTCCAACAAGACTCGGACCACTCAAATAAGAGACGATTATGTGCCCCTCTCCAACAGACCTTTATTTTGTGGTATTTGTAAAGCACTTACTATGTTTCAATCACTTTACTAAGTGCTTGGGGTTATTTTCTAGCCTGATCCTTTGTATCACAAACTTGGCAAAGCTGCTGTTCATCAGGAAACCTTTTCTGTGATTCTAATAAACAAGATAATAATAATAATAATATTGGTATTTGTTAAGCGCTTACTATGTGCAGAGCACTGTTCTAAGCGCTGGGGTAAACACAGGGGAATCAGGTTGTCCCATGTGGGGCTCACAGTCTTAATCCCCATTTTACAGATGAGGGAACTGAGGCACAGAGAAGTTAAGTGACTTGCCCACAGTCACACAGCCGACAAGTGGCAGAGCTGGGATTCGAACTCATAAGCCCTGACTCCAAAGCCCGTGCTCTTTCCACTGCGCCATGCTGATCATCAGGTCGGACACTCTCCATGTCCCACTTGGGCTCACAGTCTAAATCATCATTTTACAGAGGAGGTGACTGAGGCATGGAGAAGTTAAGTGACTTGCTGAAGATCACACAGCCAAGTGGCAGAGCTGGGATTAGAATGTAAATCCTTTTGACACCCAGGGCAGTGCTCTATCCACTAGGCCTCACGGCTTCTTTCTGGGAAAAAAAGATAAGGAAGTACAAGCAGGGACAATATCATATATAAAATGTCTGGAACCCCCCTTAAGCCGGATATTTTCCATCTAAATGAACAATTTTAAATAAAAAAAAGGAAGCAAGGAGTTGATTATTTCCATTGAAATGATAAAAACAAATTCTTTCTAAGGTGATCCACTCCCATTTGATTCAATCCAAACTGCCACCTGCCAATATGGTGTGTTGACAGGTGTTCCCTGAATAACAGTGGAGAATAAACAAAACCCTCAGAAATCGGCAGCCAAGTTGAGCAAACACCCAGAAAAGCATTTTAAATATCCTTTGTCCAAGGGCCTAACCCATATATTGTAGCCACCTCGTCTTTCCTTGGAAAACCATTATGATGATCTTTGTACCTTATTTAATTAATGATTCAGTGGAAATTACCTGTGCAATTTAGTACAGGATCTGAAAGAAAATGGGCTGGATTTAAAAAGAAGTTTGCTTGGAGGCGATTGGTACTTTGAGGTGAGGACAGGGTCTTGGTGTGAGATACTTGTTTGTTAATCCTGTTATCGGAGCTGTCACTGATAAGCGATAAGCGTTCAGGGCTAGCTGGAGAAGGAGACAAGACCCACGGACTACGGACCCTCATGGGGTGAGGTTTTCAGGGTTTAATATGCCCACAATGCCAATCCGCTCACATTCCAGGTGTCTTAGCAAGGGTGGGTGCTGGGTCTTCCTTCTGGAAGGAGGGCATTTCCCTACCTTGGAGGGAGTTTGCGGCAGTCTCACAGTTTGCAGGAATTTGAGCATCTGCTCCAGTTTTTGTGGGTGTCATGGAGTGGAGTTGCCATGGGGATGGGTTATGGAAGAGAGAGGAGGATTTGGGGGAGGCAGTTCAGTCACAGGCCTGCTATATATTCTTGGGCAAGTTACTAATATGCGTTTTTTAAAAAGGTTTTCTGGTATTTATTAAACTCTTACTGTGTTCCAGGCACTGTGGTACTAAGCCCTGGGGTAGGTGCAAGCTAGTCAGATTAGACGCAGTCCTTGTCCCCCGTGGGCCTCGCAGTTTTAATGCTCATTTTGCAGACGAGGTAACTGAAGCACAGAGAAGTTAAGTGACTTGCCCAAGATCACACAGCAGACAAGTAGGGGAGTTGCAATTAGAACCTAGGTCCTTTTGACTCCTAGGCCCTCGTTCTATAATAATAATAATGATGGCATTTGTTAAGAGTTTACTATGTGAAAAGCACTGTTCTAAACTCTGGGGAGGATTGAGAAGCAGCGTGGCTCAGTGGAAAGAAACTGGGCTTTGGAGTCAGAGGTCATGAGTTCAAATCCCAGCTCTGCCACTTGTCAGCTGTGTGACTGTGGGTAAGTCACTTAACATCTCTGTGCCTCAGTTACCTCATCTGTAAAATGGGGATTAACTGTGAGCCTCACGTGGGACAACCTGATTACCCTCTATCTACCCCAGTGCTTAGAACAGTGTTCTGCACATAGTAAGCGCTTAACAAATACCAACATTATTATTATTGTCAAGGATAGCTTTATGGGTGCAATATTATTCATCTTATTTGAAGGTAGGAAGTTTGTAAAGGTGTAATGAGGGGGGAAAGGCTTAATGGTACTGTACTCTTTGAAAACAACTGAGCTGGAACACTTCCCTCAACTCCCCCTCCCCAGATCAGTTGAGCAAAGGCGGCTTTTCTGAAGTAAGGCCCCCTCCTGCCCTCAGCCGAGGGACAGGGACTATTTCTAATTCCCATCTTTGTATTATTTCTCAGTTCTCAGTGTGCTTTGCACACAGTAAACACTTAATATATATTATTATTACTGGTACTCCTATGACTACTGAGTATCACTGGATGTGGAGAGAGATACCGTCTTAGAAAAAAGCCAATGCAAAGTCCTCTGAATTTGTCACCCATTTCCCATGGCCAAATCCTGAGTCATGACAAGAGCTCAACCTCTAAAAGCGGCGGAACTTAGTGGATAGAGCCTGGGCCTGGGAGTCAGAAGGACCTGGGTTCTAATCCAGGTTCTGCAACATATCTGCTGTGTGACCTTGGGCAAGTCACTTCCCTTCTCTGGGCCTCAGTTACCTCATCTGTAAAAATGGTGACAGAGAAGCAGTGTGGCTCAGTGGAAAGAGCATGGGCTTGGGAGTCAGAGGTCATGGGTTCTAGTCCCGGCTCCGCCACTTATCAGCTGTGTGATTTCGGGCAAGTCACTTAACTTCTCTGTGCCTCAGCTACCTCGTCTGTAAAGTGGGGATTAAGACTGTGAGCCCCACGTGGGACAACCTGATTACCTTGTATCTAGTTCAGCACTTAGAACTGTGCTTGGCACATAGTAGGTGCTTAACAAATATCATGATTATTATTTATCAATAAATAATTATTATCAATAAATACAATTGACTGACTGATCAATTAACCCCCACGTGGGACAGAGAAAGTGATCTGATTGTATTGTATCTACCCTAGTGCTTAATAATCATCATAATAATAATGGTATGTGTGTGCTTACTATGAGCCAAGCACTGTTCTAAGCTCTGGGGTAGATAAAAAGTAATCAGGCTATCCCACGAGGGCCTCAGTCTTAATCCACATTTTACAGATGAGGTAACAGGCACAGAGAAGTTAAGTGACTTTGTGAGCCCCATGTGGGACAGGGACTGTGTCCAACTTGATCAAATTGTATCTACCCCAGTGCTTAGAACAGTGCTTGGCATGCAGTAAGTGCTTAACAAGTACCAAAATTATTATTATTATTATTAATAACCTTATTGTAGGCAGAGAACTGTCTACCAACACTGTTGTATTGTACTTTCCCAAGTGCTTAGTACAGTTTCCCCTGAGCACAGTAAGCACTCAATAAATACAATTGATTGAAAAAAATATGATTGAATAAAATAGTGCCCGACATCCATTTAGAATCCCATAAGTATGTGTTGCCTGCTGGACCCATGAAGGCAAGTTCCTTTAAAGAAGTAAGGTCAGAGAACCACTTCTCACTCTTCAAAGATGGCCTCTTTCTCCTGCTTTCCCTGAGAGTGCTGAAACAAACCAGTGATAAGAGAGAGCAGGTGAGGCGATATATTGGAGACGCCCATAAATATAGACAAATATCATCAGGGTAACAACTGATATCCTTCTTAAGCATCACTCTCTGGAGGGCTCTGGGCTGGCGAGGTGTATAAATAACTTTCTGACACTGTGATTAGGGGGAAAATATTCTCAGAGGTTCCTCTAGAACACAAGGACACTGGAGAGCCTGGTGAGGAAAAAGCAGAATCATCATCATAAATGGTAAAACCATTCTATTACCTGTATCTCGCGGAATGGCCCTTCTGTCTCTGTCATCTATGCACTTGGATCTTGACGCTTGTTATTCACCCCACCCTCCGCACCCCAGGACTTCTGTACATATAAATAATTTATTTATTTATAGTAATGCTTGTCTCCCCTCTTATAATAATAATAATAATCATAATAATAAAATGGTATGTATTATGCACGTACTATGTGCCAGGCACTGTACTAAGCACTCAGGTGGTTACAAGCAAATCAGGTGGCGCACAGTTCCTGTTTCACGTAGGGCTCACAGTCTCAATTCCCATTCTGCAGATGAGGGAATGGAGGCACAGACAAGTGAAGTGATTTGCCCAAGGTGACACAGCAGAAATGTAGTGGACCTGGGATTAGAACCCATGACCTTCTGACTCCTAGGCTCTTAACGCTTTCAATCTCACTTCTCTAGTAACATACTATAGAAATGATCCCTGAAAGTACAGACTGTCAGCTCATTGTGAGCAACAATTCTGTTGTATTATATGCTCCCTAGTACTTAGTACAGTGATCCTCACAGCTTGAACTCTCTCTTGTTATTACTCCAGGACTAAGAACCGTGCTTGACACACAGTAAGTGACTAACAAATAACATAAAAAAACCCCAAATGCCTAAATTTTCCCTCTTGTAACCTACCATATATTTGTTGCCCAAGTCTATCTTGATTTTACTGATGCGTTGATTGATTGATTCATTCATTCATTCAATTGTATTTATTGAGTGTTTACTGGGAGAGAGTGCAATTTAACAACAAACACATTCCCTGCCTACATCCAGCTCACAGTCTAGAGCCAGTCTTTGAGCCTTTGGAGCTTCCTTTGAGGAATACTTACACATGATTTCCACTTCTGAAAAATTTCCAATTCTGGTAGCATGAGAAATAAGTCTTTTTGATCTACGTAAATTGATGACTTTCTTGTCTTTGTGATGAAAAGGGAGAGAGCATAGATATTCAAACGTTAGCTCTTATCTTATCTTTTCTGAGTAACTCTGAACTGGATTACAGCAGCTACAAGTGAGGAATGCAGAACAAAAGAAAAATGAAAGTAGCAGCAGCTCTGAATTTGCAGAAAAATAAGGGTGAATAAGATAATGGTGCTGAGTTCAGGGTGGCTCCCCAGAAGATTAATCTTGCAGTTGTATTGCATGCAACTGAATTTGTTTCTAGATTAATCTTGCAGTTGTATTGCATGCAACTGAATTTGTTTCTCAAAATCTGCAAGCCCACGGATACATTACCAGGTAATAATAATTACCTGGAGAGAGGAGGAGGAGAAGCAGCGTGGCTCAGTGGAAAGAGCACGGGCTTTGGAGTCAGGGCTCATGAGTTCGAATCCCAGCTCTGCCACTTGTCGGCTGTGTGACTGTGGGCAAGTCACTTAACTTCTCTGTGCCTCAGTTCCCTCATCTGTAAAATGGGGATTAAGACTGTGAGCCCCAGGTGGGACAACATGATTCCCCTATGTCTACCCCAGCGCTTAGAACAGTGCTCGGCACATAGTAAGCGCTTAATAAATACCAACATTATAATAATAATAATCTGGTATTTGTTAAGTGCTTCCTATGTGCCAAACACGGTCCTAAGCACTGGGGTAGATACAAGTTGTGTAGGACAGAGTCTCTGTTCCATATGGGGCTCACTGCCTGAATCTCCATTTTATGGATGACGTGACTGAGGCCCAGAGAAGTTAATCGACTTGCCCAAGGTCACACAGCAGACGTGTGGCAGAACTGGGATTAGAAACCCTGTCCTCTGACTCGCAGGCCCATGTTCTTTCCACAAGGCCATGCTGCTTCCTGGTCTGTGCCCTTAGATATAAATAAGAGAGGAGGAAGAACCAGCTTGCACATTCACACACATGCACAAAGGGTTTTATATTTTAATACACCTACCCTATCCTGATTGCTTCTTTAACCTCCATGATTTGACAAAAATAGCAAAGCTGAGAAGGGTGGAAAGGTTGGCTGTTTCTCAGAGAATTAGCTGACATGGGCCAGAGTTTCAAAGAGTAAATTCATGAAGGGAACATGTCTACTAATTCTGTGGCACTGTACACTCTCCCAAGTGCTTAATACAGCATACTGCACATAAAAAGTGCTCAACAGATACCACTGATGGATTGACTGCCTCAGAGAGAGCTGCTGCTGTCTGGCTAAGTGCCTGATGCAAAGCCTTAACCATCCAAGATGGAGTCACAAGGGAGGCGTTTCTGAATTGCATTCATCGAGAAGTGAACAATTGATCAGGGCCTGTTGGGATCTTATACATGAATGAATGAATGAGCCAATCTATCAATCGTATTTCTGGAGCACTTACTGGGTGCAGAGTACTGTATTAAGCACTTGGAAGAGTTCAGTAGTACAAACTTGGTAGTCTTGGTAGGAGGATCAGAGATCTAGTGGAAAGACGATGAGCCTGGGAGAAGGAGGACCTGGGTTCTAATCTCAGCTCTGCCACGTATCTACTGTGTGACCTTGGGCAAGTCACTTAATTTCTCGATGCCTTAGTGTCCTTATCTATAAAATGGGAATTAAACTGTGAGCCTCATGTGGGATCTGGACTGTGTCCAATCTGATTAGCTTGTATCCACCACAGCGCTTAATAAAGTGCCTGGCACACAATAAGTATGAATACCATAAAAAACAAAACAAACAAACAACAAAACAAACAATGAAACAAACAAAAAACATGCTCCCTGCCCACGAGAAGCTGAGAGTCTACAGAAGGGGTTTACAGTTTGGAAGAACTAGTCAGAAGGAACTAGATCAATCAATCAGTGGTATTTATTGAACTTTTTTGTATGCAAAGCACTATACTAAATGCTTGCTAAGTGCTTGGGAGAATTCAATTGAGTTAATAGACATAATAATAATGGCATTTGTTGAGTGCTTTCTATGTGTCAGGCACTGTTCATTCAATAGTATTTATTCAATAGTATTTATTGAGCACTTACTATGTGCAGAGCACTGTACTAAGCGCTTGGAATGAACAAGTCGGCCACAGTACTAAGCACTGGGATAGATAAAAGCTAATCGGGTTGGACACAGTCCCTGTTCTATGTGGGCTCAAAGTCTCAACCCCCATTTTACAGATGAGGGAACTGAGGCCCAGAGAAGTAAATGATCCTTGCCTTCAAAGAGCTTGTAATCTAGTAAAACTCTAGGGGAATTCCGTTCCAGCTCTACTTTAAGCATTTTCAGTCGCTTAAGGCTCTCTCCCCACCTCAGGGTCTTTGCTTAAATCATCCTGAATGCTCAGAATAGACTCGATCCATCAGCTCAGCCACAAATTGTAAACCCTGAGACAAACAGGTAAGTTCCCAAGCACTTAGTACAGAGCTCTATTCATTCATTCATTGTGCATTTAAGCTGTATAAGCACTTGGAAGAGAATAATACCACAGAATTAGTAGACGTGTGCCCTTCATGAATTTGGTCTTTAACACTCTGGCCCATGTCAGCTAATTCTCTGGGAAACAGCCAACCTTTCCACTCTTGTCAGCCTTACTATTTTTGTCAAATCATGGATGCTGAAGAAACAATCAGGATAGGGTAGGTACATGGCATCCTCTTCTCTAAAGTCAAAGCAAAAGGCCCATTCCTCTTTCAGGAAGTTTCCCAGATTAATCCCTCCCATTCTCCATAGTGGTGGCACTGTCTCCCCACAACTTCCCTCAAAGCTCCCATGTAAGTAGTATGGGTCATATTAATCAGTGTGTTGATGGGGTGTTTCTCAATTTTGTGCTCCCTCCCTATTAGATTGGAAACTCTTGGGAGAGAGGGGCCATGAATGTCTTTACATGGTCTACAAAATCATTGACTAAATGTGCATTGCCTCCAATCTATGTAGCCCAGTGGATAGAACCCAAGCCTGACAGTCAGAGGACCTGGGTTCTAATTTCCAGCCCCACCGACTGTCCATAGTGTGATCTTGGGCAAGTCACTTCACTTCTCTGTGCCTCTGTTACCTCCTCTGTAAAAGGGAATTAGGACTGTGAGCCCCATGTGAGAGAAGCAGCGTGGCTCAGTGGAAAGAGTACGGGCTTTGGAGTCAGAGGTCATGGGTTCGAATCCCGGCTCGGCCACTTGTCAGCTGGGTGACTTTGGGCAAGTCACTTAACTTCTCGGTGCCTCAGTTACCTCATCTGTAAAATGGGGATTAAGACTGTGAGCCCCACGTGGGACAACCTGATTCCCCTGTGTCTACCCCAGCACTTAGAACAGTGCTCGGCACATAGTAAGCGCTTAACAAATACCAACATTATTATTATTATTATGTGGCATATGGAACTGTGTCCAATGTGATTAGCCTATATCTGCCCCAGTTCTTAGTATATTGGTTGGCATATAGCAAGCACTTAACAAACACCAGGAAAAAAAAGCCAAAAAAAATGAACCAAAAAAACGAGCTCTCAGGATAATAGTAATAACTGTGGTATTTCTTAACCACTTACTATGTTCCAGCACTATACTAAACACTGGGGTAGATATAAGATAATTGGGTTGAACATAGTCCCTGTCCCACGTAAGGCTCACATAGGGCTCAATCCCCATTTTACAGATGAGGTAACTGAGACATGGAGAAGTTAAATGGCTTATCCTTGACTACACAGTAGACAAATGGCAGAGTCAAGATTAGAACCCAGGTCCTTTTGACTCCCAGGCCCATGCTCTATCTCCCAGGCCATGTTGCTTCAACAGCTTCCCTGTCCAACATAAAGGAGACAAGTCTTAGAGATCATCATTTTGAGAGCTCCCAAAATGATTCTTCTAGGCAAATAAAAAATAAGAATAGCAGTTTAGATTCTTCAAAAGAATGCGCTTTCGCATTAGTGTGGTGATTTGCAAGGTCTTGCAGCCCCTCGTTATCAGTAATGGCCCTGAAATTATTTTTCCAACCACAGTCTCCTAAGCACTGGTCTTTCTTTGGTCTTTTTTTAAATGACATTTGTTAAATACTTACTATATGCCAGGCACGCTATTAATTGCTGGGGTAGATACAAGGTAATCAGGTTGGACACAGTCCATGCCCCATGTGGGGCTCAAAGTCTTAATCCACATTTTACAGATGAGGTAACTGAGGCACAGAGAAGTGCAGTGATTGCCCAAAGTCACATGGCAGACAAATGGTGGAGCTGGGATTGGAACTCAGATTCTTCTGACTTCCAGGCAGTTGCTCTATCTACTAGGCCACTAGTTTGTCTGTCCAAGGGCTCGATTTGAGTTGAGACAGGGTAAAAGTAGATTGCAAGGTCCTTGTGGGCAGGGATCATGTCTACCAAGTCTATTACTTTATTCTACTCTCGCAAGTGCTTAGTCCAGTACTCTGCACACAGTAAGCATTCAATATATACCAATGATCAATTGATTTGTGCCATGAATATTTTCCCCTTGGGTTGGTTTCATTGATGTCCTTTTGGTAAGGGATTAATCGTGGGGTCCAGAGAGGTCCAGCTTCCTGCCAGAAAGAAGGAGCAGCTTGGTGGAAGATTCCGGGAGGCTGAGGGACCTCAGGAGCCCGGTAAGAAAGAGGATGGATGTTGACTGAGGTCTTGGGACCACAGGAAATATTTTCTGGGTAACTCTGGGGACTTTTTTATGGTATTTTTTATGTGCATACTATGAGACAGGCATTGTACTAAGCAATGGGGTAAATACAAGCTAATGAAGGTGGACACAGTCCTTGTACCACATTGGACACACAGTCCTAATCCCCATTTTTGAGATGAGGTAACTGAGGTGCAGAGAAGTGAAGTGATTTGCCCAATATCATACAGCAGACAATAATAATAATTTTTATTATAGTATTTAAGTGTTCATTATGTGCCACACACTGTTCTAGGCACTGGGGTGGATACAAGCAAATCAGGGTGGACAAAGTTCTTCTTGTGGGGTTCACAGTTCACAGATGAGGTAACTGAGGTTCAAAGAAGTGAAGTAACTTGCCCAAGGTCACATAGCAGACAAGTGGTGGAGCCAGGATTAGAACCCAGGTCTTTCTGACTCCCAGGCCTGTGCTCTCTCCACTAGGCATCACTCCGTGTCATTTTCTCAACCATTTTTTCCATGACTCTCTCCGCACGTATGGTACATCACAAACCCTGATTATCTCTGAGTGGCAGAGGCTGGACAGAACATCTAAAATAAGCTCCCGTCCTGAAGAGGGCTTGAGTGGCGACTTCATTTATGCACCCTCATGGCCTCTGTTCCTCCTTTTCGTCTTGATAAAGAGGGGGTGTAATCAGCTTCTGAGATGGCAATGGCCTGGGCTCGGGGCGCGAGGAATGAGGAGGTGATTAACGAGGCGAAGAGCTTGCCAGCTGCCAGCCTTGAGGGCTTGCCAACTGCACACCCGGCACTCGGAACCACTTCTCAGAATCGCCGAAGTTATTTTTCCAGAATTACCTTCAGGAGCAAACCCCACCTGCCTCTTCCCCAAGCAAGGCTTTGGGAAGGGTTTTCTTCTTAAAAAGCAACTTCCTTTAAAGCACCAAAATAGTGGCAGAATAGGGAGAGACAAAGGGCAAGCTCACGATGGGCAGGGAACGTTTCTACCAACTCTGTTGTACTCTCCCAAGCACTTAGTACAGTGCTCTGCACACATTAAGCACTCAGTAAATGCCACTGATTGTCAGTCGGTCAATTTTATTTATTGAGTGTTTAATGGGGACCTGCTCCCTCGGGGGCAGGGGAGGGAGGCAAGCAGGCATATTCAGGCCTGGGAGAGGAGCAATGTGGCCTAGTGGATAGAGCAAGAGCCTGGGAGTTAGAAGGTCCTGAGTTCTAAACCACCTCTGCCACTTGTCTGCCGCTGTGTGATCTTGGACAAGTCACTTAACTTCTCTGTGCCTCAGGTCCCTCATCTGTAAAATGGGGATTAAGACTGTGAGCTCTACGTGGGACAAGGACTGTGTCCGAACTTTATTAGCTTGTATCTACCCCAGTGTTTAATAGAGTGTCTGGCTTATAGTAAGTGCTTAACAAAAAACACAATTATTATTATTATTCAGTGTACTAAGAGCTTGGGAGAGCACAATATAACAATCTAACTGACTCATTCCCGGCCCACAACAAACTTACAGTCTAGAGTCTTGATTGATTTCCCTGCAGGTGCCAGGCCCCGGAGGGTACGGTGAGGTGAGTGTCATATTCCAGGGAGAAGTGGGAGGGGCAGGGAAACTCAGCGGCCCCACAGATTCTGAGCACACTCAGGTCTCTGAGGGCCAGCAGGGGGGTAGAATAATAACAGTGGTATTTGTTAAGTGCTTACTATGTGCCAAGCACTGTTCTAAGTGCTGGAGTAGATACAAGGTAATGAGGTTGTCCTACATGGGGCTTACAGTCTCCACCCCCATTTTATAGATGAGGGAACTGAGGCACAAAGAAGTGAAGTGGCTTGCCCAAGGTCACACAGCAGACAAGGGGCAGAGCTGGGAGTAGGACCCACAACCTTTGAGTCCTAAGCCTGGGCTCTTACCACTAAATCTTGCTATAATACCAGCAGCAGAAACAGTGATGGTCTCTAGAAGCAGCGTGGCCCAGTGGAAAAAGCCTGGGCCTGGACATCGCAAGACCTGGGTTCTACCCCTTTCCTGCTGTGTAACTTTGGGCAAGTCTTTTAACTTCTATGTGCCTTGGTTCCCTCAACTGTAAAAATGGGGATTCAATGCCTGTTCTCCCTCCTACACAGACTGTGAGCTCGATGTGGGACAGGAACTGTGTCCCACCTGAGTACAGTGCTCTGCACACAGTAAGTACTCAATAAATACGATTGATTGAATGGATTATTTTGAATCTACCCCCGCGCATAGAACACTGCTTGACACATAGTAAGTGCTTAACAAATACCATAATTATTACAATTAATTATTATTAACTCTCTCCAAAAGGCAGAATGCTCTTAAGCCCCTCTGAAAAGCAATGGGAAAACATCCCCCCTCATCCCACCTAACTTCAATCCCAGGAAAACATCACTTTGCCCACTCTCCTGCTCATCAGAAAGGTCTTAATGCATTTGTGTTGCTTCCTGATTTATCCAGACTGCACGCTCGTTGTGGGCAAGGGTGATGTCTACCAAATCTGTTGTATTGTACTCTTCCAAGTGGTTAGTACACTGCTCTGCACACAGTAAGCATCAGTACATTCCATTGATTGATTTATCTTTGTTCCTCCTCTGGCTTTCCCTGTTTACATATAATTTTTGTCTCCCCTGTGAAAATGCAAGGTCCTTGAGAATAGTCAGTACAATAAGAGAAATAAGAGAAAATAAAGAGATGCTGACTACCGGGTGAAAGACAAAGGAAAGCAGTTAAGGAGCTGCTGACAGCCAAACACTGCTGATTTTGACACTTTCCCAGGGAACTGGATTAAGCAAATTTTCCCCTATTCGATCAACTTTTTCAAAGCAACATTTTGCCTGTGACTTTCTGTTCTATCATCCCAGAGCAGGCCTCTGTAGTTTTCATGAAGATGCCTTAGTGTCTGTCAGATTTGAAAAATGGTGGCCACCCCCTCTATCTGTTAAAGTTGGCGGACATCATTTGCAGACTGGGAGGTAAATACTGTAAGATCGGTCTTTTTGGTCAGTTTTAGAATTGAGCTATAGGGGTTATTTTCCCCTCTTTTGTCAGGAAGGACATTTGAGCGTGTTAAATGTTAGATTGCAGTATTGCTTAGTGGATAGAGCATGGGCCTGGGAGTCAGGGGGCCCTGGGTTCTAATCCAGGCTCTGCCACTTGTCTGTGATGTGACTGTGGGAAAGTCACTTCACTTGTCTCTTTCAGTTGCCTCATCTGTAAAATGGGGATTAAGAGTGTGAGCCCCATAGGGGACAGGGACTGTGTCCAACCCAATTTGCTTGTATCTACTCATAGCGTTTAGTAAAGTTCCTGGCACCCAGTAAGTGCTTAACTTATACCACAATTATTATTATTATTATTGTTAAGTGACCAGAAGGTGCCGGATCAGGGCTTGCATTCCACTGGTACTCAGTGAAATGCCTGGATTCTTATATGAACTGGATTAGAATGCAACTCACCTTGAAATCTTTGACTTTCATGCTTATCCTAGGCTATTTGTATTTTTTTAAAATAGTACTTGTTACCATATGTCAAGCACTGCTCTCAGAACTGGGGTAGATACAAGTCAATCAGACTGTACACAATTCCTTTCCCATGTGGGACTCAGAATCTAAGTAGGAGAGAGAACAGGCATTGTATCCCTGTTTCTCAGATGAGGAAACTGTGGCCCAGAGAAGTAAAGTGACTTGACCAAAGTCACCCAGAAAGCAATTGGCAGAGCTGGAATTAGAACCCAGGTCATCTGACTCCCCTCTGTGTTCTTTCCACTAGGTCACGTTGCTTCTAGCTCACCTGACTTTCTAACCTCTAGACTTTAAGCTCATTGTGGGCAGGGAATGTGCCTGTCATAATAGAATCTCCCAAGTGCTTAGTACAGTGCTCTGCACATAGATAGTGCCCAATAAATGTGATTGATTGATCAACTGATTGATTTCGGGCTGTAGATCATGTGAAATGATTTTTTGCCAGCTTCTGTGAGACACCCAGTTTCTTCCCATTTTAAAGGCCCAGCACTCTCTCCAATCGTGTGTGAACTTTCATCTGAATGGGGACTAGTTTTAAATCGCTCCTGTAATCCAAAGTGTTGCTTTGGCATATCCACACGCTGCGGCCTCTTTCCGGGGAACTGGATTCTGGGAATCCTCCGTCTGTTATTCCGTCAATGGTTCTTCAGAGGTGATGAACTGACAGTGATGGGTGCTTTCAGCCTGTCCCGTGAGGTCACTGTGATCAAGGACACCCTGGAGGAGGGTTTGAAATGTTCTCTACCCAAAGCTGCTTGTTGGATATGGGACACTCACTCACAGTTAAAGAGTTGCCTTGGGGGAACAAAGACATCATGGAGAGCTGTGTTAGAACCAATTATCACACTGTTGAAGTATTTATTCATTCAATCATATTTTTGAGCACTTACTGTGAATACACTGTACTAAGCGCTTGGTAGAGTACAATATAATGATAAACAGACACAATGAGCTTATGGTATAGAGGGGGAGACAGACTTTAACATAAATAATTAAATTACAGATATGTGCATAAGTACTGTGGGGCTGGAAGCCAGGGAAGGGGAACGAATAAAGGGAGCAAGTCAGGGTGATGCAAAGGGAGAGGGAGAAGAGGACAGGAGGGTGGCTTAGTCAGGAAAGGGATCTTGGAGGAGATGTACCTTCAATTAGACTTTGAAAATGTGGGAATGTCTGTCGGATTTGAGGAGAGAGGGCTTTGCAGACCAGTGGTAGGACATGGGTGAGAGGTTGGAGATGAGAGAGAAGTAGTGTGGGAGGTGGAAAATTATCTAAAATTAAATATCTAAAACAGTGACATGTAGTAAAGTCAGCCTTACAATAAAAGCAACATGCCATTCTAAACCTTTAAATAAATATCTGGCTTACTCCAAAGCTTGGCTTCTCTGGAACCCTCATTAGCAGGAATGGAAAACATGATACTAGCACCCACCACCATCATTATTATTGCTTTATTGAGAAGCAGAGTGGCCTCGTGGAAAAAACCCAGGCCTGGGAGTCAGAGGGCCAGGATTCTAATCCCAGTTCCTCTACTCACTTGCTGTGCGACCTTGGACAAATCACTGCATTTACCAGTGCTTCAGTTCTCTTCATTTATAAAATGGAGATTAAATACCTGTTCTCCCTTCTACTTAGTCTATGAGCCCCATGTGGGGAAGGAAGTATATCCAACCTGATTAACTTATCTCTTTCCCAGAGCTTAGAACAATATTTGACACATAGTAAGCACTTAACAAATATAATCATAATAATAGTTGATCTGCAGGTGATGTCTGCCGATATCGTATTTTCATTTCCTCATCATCTTCCTTGTCACCCTCCCTGGACCACCACCAGAAAGCAAGGGTGTCGTTATCATCCTCATCACCAGCAGCATCAGCATTGACCAAGGACTAACTGTGAGCACAGCACTGCATTGGCACCTACGTTGTGTCAAGCACCGCTTGAACGGCTACTGTATGCAGAATGTGGACTTGGCAGTTGAGAACACATGCGGAGGAGCTGCCCTTAAGGATCTTACACTCATTTGGGAGAGCAGTATTGCCAAGGCTGCAGCGTGGCTCAGGGGAAAGAGCCTGGGCTTTGGAGTCAGAGGTCATGGGTTCGAATCCCAGCTCTGCCACTTGTCAGCTGTGTGACTGTGGGCAAGTCACTTAACTTCTCTGTGCCTCAGTTCCCTCATCTGTAAAATGGGGATTAACTGTGAGCCTCACGTGGGACAACCTGATTACCCTGTATCTACCCCAGTGCTTAGAACAGTGCTCTGCAAATAGTAAGCACTTAACAAATACCAACATTATTATTTAATGATAAAAGAATAAGAGCATAGCCCCTAGGCCGTAAGCTTGTCAAAGGCAGGGAATGGGTCTGTTATATTGTTATACTATGCTCTCCCAAGTGCTTAGTACAGTGCTGAGCAGACAATAAGCTCTCATTGAGAAGCAGTGTGTCTTAGTGGAAAGAGCACAGACTTGGGAGTCAGAGGTCGTGGGTTCTAATCCCACCTCTGCCGCTTGTCAGTTGTGTGGCTTAGGTCAAGTCACTTAACTTCTCTGTGCCTCAGTTATCTCATCCTTAAAATGGGATGAAGCCTGAGAGCCCCATATGGGACAATCTGATTAGCTTGAATCTATCCCAGTGCTTAGAACAGTGCTTGACACATAGTATGCACTTAACACATACAACTATAACAAATACTATTCTAATTGTGATTATTATTATTATAAACATATTTTCACTTGGTGGGACAGAGTATTAATAAAGGTGGGGGTTTAGTCAGAGCTTAATGGAAAAAGTACAGGCCTGGGAATCAGAGGATGTGGGATCTAATTCCAACTCTGCCACATGTCTGCTGTGTGACCTTGGGCAAATCACCTAACTTCTCTGAGCTTCAGTTACCTCATCTGTAAAGTGGGGATTAAAACTGTGAGTCCCATGTGGGACTGAGACTGTGTCCAACCTGATTACCTTGAATCAGCATGGCTCATTGGAAAGAGCACAGGCTTTGGAGTCAGAGGTCATGAGTTCGAATCCCAGCTCGGCCACGTGTCAGCTGTGTGACAGTGGGCAAGTCACTTCACTTCTCTGTGCCTCAGTTCCCTCATCTGTAAAATGGGGATTAAGACTGTGAGCCCCACGTGGGACAACCTGTTTCCCCTGTGTCTACCCCAGTGCTTAGAACAGTGCTCTGCACATAGTAAGCGCTTAACAAATACCAACATTATTAATCTATTCCATAGAATAGTGCTTGACACGTAGTCAGCACTTAACAAATCCCTCAATTATCATCATTATTATGGTTATTATCATTGTTATTATTAAGGGTCTCCAGGAGGAGATGGCTTTTTAATTAATGGTATTTATTGAGCACCTATTGAGTGCAGAAAGTCCACCAGAAGCAAAATACACATTCCCTGACCTGATGGAGCACATAGTCTAATGAAGGAGGCAAGCAGGCAGGATTTACAAATGAGGATAAGGGAGTCTCCCCGTGGGAACAACGGGAGAGTCTTCAGGACTGGGAATGGCACAGAGTAACTGATTGCAGTGCTAGTGGTGTGAGCAGTGTCACTGTTCCTCTCTCAAGCCTGGCAGCCATGTGACCCTTGGAGCCCAAACAACTATATTAAATGAACATTTACTATGTGCTCTAAGCACTTGGGAGAGTACAGTACCACAGAGTTAGCGGACACGTTTTCCTGCCCATAGTGAGCTTACAGTCTAGAGGGGGAGACATTTATTCATTCATTTGCTCATTCAGGTGTATTTATTGAGCACTGAATGTGTACAGAACACTGTACTAAGAGCTTGAAAGAGTACAATAAAACAATAAGTAGGCTCATTCCCTGCTCACAACAAGCTTATAGTCTAGAGGGAGACAGACATTAACATGAATAAATAATTTATAGTATATAATATAAAGATATGTACTGAAGTGCTGTGGGCTTGGGGTGGGGTGGATATCAAATGTTCAAAGGTCACAGATTCAAGTGCATAGAAGATGCAGAAGGGAGAGCAAGTCGGGGAAAAGAGGGCTTAATCGGGGAAGACCTCTTGGAGGAGATGTGACCTTCATAAAGCTTTGAAGGTGGAGAGAGTAGCAGTCTGGCAGTATGGAAAGAAGAGGAGTTCCAGGCTAGTGGGAGGATGTGGCAAAGGGATCGGCAGCAAGATAGATAAGAATGGAGCACGGTGAGTAAGCTAGTGTTAGAGGAGATGCCTGTGCGGGCTGGGCTCTGAAGTGACACTACTGAAGTGAGGTAGGAGGTAGTGTGGTAGGATGGGAAGAGCTAATTGAAGTCTTTAAACTCAATGGATGCAGTAGGGGGCAACGAGTATTTTGGGTGGGTAGGAGGGATCAAGTGCACAGGAAGGGTCTGACCAAAGTGATTGAGCACAGTGCCAACCTTGCGCCACAGAGCCATCACCTGGAAGGCAGTCACTTCAGTAGCCCCTGTAGTCTTTGCGGTCCCTGTGCCCAGTTACTTTTCAGGATTCATTCATTCGTTCAATCATATTTATTAAGCAGTTACTGTGTGCAGAACACCATACTGAGCACTTGGGAGAGTACAGTACAACAGTAAACAGACACATTCCCTGTCCACAACAAGTTTATAGTCTAAATGGAGGTAAATAGACATCAGTACAAATAAATTAATTACAGATACGTACATAAGTGCTGTGAGTCTGGAAGTGGGGAAGAGTAAAGGGAGCAAGTCAGGGAGACGCAGAACAGAGTGGGAGAAGATGAAACGGAGGGGGCTTATTCTGGGAAGGCCTCTTGGAAGAGATGTGCCTTCAATAAGGCTTTGAAGTGGGGATTCCTTCTGGGTCCTTCCAACCCTTGTAATGAACTAAGTGGCTATTTTTTAAATGGTATTTGTTAAGTGCTTACTTTGTGCACTTAGTCACTAAACTATATGCCGGGGTAGCTACAAGCTAATCAGGTTGGACACAGCCCTCGTCCCTCATGGGGCACACAGTCTTAATCCCCCATTTTACAGATGAGGTAACTGAGTCTCAAAGTGCCTCAGCATCTCTGTCTCCTAGAGGGGGAGAGAGACATTAATATGAGTAAATGAATTTCAAGTACGCACATAAGTGCCCTGGGTCTGAGGGACAGGAGAATATAGGGAGCAAATCAGGGTGATGCAGAAGGAAGTGGGAGAAGAGGAGGTGAGGGCTTAGCCAGAGAAGGCCAGTGACTTCCCTGGACAGTGATTCCAGTGTGGGGAGGTAGGCCACACAGGATAGCATGTGGTGGTGGATAGGCCTATTAACAAAGGCAAAAGGAAAACCAGCAGAAGAGGGGTTAAAGCACTATCCTGGGAAATTAAAATGGGCTGCAGGTGAAATCAAAATGCAGGTATGAGTTGAGTTGCCAGAAGGACAGTGCACAGCTGGTTGGTTCTGTACATGCTTTAAAGCACTCATTCACCCTGACCTCAACCTACCTCATCTCTCTCCTCTCCTACAACAACCCCATCTGCACACTTCACTCCTCTAATGCCAACCTACTCACTGTACCTCCATCTCGTCTATCTCGCCATCGACCTCTTGTCCACATCCCACCTCCGGCCCGGAACATCCTCCCTCTTCATATCCGACAGATGAACACTCTCCCTACCTTCAAAGCCTTATTATAAGCACATCTCCAAGAGTCCTTCCCTCTAAGCCCTCGTGTCCTTTTCCCCCAATCCCTTCTGCTTCACCCTGATTTTCTCCCTTTATTCTTGCCTCCCTCAGGCCCACAACACTAATGTATATAGCTGTAATTTATTTACTCATATTAATGTCTGTCTCCCTGTCCAAACCGTAAGCTCACTGTGGGCTGGGAATGCATCTGTTACGTTGTTATATTGTACTCTCCCATGCTTTTAGTACAGTGCTCTGCACACAGTAAGCACTCAATAAATTTGATTGATTGATTGCAGAAAATGGTTTGAAGGGCTTCTGGCGAGCAATCCCAGAACTGAGGCAGATAAGCTCTGCCCTCTACTAGCCTAGCCAGCTCAGAGAGATAAGGACATCTAAGCACACGCTGCCTCCTTTCAGCCCGGCCATTTGGCGGCACGTAGGAGAGATAGCAGACCTTGCTCGGCACATCCTCTTCTCACGTCAGTCCTACACTTCAACGCAATGGAAAGCAAGGGTGGGGTGGTGTCCTCTGCACAAGCTTCGGCATCTGCTGGGTTCCAGCCTTCACCCTTGGGGAAGGAAAGCTTTTTTTCCACAAGGACAAACTGTTGGTTTCTTGGAACTGTGCAGAGATCCTAGGGTATTCCAGACCTTCCAGAATCACTCTGGGATCATGGAGCTGGCTCTTACCAGTGTGGGAAGGGGAAGAAGGGGGTGTCGAAGGAATGGTTCTAGGGCAACATTCCTCTTGCTCTTGTAGCTTCAAAGGACAAAAGTTCTGTTTGCAGAGAACTCCAATATAGCGAGATTCGGACCTCGGACCTGGAGAGAGCAGATTATCATCATCATCATCATCATCATCATAATTATTTGGCATTTTTTATGGTATTTGTTAAGCACTTACTATGTGTTAGTCACCATTCTAAACACTAGGTCGATGCAAGTTAATTAGGTGGGACACATTCCCTGTCCCATATGGGCTCAGAGTCTAAGTAGGAATAGGTATTTAATCCCCATTTTACAGTTGAACTGAAGCATAGAGAAGTGAAGTGACTTTCCCAAGGTCACAGAGCAAGAAATTGGCAGGGCCGGGATTAGAACCCAGGTCCTCTGACTCACAGGCCCAACCTCTTTCCACTATGCCTTGCTTCTCAGTCCCACTTCATCTATCTCTTCCACTTCACTTTCGTCTTTAGAAAAGGGACTGCAACCTGGCCCTTTTACTCTTTTGACATTTTGAATGTTTCCCATTACAATCTAGATGGATGAAATAAATCCCAATCATATGTGAAAAATCCACATCCATATGGAGCATAGCCAATGATTTGGGCTTGATCCTTAGCAGTTTCCATATCATTAGCAGCAGCGACCCAGCCCAGAACATCCCCAAAATGGAGGCACAAGACATGAGCCAGAGGAGGGGGACAGTTGTTAGAGAACGGGCCTGAGAGTCAGAAGGATCTGGGTTCTAATTCCGGCTCTGCCACATGTCTGCTGTGTGACCTTGGGCAAGTCACTTAGCTTCTCTGTGCTTCGGTTACCTCACCTCTAAAATAATAATAATAATGATGGTATTTGTTAAATGCTTATTATGTGTTTACTAGTCTTAATCTGAGGCTCATGGTCTTAATCCTCATTTTGCAGATGAGGGAATTGAGGCACAGAGAAGTGAAGTGATTTGCCCAAAGTCACAGAGCAGACAAGTGGTAGATCCAGGATTAGAACCCATGTTCTTCTGACTCCCAGGCCCGAGCTCTATCCACTAGGCCATGCTGCTTCCCTAGGATTTAGAGTGTAAGCCCCAAGTGGGACAGGGACTGTGCTCAACCTGAGTAACTTGTATCTACTCCAGTACTTAGAACAGTGCTTGGCACATAGTAAGAGATTAACAAGTACCATAACTATCATTATTATTATTATTATTATTACGACTGGGGTGTATATCTCCCTTCCCATCTGCCATCTCCTCCAGGTTGACGATTCCCCAGGCCGTTGGCCCAGGACCTTGCACTGAAGTGTTAATTTAGGCAGTTGAGACTGAGGTCGTCTTGCCTGAACCCTGAAGGAGGCCAAGGCCCGTTCCCATCCAACTGCCATCAGTTGTGCTCTGTTGTTCATTGTGGCTTCTGCTCAATCTACCCCATTAGTTCTTTCCTCTGCACATCTCTTCTAAGAGACCTTCCCCAACTAAGCCTTCATCTCCTCTACTCCCTTTCCCTTCTGCATCACCCTTGCACTGGGATCTGTCCCCTAGAAGCACTTGTTATTCACCCCACCCTTAGCCCCACAGCACTTATGTACATATCTGTAATTTATTTATATTAATGTCTATCTCTGCCTCTAGATTGCAAGCTCCTTGTGGACAGGGAACGTGTCTGCCAACTCTGCTGTACTGGACCTCCCAAGAGCTTAGCACAGTGCTCTGCTTATGGTAAGTGCTTAATAAATGCCACTGACTGATTGATATCTGACCTGCCTCTGCCTTCGTGACTGTGAGCCGGGGCCTATCTGAAACAATGCTCTTACACCTCTCCCATGCTTAGTCTTTTGCACTTTTAATCCCTTAACAAATATCATTAATGAACAAACACAAACCATGATTTATGTTCTATAATCCCCTTTTAGTGTGAGGGTAAACCAAACAGAACACATATGTACTATCTAGAAGACTCTGTGTTAAGGAGATTTATGGAAACTAGAATAGATTTTGCCATCTGCAGATTGGCCTATGACCCAGAAAGAAGTATGGGGAGTTCCTAGGGCTGAGGGGCAGCTCAGAGAGGAGAAAACAGCTGTCATTTCAGAAATTCTTGGAAGGCTGAGAAACCTGCAAACAATCGGAAGGTGAAATGCACTGAAAGCCAAAGCAGAGATCAAAGTCCTGATGAATAACTGCGGTATTTAAGTGGTTACTACTACGTTCCAGGCACTTTACTAAGCGCTGAGGAGGAATGTAAGCAAATCGGGTTGGGCACAGTCCCTGCCCCACATTGGGCTCACAGTCTTAACTCTCATTTTTCAGAAGAGGTAACTGAGGGACAGAGAAGGGATATGACTTGCCCAAGGTCATACAGCAGATGAGTGACGGAGCCAGGGTTAGAACCTATGACCTTCTGACTCCCAGGCCCGGGGTCTACTAGGACGTGATTAGCGATCGCCAGCACTGGGCTGCCTGGGCTTACACCCTGTCCTTCCCTGGTAAATAGTCTATTACAGAATTCTCTGCTACTCCCCCTTTTTTTTTAATGATTCCAGCATGTCTGTGGATGGTTTCCATCTTGACAAGCTAATATGTGGTTCCCCAGCTCAGGAGCTGACCTCTTCTGAAGAAACCCTTTCTCTAAGGAGTTGGTGAGCAATGATTAGTTGGATAGGAGATATTTGAAAGTCAGACTGTGAGAGAGCTGCAGTGAACTAGGACCGCGGGTTGAAGAGATTTAATGGCGGAAACCCTCCAGCATGTGCTGCTCTTTTTCCAAGAAGATGAAAGCTGCCAGGTTTCCAGTTCACTAATGCTTTCCTGAGGGAGCCTGCTATTATATAGTTCTCATTCCAGCTATTATAGAGCTATTATACAGGCTATTATATAGTCTAGCTTGGGCCTCTAGCACAAGAGCCTCCAGCTATATTCTACAGCCACTTGGGCTCTAGAGTTATAGGTAGGACACTGGTAAATAGCCATTCAGGAAAATGGTTTTCTTTTTCATAAGGCAGCTGTTATTTTTTTTTCATATGCCCAATATAGGGGATAATTTGGGATTTTTTTCTGTAGCCACCCCCCATCTATAACTAAAGGCCAGAGGGTACAGCCTCACGTCAAATTAGATTCAGTGATTTTCTAAGCATCCTGGAGGCGGATTGCTCGACATAAAGAACCATTAGTGTATTGATAGGGTCTGATAAATAAGTATTGCTGTAGGAATTAACCAATATACATTATGATTCTTGGTATAAAAAGGAAGGAAATAGTATGTGAGCCTTCACACTGATAATAATAATATAATAATGATAATAATAATACTTAAGTGCTTACTATGTGCCAGTCACTATTCAAAGCTCTGGAGTAGATACAAGCTAATCAGGTTTGGACAGTTCCTGTCCCTGCTCACTGTGGGCAGGGAATGTGTTTATTGTTATATTTTACTCTCCCAAGCAACTTAGTACAGTGCTCTGCACACAGTAAGCACTCAATAAATATGACTGACTGATGGATTCACAGTCTTTAATCTGTGGTTTCTCAGGAAGTCTTTCAGTGATGCAAAAATCAAGGAGACACTGTGCTTTCCAGACATCTGTCAGAGGAAGAGTGATCCAATTTTATATTGGATAGTCTGGATTTTGGCTGGTCTGTCCCCTGTCCAGAACTGTGGTCAGGGAGGGGAGGGAAAGGACTTGGCAAAGGGATGGCCAGTAACCCTCAGTGGCCACCCTTCCTGAAGGGAAGCTGTTATTTTGCGTAGTTAGAAGGGCAGGAGGATTTAATCCCCATTTTACAGAAGAGGTAAGCAGGACATAGAGAAGTTAAGTGACTTGCCCAAGGTCACACAGAAGACACTTGGCAGAGCTGGGATGAGAACCACGTCCTCTAAGTCCCAGGCCCGTGCTTAGCTTGGCCTACTGATGATTACTGGGCAGTGCTAATGGCTGACGGCTTGGAGTGGAGAGCAGAATGTTGCTGGGTAGAATTCACCACTGAGAGACTTCAGAGGAACTCTGAAAGATTCATCCCTGGATTTCTCACAAAGCAAGGAGAGACTTGGAATCTGCAAGGAATAAAAGTACATTGGCTATAGATCATAGGGGCGGAGCAAGATGATTTCCAGAAGCAAAAGAAGCCTTCTTTTGTGTCTCAAGCAGCAGTGAGTTTGGGGAACAAGGTAAAGATTGATCACGGCTTATTCATAAATTTTAACTTAATTTTGGGGAATTCTCTCCCCCTGCAAGTCCATCGGTATCACCATGAATGCATTCATTCATTCAATCAATCGTATTTATCGAGCACTTACTGTGTGCAAAGCACTGTACTAAACACTCGGGAGAATACAATACAACAACAAAGAGACACATTCCCTGCCCACAGTGAGCTCACATGAATGGAGTATCTGCTATGGGCAGAGTAATAGATCAATCTGGCAACCAATGGTATGTATTGAACACTTATTGTGTGCAGAACACTGTACTAAATGCTTGAGATAATACAGGTGATCCTTGCCCACAAGGAGTTTACAGACTAAAGGGGACTGTAGGGCTTACAAGCCTTCACTAATGCTGTGCTCAGCATCCTAGGTATCACTTGGATTCCCCACAGTGCAGAGTCTGGGTCCCCTTTTTCCTCTGCTCCTGCTCCCCTCCCCATCACTCCTGACGTGCTGCCTTTGCTCTAACCCCCTGCCTCCACCCCAGCACTTGTGTATATATGTACATATTTATAATTCTATTTACATTAATAATCATATATCTAGAATTCTATTTATTTTATTGATGCTATTGATCTCTGTTTACTTGTTTTGATGCCTGTTTCCCCCCTTCTAGACTGAGACCCCAATGTGGGCAGGGATTGTCTCTCTGTTGCTGAATTGTACTTTCCAAGTGCTTAGTACAGTGCTCTGCACATAGTAAGCACTCAAAAAATTCGATTTAATGAATCAATGAATGAATTCTAGATGTCACATTCTACAGATCATTAGGGTGTTGTACCTAAAGGTGCAAAGCCTTCAACACAATCAGCTAAGCCTTTGTCTTTGCCTTTATGTCATGCAAGGCATTGGTCTTGTCTTGTCAAATGCCGTCGTTTCCGACCCATAGTGACACCACAGACACATCTCTCCCACAACGCCCCGCTCGCCATCTGCAATCATTCTGGTAGTGGAACCAGAGAGTTTTCTTGGTAAAAATAAAGAAGTGGTTTACCATCACCACCTTCTGTGCAGTAAACACGAGTCTCCGCGCTTGACTCTCTCCCGTGCCGCTGCTGCCCAGCACAGGTGAGTTTTGACTTGTAGCAGACTGCCTTCCACTTGCTAGCCACTGGCCAAACTAATAATAATAATAATGATAATAATGTTGGTATTTGTTAAGTGCTTACTATGTGCAGAGCACTGTTCTAAGCTCTGGGGTAGGTACAGGGTAATCAGGTTGTCCCACGTGAGACTCACAGTTAATCCCCATTTTACAGAGGCACAGAGAAGTTAAGTGACTTGCCCACAGTCACACAGCTCACAAGTGGCAGATCCGGGATTTGAACCCATGACCTCTGACTCCCAAGCCCGGGATCTTTCCACTGAGCCACTCTGCTTCTCCAAGAATGGAATGGGTAGGGCTCTGCTTGACTCTCCCTCCCATAGCCGAGACTGGTAGACTACTGGAAACTCTCCAGGTGCTACCCTGAGAGGGGAAAGACATTGGTAAGGGCGGCCAATTCTAGGATGAACACAGGCCAGTAAAATACATGGTCCACAGTCCTGCCCTTCTACTCCACAAAATAACAGCGTCCCTCTAGGTAGGGTGGCCATTGGGGGTACTCTAGACTACTGGACATCTCTTTTCCAACTCCCTTCCCTCCCTTCCCAGTCCACAGTACTGGACAGGGGACAGACCAGCTGAAAACTGGACTGTCCAATATAAAATTGGATCACTCTATCTCTGGCAGATGTCTGGAAAGCACAATATCGCCTTGATTTCTGCATCTCTGCAAGACTTCCTGAGAAGCCTAGAGACCCCGAGTCCCTCGTGGGACAAACATTGAGCCTGACTTGATTATCTTGCATCTACCTCAGGACTTAGTAAAGTATTTGGTGCATAGTAAGTGCTTAACAAATACCACAGTTATCATTATTAAAGACTCCTTCTCAATTAAGCCCCACCTCTGATCCAGGGAAAATAGTTGAATACTGGCTTTACTTCTTCAGGTGCCCAGAATATGTGAATGTGATCAATTTTTACCCATGTCTATTTTATTGTTGTATTGTACTCTTCCAAGCACTTAGTACAGTGCTCTGCACACTGTATGTGCTCAATGAGTATGGTTGACTGACTGACAATTGACTGACTGATTCTCCCCTCTCTGCTCCTGATCTTATCATATTCTTTTTCCACTTGGTCATTGAGGTTTTCAATTAGGGTCACCCCTCCTCCTCCTGAGCAAAAAATCCTGAAGCGTCTTGGTGTTTATCGTCACTGTTGACAATGGAAGTTCTTCCTAAGCATTCTCCCAGGATCCAACTCAAGAAAAACAGTGTGGTCTAGTGGCTTGAGTACAGGCCTTGGAGTCAGAAGGACATGGGTTCTAATCTTGGCTCTGCCACTTGTCTGCTGTGTGACCTTGGGCAAGTAACTTCACTTCTCTGGGCCTCAGTCTCCTCAGGTGTAAAATGATGAATTGGACTGTGGGCTCTGTGTGGGACAGGGACGATGTCCAATCTGATGAGAAGCAGTGTGGTCTGGTGGATAGAGTGTGGTCTTGGGGGTCCAAAAGTCCTGGGTTCTACTCCTGGCTACACAACTTGTCTGTTATGTGACCTTGGGCATGTCACTTCACTTCTCGGGGCCCCAGTTACCTTATCTGTAAAATGGAGACCAAGATTGTGAGCCACATGTGGGACATTATGCACCCCAGTGCTTGGCCCATAGTAGGTGGTTAACAAATACCACAATTATTATTATTCTTATTATGAGTTTGTATATATCCCAGTGGTCGGTACAGTGCCTGGCACATAATAAGCACTTAAATAACATAAAAAAAAAAAAAAGCATTTGTTTATCGACCACTGGGGATGTGCTTTATGAGGTTTCTGTGGATTTGACCCTCACTACCCTCCCTCCTCACCACTGGATATCACAGTCCTAAAACACACCACTCTCTGCCTCTGCCCTTCTGACCAAGGGCAGGAGGAAAGTAACAGATCTAGCACATGTTTTCTATCCCTGTGTCTGAGCTGGGGAATGGGTGGGAGAGTCATCAATCCCTTTCTACTACATTTCCACTAGGAAGGTCCCGAAGGAAATCACCAACTGGAGCCTGGAACTTTTGCCATTTCCTAGTGGATTATTTAGGTGTCCACTAATTCTGTTGTATTGTATTCTCCCTGGCGCTTAGTACAGTGTTTTACGTATAGTAAGGGCTCAATAAATAGAATTGATTGAGGGATTATTATCATTATCACTATTGTTATTGCTGTTGTTTTATTTTTTACAGTTAGTCTCTATATTAGCTCACTGTGGAAAGGAAATATGTCTACCAACTCTGTTACATTGTTATATTGTACACAACTAAGAGCTTAGTACAGTGCTGTGTACCTAGTAAGTGCAATATAAATGTGATCTATTGATCGATTGATTGTTAAGCATTACGTGTTAAGCTCTGTTCTGGATCTAATTCAGCTCCCTGTCCCCCAAGCCCCTAGATGTAGTGGTTGAATTAGGGATGACATAGGCCAAGAACCGTACTGGATGTTGGGGAGGGGTGCGAAGACAGTGATTCATCATGTGGCTCCTGGCCCTCAGCAGGGTGGTAAATTCAGTATAAACAACAAGAACTTTAGGACTGCAGTTTTCTCTTCTATAGTTTCCAAGTCCCTCATCTAATGTTTTGTTCGGAGTATGTGCTCAGGGAAGGCACCATCCTTGGTTATTTTAGAAGCAGATATTTGAAGGACTAATGTCAAACCAAAAACCTCCTCTCAAGAGAAAATGAGTAAGATTCTTGTGGGAAGGGAATGTGTAAGCTCGTTGTGGGCAGGGAATGTGACCGTTTATTGGTGTATTGTGCTCTCCCAAGCTCTTAGTAAAGGGCTCTGCACACAGTAAGCACTCAATAATATGATTGAATGAATGATTGCGTCTACCAACTCCGTTATATTACACTCTCTCAGGTGCTTAGTACGGTGCTCTGCACATAATAAGCATTCAATAAATATGATTACTTGATGGAATATTTTTCCACCTCATCCAATCTACAGCAGTTACAGAATATAAAGCCTTACCATCTAACTGGAACACTCATATATCATCAACTAATCAATCAGGAATATTTACTGAGCACCTTTGTTCATGGCACCGGACTAAATGTTTGGAAGAGTTCAAAAGGGGTCCAAGACCCAGTTGCTTACAATCTAGTAGAAGTGATGAGAGGATAGAAATTATTTATGAATGCAGAGACAGGAGGATGATCTTACAACTGGTAATATCAAGAGTATGGAAAGATGGATAAATAACTATAAATCAATCCATGGTATTTATTGAGCACTCACTGTGGGCAGAGTGCTGCACTAAGTGCTTAGGAAAGCACATTCCAGCAAAGTTGGTAGACATGTTTTCTGTCCACAAAACACTTACAGTATAGATAGGGAGACAGACATTAAAATGCATTATGGTTATGTACATATGTGCTGTGGGGCTGAGCGCTGGGTGACTTCCAAGTGATTAAATGATACGTAGTGTAGTGGATAGAGCACAGGCCTGGAAGTCAGAAGGTCATGGGTTCTAATCCTGGCTCTGCTACTTGCCTGCTGTGTGATCTTGGGCAAGTCACTTCACTTCTCTGTGCCTGTTACCTCATCTGCAAAATGAGTGAGACCGTGAGCCCCAAGTGGGACAGGGACTGTGTCCAACCCAATTTGCCTGTATCCATCCCAGTGCTTGGCACAGTGTCTGGCACATAGAAAGCGGTTAACAAATACCATTATTGTTATTATTATTATTATACAGGTCCAAGTGCAAGGGAGACACAGAAAGGAGGGGGAAATGAGTGCTTAATCGGAGAAGGCCTCTTGGAAGAGACTTGATTTTAATAAGCCTTTGAAGTTGGGGAGAATAGTGTAAGTAGATCTGTAAGTGTAAAGGATGGCTGAATACCCATGACATTTTAAGAGCTTTTGCTCAGTTTACGTCTTGGAAGGAAACCAAATTAAATTAACCTCTTTATAGATTTTCTGAAGGGCTGAAATCTGTTTTCTAGTATATTAAGCAATGAATCTAAATCTGTGTTATAATCAAACATTTATTCAATTTATTCAACTATACACAAAAGTTGCAGTTTAATTTAGTGAGTTATGTGAAATATTTAAATATAAAAGCTGAAGGAATTTAGTGTTTTGGGCTGGATTTTAATTGAAGGATCTAATCCTACCCTAGCAGTAATATTGAATGTTTATGGAAATTCAACAGTCCAGGACATCCTAAAAAGGAAAAACTCCTTTGGTTCAGTTCCTAGAATTATCTAACAGAAAAGCTTCAACTATCCACAATGCTCAGAAGGACATATTCACTGAGAACTGAGGGGATTCGAAGGCAATACCTTGCCTCATGCCTAGAATGCCCTCCCTCCTCAAATCCGACAGACCATTACTCTCCCCTCCTTTAAAGCTTTACTGAAGACCCATCTCCTTCAAGAGGCCTTCCCAGGCTAGCCCCCCCCACCTCTTTCCTCTTCTCCCACATCCTTCTGTATCGCACTGACTTGCCCCCTTTTTTCTTCCCCCCTCCCAGCCCCACTGAACTTACATACTTATCTATAATTTATTTATATGCATTGATGTCTGTCTCCCCGCCTAAGTTCGTTGTGGACAGAGAATGGGTCTGTTTAGAGAAGCAGCTTGACTCAGTGGAAAGAGCCTGGGCTTGGGAGTCAGAGGTCATGGGCTCGAATCCCAGCTCTGCCACTTGTCAGCTGTGTGACTGTGGGCAAGTCACTTCACTTCTCAGTGCCTCAGTTCCCTCATCTGTAAAATGGGGATTAACTGTGAGCCTCAAGTGGGACAACCTGATTACCCTGTATCTACCCCAGTGCTTAGAACAGTACTCTGCACATAGTAAGTGCTTAACAAATACCAACATTATTATTATTGTTGTTCCAAGTGCTTAGTGTAGTGCTCTGCACCCAGTAAGTGCTCAGTTAATACTATTCAATGAATGAGTGAAGAATGAATATCCAGACACTTAGTAATAGGGCAGGTCTCAGCTGCCCTGAGTCACAAGCAGAATAATCTAGTGGCCCAGATGGAGAATTGGGGAAGAGATGAAATAGCCAGCAGTAATAAATTGAAGCTGGAAATCTCCAAGCCCCTAATCATTTACTTTAATCTCTCTCTGTACTCACTTGTCTAGGGAAATAGCGTTGACCATTGAACCAATGACTGACAGTAAAGTTTAGCCACTGAACCAGTGACTGACAGAGATTTAGTGGACTTCAACTTTTCACACTACAGCTGATCGCTAATCCCCATGAAATGTCTAATTCCTGAACTCTCATTGCTTAACTATTTAGATCAAGTCTGCCCCTCTAGACTGTGAGCTCATGGTGGGCAGTGAATGTGTTTGTTGTTGTGTTGTACTCTCCCAAGCCCTTAGTACAGTGCTCTGCACACAATAAGCATTCAATAAATATGATTGAAGGAATGAATGAATGAATAAAACGAACTCCTATTCTGATCCCCATTTCTGAACTGTTTCATCTGACACCTGAAGGAGGGAGAGGGGAAAGCTATTTATGTTGTGTCTAAACTTTGACCTTGGAAATAACTTTAATCCACAGATTTTAGAGCTTTAATATCATAGGGGAGAAATTGCATTCCATGAAAGGGACAGCATGTCTCTGAGGTTAATTCGGTAACTAGCTAAGAACAGTGGTTATGGGGTATTGCTTTGCCTAATCGATAATCATTCTGTCTCTTCTAGTGTCTTGTTACATTAACATAGATTTTGGTCCTCAGTCTGTAGTGTGATGTTCCTCAGTGTGGTGCTTGGGTATGAGTGAATAGGCAGTGGATACTGAATACATTGGTAGTGACTGGTTGTTCTGAGTGGATGAGGATATGGCTTAAAAGATGGATGTGCTGTGCCTTCTCTGGTTACCACTGCTCTGTTCAGTTATCATTTCATCTCCTATTCCTGTTCAAACTCCTCACCAGTGCTCTTTACTTCCTCTCTCCTTTTTCCCTTCTTGACCTTTAACAGTGCAGTATCTGGCCCCTTAAATTCCGCTGAGACCTCTCTCTCCAAGGTCACTAATGATGCCCTGCTTCCCAAAAGTGCTGGGATGCACTCTCTTCTACTCTTCCTTGACTTTTCATCCACCTTTGTTAATCAAACAATAAATGGTACTTATTGAGCACTTAATGTGGGCAGAGAACTGTACTAAGGATTTGAGAGAGAGCAATATAACAGGCCCACAAAGTGCTTACCATTCTCTTCTCCTGAAATCATTATACAACCTTGATATGTCGGACACAATTTTCTCCTCATTCTCCTCCTACCTCTTTGTCTGCTCCTTCTCAGTTTCTCTCTCTAGCTCCTCCATCTCTCACGCTCAACTGTGTGTGTCCTTCAGACCTCTGTCCTAGGTCTCCTCAGGGAGCTTATCTGCTCCCATGACCTCTACACCCAAATCTACCTCACTAGCCCCAACATCACACCTATTCTTGCATTTCCTCCTGCTTCCAGGATATCTCTAAAGATTTGTCCCACCAACACACCAGTTTTCATATGTCTAAAATGGAACTCCTCCTTTTTCTTCCCAAGTCCACTTCTTCACCTAACTTTCCTACCACAGAGAAGCAGGATGACCTAGCGGGAAGCCCACGAGCCTGGGAATCAGGGACCTGCATTCTAATCTTGGCTCTGCCATTTGCCTGCTGGGTGATCTTGGACAAGTCAGTTTGCTTCTCTGTGCCTGATTCCCTCAAATGAGGGAAATGAGGGTTCAATACCTGTTCTCCCTCCTACTTCGAGTGTGAACACTGTTTGGGATAGGGATTGTCTCTGACCTGATTAACTTGTTTGTACCATAGCACTTAGTACAATACCAAAGTAAATAGTATGTGCTTAACAAATATTATTATTATTATTGTTATGATCATCATCATCGCAGTCACCTTCCCTTCCCTAGAAGCCTGCAAACTTGGGATTATCTTTGACTCTTCTCTGTCACATTCAGTCTGTCACTATATCCTGCTGGCTTCCTTTACAGTATTTCCTAGATTTGTTCCCTCTTCTCCATCCAAACAGCGATGACCCCAGTCAAGTCAACTGTCTTAGCCCAGCTAGACTACTGTATCAGACTCCTCACTAGTCTCCCTACCTCCAGCCTCTCCTCTCTCCAGTCCATTCTTCACTGTTCACACACAAAAAATGTTGTTTTGTACATGACAATCTGCTTCTCAAACATCTCCAATGGTTCCTCATGGTGTCGCTTTCCTCCCCTAGCTTCTTGGTCCTAGGAGGGGAGCATTAGGTAGCCTGCTCTTCCTCTTGGAGATGGAAAGTGTTGGGAGGTGGAGCTAATTATAATAATAATTGTGGTATTTGTTAAGTGCTTACTGTGTGCCAGGCACTATGCTAAGTGCTGGGTGGATACAAGCAAATTGGGTTGGACACAGTCCCTGCCACACAACCGGCTCACAGTCTCAATCCTCATTTTCCAGATGAGGCACAGAGAAGTGATTTGACTTTTCCAAGATCACACAGTAGACAAGTGGCAGAGCCGGGATTAGATCCCCTGATCTCCTGAGTCCCGGGCCCATTCTCTAGCCATGGTGCATGTCTGCACATCTGGCCTCATGCAGGCAAGATCTAGCCCCCACCACCCACACACCCCCAGCTTGACCGTGGGATTTGTGGAGTTCCCATCATCCTCACCAACCTGTGGGGCTGAACCAGCAGGCCCCATCATGCTCCACTCCAGTGGCCATGGGAGGGGGCCACCTATGTTTGCTACTCACCCTCCCAGCCCATTGCTGCCACCCCCTTTTCCCACCCATAAGTCCCTACACCCCGTCCCCGACCACCCGCACCGGGACATCCCAGGTCCCATGGTGCCCTGGAATGCTGGGAGCTAGGTTACAGCCCATCTTGGGGTCAGTCCCCGTCCACCTCAAGTGGCAGAGGGCCTCCAGAGGGGTCAGGTCGGATGAGGGAGGAGAGGCATAGTTGCTGGTGGAAAGCTGAATTTTTTGGATGAATCTTCCCAGGGCCACTGCCAACAGGGGTGCCTGGGTAAGGGACAAGGGAAGTCCCTACCTGCACAATGAGCACTGTGATGTTAGTCACCCAGACCCACACTCTGCTTGGCCCTGGAAGCCCCCGGACTGTACCTGGCTCTCTGGCGGCTCATGGAACATGAGTTAAGACAACTTTGACTCATTGTGTTATTTACTGTGGCATTTATTAAGCACATCTATTTATCTATGGGCCAATCTGTGTGCCTTTGGGCAAGTCACTTAACTTGTCTGGGCCTCAGTTACCTCATCTAAAAAATGGAGATTAAGATCGTGAGCTTCACGTGGGACAATACCTTGTATCTTCCTCAGTGCTCTGAACAGTGCTTGGCACACAGCAAGCGCTTAACAAATACCATTATTATTATTAAGCACGTAGATACAATGCAACAGATTACTGTCGCTGTCCCATGTGGGGGTCAGTTGATCAGTCAGTCAATTGTATTTACTGAGCACTTATTATGTGCAGAGCACTATACTAAGTGCTTGGGAGAGTACAATATAACAATAAACAGATATATTCCCTCACCACAGTGAGCTTACGGTCTAGAGCGGAGGAAGGTAGACATTAATAAAAACAAATAAAATTGCAGATATATACTTAAATGCTACGGGGCTGAGAGGGTGGCTGAATAAAGGGAGCAAGTCAGAGTGATACAGAAGGGAGTGGAAGAAGAGGAAAGGAGGGCTTAGTCAGAGAAGATCTCTTGGAGGAGATATGCTTTCAATTAGTAATTGTTTGTCAGATATGAGGAGGGAGGGCATTCCAGGTCAGAGGCAGAACGTGGGCGAGTGGTTGGCGGAGAGATGAGGTTGTCAGAGAGATTGATGAGACTGAGGAACAGTGAGAAAGTTCGCATTAAGAGAGCGAAGTGTGCAGGTTGGGTTGTAATAGGACAGTAGCAAGTTCAAGTAGGAGTGGGCAGGGTAATTGAGTGCTTTAAAGCCAATGGTGAGGAGTTTTTCTTTGACAGCGGTGGATGGGCAAGTAATGGAGGTTCTTGAGGAGTGGGAAAAAATGCCCTGAATGTTTCTGTAGGAAAATGATCTGGGCAATAGAGTGAAGTATGGACTGAAATGGGGAGACACAGGAAGCTGGGCGGTCAGCAAGAAGGCTGATAAAGTTATCAAGGTGGGATAGGATAAATCCTTGGATTAACATGGAAGCAGTTTGGATGGAGAGGAAAGGATAGATTTTAGTGATGTTGTGAAGGTCCAGCTGACAATTTAGTGATGGATGGAATATGAAGGGTGAATATGTGGGTCACAGTCTAAAGGTGAAAGAAAACACCTTAATCTGTATTTAATCCCCATTTTACAGATGAGGACATTGAGGCACAGATAAATTAAGTGATTGCTCAAAGTCACACAGCAGGCAAGTAGTAGAGCTGGGTTTAGAACTCAGGTTTTCTGACTCCTAGACCTTTGTTCTTTCCTCTGGACTATGATTGCTTTCCCTACTGTGGCAGCATACAGGACTCGGCACTAGGAAGCATATGATAGAAAAGCCAGGCTTAAGTGATCTCTTGGCTTCCTCTGCCTTCTCCACTCTTATTTTACCCCTTCTCTTCCTCTTTCTCCTCCTTCTCCTGATCTTCCTCTCCCTCCTCTTGCCTCTTCTTTCTCTTCCTCCTTTCCCTCTTCCTCTTCTTCCTCTTTTTTTCTTTTCCTCCTTCTCCTCCTCTTCTTCCTCCTACTTTTCCTCTCTCCCCAGTCAATCATCAATAGTATTTATTGAGAGTTTACTGTGTGCAGACCACTGTACTAAGGGCTTGGGAGACAGCAGTATAACAGTAGACACACTCCCTGACCACAATGAGCATACAGTCTATTTTTTTCTCTTCCCTCTTCGTTTTTCTTCCTTCTTCAAATCCCAGCACCCTCAATACTCACTCTGTAGCCTTAGGGTCCACCAACGAAGAATGAGGTTTACCCCAAACAAATTTCTCCCAGGAAATATTGCACCTTCTCAGACCTAAGGAAGCACAGAGAAGAAGGTTAAGTACCTTAAAAAATGGTAGTTATGTGGAAAGCCCCAACTTTTAATTCCATTCCTTGCCTTCCTTTCTTGCAGTTTCAGGGAAGCAGTGAAGCCTAAAAAAAAGAGCATGGGCCTGAGAATCAGAGGACCTGGGCTCTAATGCTGGCTGTGCCACTTGCCTTTTGTGTGATCTGGAACAAGGCACTTGACTTTTCTGTGCCTCCATTTCCTCATCTTTAAAATGGGCATTAAATACCTGTTCTCTTCTCCTATTTAGACTGGTAAGACCCATGTGGGACAGGGAATGTGTCTGACCTGATTATCTCCTGTCTTCCCCAGACCTTAGTACAGTGCTTGGTACATTCTATTTATCAATTTTGATGGTATTGATGCTTGAATACTTGTTTTGTTTGGTTGTCTGTCTCCCCCTTTTAGACTGTGAGCCCGTTGTTAGGCGGGGATTGACTCTATCTGTTTAGCCGAATTGTACATTCCAAGCGGTTAGTACAGTGCTTTGCTCACAGTAAACATTAAAAAATTCGATTTAATGCATTCAAAACTACTTAACAAATACTTTTTTTTTTTAAAAAAAAGATGGTCTGTACTCCAGAGAACTTAGTTTTCTGCTCGCTGTCGAGCTCAAAGCAAACGGTCTTGTGACATTGGTGCCATCTAGTGGTCAATAAAAGGAAGCCTCTGGTCTTTTCCCTCACCCGTCCTTCTAATCAATCATAATAATGATGGTATTTGTTAAACGCTTACTATGTGCCAAGCACTGTCCTAAGTTCTGGGGTAGATCCAAGGTAATCAGGTTGTCCCACATGGGGCTCACAGTCACACTTAACTTCTCTTGGCCTCAGTTAGCTCATCTGTAAAATGGGGACTAATACAGATGAGCTAACTGAGGCCAAGAGAAGTTAAGTGTCTTGCCCAAGGTCACACAGCAGACAAGCGCCGGAGCCGGGATTAGAACCCAAATCCTCTGACTCCCAAGCCCGTGCTCTTTCCACTAAGCCACGCTGATTCTCTAAAGAAATGTTACTGGTAGAGATGGACGTATGCGGGAATAGCCCCTTATTAGAGTACCAGTAAAACAAGAAGTTAGCCATTTCAATGATAATTGTTTCAAAACAAAGGCTTTTCATTTCTTTTGGGGGGCCATTTTGATGACGATGGTATTTGTTAAGCGCTTACTATACGTCAAGCACTGTTCTAAGTGCTGGGGTGATGCAAGCTAAACAGGTTGGACATAGTTCCTGTCCCTCGTAGGATTCACAGATTTTACAGATGATGTAAATGAGGCCCAGAGAAGCCAAGTGATTTGGCCAGTGTCTCAAAGCAGACAAGCTGGGATTAGAACCCAGGTCCTTCTGATTCCCAAGGTCTGTGCCCTATCCACTAGACCACTCTGCTTCATTTTGATTCCTCACTGGCCATGACTCCATGATGGTTAACCAAGGCCATAATTCCAAGGTGGTGCCATGGACATGATTCATTTATTCATTCATTCATTCAATAGTATTTATTAAGCGCTTACTCTGTGCTGAGCACTGTACTAAGCATTTGGGAAATACAATATGACAATAAACAGTGACAATTTCATGTTAGTACATCATGGCCATTACCCCATGTTAGTATGCCATGGACATGATCCCTTTTTAGTGCACCGTGGACGTGGCTTCATGTTAATGAGCCATGGCCATGACTTCATTCAATTGTACTTATTGAGCACTTACTGTGTGCAGAGCATGTACTAAGCACTTGGAAAGTACAATTCAGCAACAGAGAGACAATCCCTGCCCACAACAGGCTCACAGTCTAGAAGGGGGAGACAGACATCAAAACAAGTAAATAGGTAACAATTGCATCAGTATAAATAGAATTTTATATATATATATATACATATATATATAATATATATCTCCTCCCTTGTTCTCTCTCCCTCCCTCCAGGCTCACATCGCCTCCTGCCTTCAGGACATCTCTACTTGGATGTCCTCCCGCCACTTAAAATTCAACATGTCCAAGACAGAGCTCCTTAACTTCCCTCCCAAACCCGCTCCTCGATTTTCCCATCGCTGTGGACGGCACAACTATCCTTCTCATCTCACAAGCCCTCAACCTTGGTGTCATCCTTGACTCTGCTTTCTTATTCACCTCACAAACCCAATCCGTCACCAAAGCCTGCTGGTCTCACCGATATATAAATATGTATTCACACACACACACACACACACACACATGTCAGAACAAGTAAAGCAGGCATTAATATAAATAAATAGAATTATAGATATATACATATATACATAAGTGCTGTTTGGTGGGGAGGAGGGTAAAGCAAAGGGAGCGAGTCAGGGCGATGTGGGAAGGAGGGGGAGATGAGGAAAAATGAGGCTTAGTCTGAAAAGTCCTCCCGGAGGAGGTGAACTTTCAGTAGGGCTTTGAAGGGGGGAAGTGTGATTGTCTGGGGGATGTGAGGAAGGAGGGCATTCCAGGCCAGAGGTAGGACGTGGGCCAGGGGTCGACGGCGGGACAGGCGAGAATGGGGCACAGTGGGAAGGTTAGTAATGTGCCCCTGCCATTTCTATATTGGAGTATGCCATGGTCATTACTTCATTTAGGTTCAAAATGACCACGCCTCTCTATCCCTAACCTAAAGGAGCTTATACGTAGAGTGACTTACTTTCTTGTAGAATGTACGCAACATAATGAAGACAGAAGTGGCACATTGAAAAAGAGGGAAGAGGAAACAAGAAAACACTGTTTTCTTTTTAAGGTGTTTTTAATGTAATTTTGTTCTGAGTGAACTGTTTTTACTGTAAAGTTTTTGTAAAATAAGACAAAACCTTATTCTTATTTTCCCTTTTCCAGAGTCGCCTCTATCGGGGCAAGTGACACATTTCACCTTGTTTCCTCTCCCCTACCCCCAGCTTACCACGAAGTTCGCCGAACCTCATTCTATTGGCCCTAAACCGGAGCAAAAGGGTATGAATACAAATCGGTGGGTAGATTTGAGAGGCAGGTTAACTACGCCAAGCCAAGAAAGGCCTGCATCCAGTCACTAGGTGTCAGCAAAGGCCCCTTGAAAACTCATATTTCAGCTGTATAATAGAAATAATGTAAGGATGATAAGGGGAGAGGGGCATTCCAATCACGAACTGAATTCTGTGAGTTTCTTTCTTTGAGGAAGGGCAATCTGATCATAAAACTGCCCTTCAACACCAGAACTAAAGAGTGAATTCGGGTCAGAGGTAAAGGGGATGGCTGGGAAGCTGTAAGCCGGTTATGGGTAGGGAATACGTCTACCAATTCTGCTGTATTGTTCTCTCCCGAGCGCTTAGTGCCAAGCGTTTAGTGCAGTGCTATGCATACAGATTACTGTATTCACTCAATAAATATGATCGATCGATCGATCGTCTGATCATCCGATTTATGAGTAACTGGCTTGCATATAGCTGGTTGAGGGGGGCAGTCCGGATAAATCTCATATCTACGCTCCTGATGAAAAACCCAGACCGTAAGAAATGAACAGCTAAACCAGCAACATTTTCAGTGCATTAAATAATAAGATTTGTCTACTAGACAAACCAACACCAGCACCTACACCCACGCACATCTATTGAACATAACATTTTCCTTATGAAATTAAATTACCTTTCGGTTTTTACCTATGTTCTTCATCACATCCGCAGATCCGCAGCATGGCTTAGAAGAAAGAGAACAGACCGGAGAGTCAGAGGTCCTGTATTCTAATCCTGGTTCTTCTACTAACCTGCTGTGTGATCTTGGGCAAGTCACTTAGCTTCTCTGTGCCTCAGTTTTGTCATCTATAAAAGGGGTATTCAATATCTATTCTCCCTCCTACTTAAACATGTGGGACGGGGACTGTGTCTGACCCGATTAACATACAGCTACTCGGGTGACACATAAATACGCTCTAAACAAATACCATTTAAAAAAACTCTGGGGGCATTAAAGGCATGATCAAGATTTTAATGTCTCATAATCAATCACTCAATCAGTGGCATTTATTGAGGCACTGTATTAAGCACTTGAGAGAGTGTAGAAGTAGCGAGATACATATATCTGACACTCAAGGAGCTTACAGTTCAATGGGGGAGAAAGGCAAAAATGATATGCAAGTAGTGAAAACGAAGGAAGAATGAGACAAAGAAAGAAGCAGTACAGACACATCCAGTCTGAACACTGAACAAATAACCTCCACCCCCCAGCACTAATGGACATATCTGGAATTTCTTTATTTATATTCATGTCTGTCTCCCCCTCTAGACTGTAAGCTCATTGTGGGCAGGGAATGCATCTATCAACTCTATTATATTGTACTCTCTCAAGTGTTTAGTACAGTGCTCTGCACACAGAGCAATAAAAGAGATTGGTTGAATGAAATGACAAAAAAGATAAATATAATAGATAATATATAATATATTTGATAATATGATAGATAAATCAATAACGAATATATGTATGTACAAGCGAGCTCGTTGTGGGCAGGAATGTGTGTGTTAATATGATTGAACAATCAGTGAATGAAGTGATGTGGAAAGGAACAGAATGTCCAAGAAAGAGCTAAGAGAAGCAGCGTGGCTCAGTGGAAAGAGCACAGGCTTTGGAGTCAGAGGTCATGGGTTCAAAGCCCGGCTCGGCCATTTGTCAGCTGTGTGACTTTGGGCAAGTCACTTAACTTCTCGGTGCCTCAGTTACCTCATCTGTAAAATGGGGATTAAGACTGTGAGCCCCACATGGGACAACCTGATTCCCTTGTGTCTACCCCAGCGCTTAGAACAGTGCTCGGCACATAGTAAGCGCTTAACAAATACCAACATTATTAAATACCAACCTTATTAGCTAAGGGTGAATTTGGAGTTTAGGCAACTGGGCTGCTGTGAATCATGGAAAGCTTCCTGGAGGAAGTGGGATTTGGGGAGGACTTTGAAGATGGGGAAAGCTGGGACTTGTTAGATTTGGTGGAGTGGTGTTCCAGGGTGAGTGTGCCACATGAACAAGGAATCGGATGGAAGAGAGTTCAGAGCAAAGTGCAGTTAGAGGGTGAACTTGGGTGGAGGGAAGAGTGCAAGTTCGAGTGAGGGAAGGGAGCAGCTGGTGGAGACCCTTGAAACCTATGAGTTTCTGCTTGATGTGGAAACACAGCTCCAACACATTCGATTAGTCCGCTAAGGAAAGGATAAAGTCTTTCTTCGGAGAGAAGCAGAGTGGCCTAGTGAAATCAGCACAGCCCTGGGAGTCAGAAGACCTGGGTTCTAATCACACTACTGTGGGACTTGTTGTACTGCACTCTTTCAAGTGTGTAATAGGGTGCTCTGCACATAGGAAGTGCTCAATAAATGCCACTGATATGGTTGATTACTTATTGATTGTTTGTATCTACTTGTCTTTGTTATTAGATTGAAAGGTCCTAGAGCACGGGGAACATGTCATTTATTCACTTATTCAATCGCATTTATCGAGAGCTTACTGTGTGCAGAGCACTGTACTAAGCACTCGGGGGAGTGCAATACATTCCCTGCCCACAATGAGCTTACAGTCTAGATTTACATAAGGTATGTGTTCTGGAGTCAAGCACATTGTTTTGCATCCAGTGGATACCTAATCCAGTGCTTTGCTCACACTAGATGTTAGGTTTAGTGTCCTATGTATCCTAGGTGTTTAGTACAGAGCTCTATGTATGGTGGTCTTCCATAATAAGGCTCTGAGTCTGTCCATGTTAAGTTTTAAAAGATGAAAATAATGATTTTGTAATTTAGATACAAGAGCATTCCACATTTGGAAACTACAATAACTGCTTCTAAGAATAATAATGATAACTGTGACCCCTGGGTCACGTCCTCCCGCGGTCCTGGAACGCCCTCCCTCCTCACCTCCGCCAAACTGATTCTCTTTCCCTCTTCAAAACCTTACTTAAAAATCACCTCCTCCTAGAGGCGTTCCCAGACTGAGCTCCTCTTCCCCCTCTACTCCCTCTGCCATCCCCCCTTTACCTCTCCGCAGCTAAAGCCTCATTTTCCCCTTTTCCCTCTGCTCCTCCACCTCTCCCTTCCCATCCCCACAGCACTGTACTCATCTGCTCAACTGTATATATTTTCGTTACCCTATTTATTTTGTTAATGAATTGTACATCGCCTTGATTCTATTTATTTGCCATTGTTTTTACGAGATGTTCTTCCCCTTGACGCTGTTCAGTGCCATTGTTCTTGTCTGTCCGTCTCCCCCGATTAGACTGTAAGCCCGTCAAACGGCAGGGACTGTCTCTATCTGTTGCCGACTTGTTCATCCCAAGCGCTTAGTACAGTGCTCTGCACATAGTAAGCGCTCAATAAATACTATTGAATGAATGAATGAATATTTATTAAATATTTATTATGTAGCAAATGCAGTATTAAGCGCTGGAACTCATAGGAGGAATGGGTATGGAATCCTATTTTGCAGATGGGGGAACTAAGGCAGAAGAGCAGTTAAGTGACTTGACCATGGTTACACAGCAAGGAAGTGACCAGGCTGTGATTAGAACCCAGGTCATTTGACTCCCAGGCCCATGCTCTCTCCACTAGACTATGCTGCCTCTTTAGAGTGGATAGAATAGACATAAAATGGATAATCCACTTGAGTATAATTGCAAACTGACCTTATGTAAGAAATTATATATGTGGCTGCATTAGAGTTAACCGAAGTAGTCTTCAAAAATGAACCCTCCTAATTCTCATCTCTCCAATGGTCAATCAATTAATCAATCAAATAATAGTAATTTTTGAGCACCCGATGTGTGCGGAGCTGTGTATCCAAGACTTAGAAAAGTACAATAAAATTGGCATACATTAATTACCCCTAACCTCCAGGTGCTTATAATATTGGGAGGGAGACACTCAAGTACCTAACAAATAGAAGGAAATGCTGAAATGGATCAAGTTTGTACTTAAGTGCTACAGGAATTGTGAATACTTAAGAGCTTAGGTAGAATGAAATGGTTGAAGTGGGTGTTCGGGGATATAAAGTCAAGAGATAAGAGATTAATCAGGGAAGCCCTCTGGGAGGAGATGCCAATTCGGGAGAAACTTAAAGATGGTGAGAGCTGTGGGCTGTTGAATAAAAAAGGTAAGGGAGTTTCAGTTGTGGTCAGGGATTGTGTCTGTTTTTTGTTATTTTATACTCTCCCAAGTGCTTAGTACAGTGATCTGCACACAGTAAGTGCTCGATAAATACGATTGCCTGAATAAATACAATTGAATGGATGAATGAATGAATGAATGGATGAGCAAGAAGTGGGTGTTGGTAGAGACGAGAATGGAGAACAGCTGGAGAGGAATTAAGAGAGCAAGCTGAGGTGTATTAGGAGAAGAAAGAAGTTAAGCAGGAGTGAGAGAGCTGATTGAGTGCTTTAAAACTAATGGTCAAATGTTTTTGTTTGATGGAGTGAGCAGAGGCTTCTGGGATCAATCCACTGGACCAAACTAGAAGGGCAGGTTGTCTATTCCTTAAACCCCTCCCCCACCTCCAGCCACCAAGTACTTGCAGTTAGGTTGGTAACAAGAGCAATGTACTTGAGAAGCAATGTGACCTAGTGGTTAGAACACAGGTCTGGTAGTCAGAAGGACATGGATTCAAATCCTGCCTCTGCCCCTAGTGTGCTGTATGATCTTGGGCAAGTCACTTAGCTTCTTTGTGCCTCATTTACCTCATCTGTAAAATGGGGACTAAGATTGAGAGCCCCGTGTGGGACATGGTCTTTGTCCAACTTGATTAGGTTGTAGCTACCCCAGCGTTTGGTGTAGTAAGTGCTTAACATAGGCCATCAAAACAATGCACTAAAATCCTTACTCACATTCTGTGGTGGACCATTACAGTGAGGAAATTCTCCTGGATGTCCCGGATAGCATCAAGGGACTGCTTGCTCTTCTCCTTATTCCCACTCTGCCCCTCCTGCTTTCCATTCTCCAACCGTGAAGGTCAGTTCTGGGTAAGGCCGGACCACATAGAGCGAACATGCCCTCAGGAAGTCAGGTTTCAATATTAAAGGAAGTTAGGATTGGTCTATGATGCCTCATTTAAATTTTGGAGGGACTAGCTCCTTCTTTAAGGGTCTCTAACCTCTTAGGTTTAAATACAAAGTGACAAAGTTGAAATGAGAAAATAGGAGGGCTTCATTAAGCTCTCTTGATGAGGTGCTGGCTCATACATATTAATTTCCAAACCTTAAACTATGTTAAATGATTCTCCCTGAAGAGCTGCCCGAAAGGACTGAAATAACAGCAAGAGCGGAAGAAGGCTACTGGAAAGGATAAGGTACTGCAGGGTGTCAGGCTCAGGGTGGAGGGATTTGGGGCAGAGGGCTAAGGAGGTGGCTTGTGGGGTCTTCAAAAAGCCAGTTGGGAAGAGAGGCTTTCAGCCCCCAAGACTGTGTTGAGAGCAAATCTTCCCAGTGGACTCCCTGCTTTGGAAGAACCTGCCTGCTTCTGTGACTGACCTACTTTCCTGCTTGTGTGGTGATTCATTCTTCATCAAAGCACTCCCCCTCCTCACTAAGAAACAAAATGGCTGTTCCAAGGTGACAGACAGAGCTAGGGCCCTTTTGTTTTCCCCATCATTTCCCCACACACTACCATCTGAACGCTTCAGTGTCGGGAGTGCTGGAGCCCTGACTGGACAAGGATGGGACTCTTCCATCCGACTGGGTGTCAGGAAGAAGCTGCCTTCCCTGTGTCAACCATGGCGTGGTGGATAGAGCACGGGCCTGAGAGTCAGAAGGTCATGAGTTCTAATCCAGGCTCTGCCACTTGTGTGCTGTGTGACCTGGGGCAAGTCCCTTCATTTTCTGGTCCTCAGTTACCTCATCTGTAAAATGGGGATTGAGACTGTCAGCTCCACGTGGGACAGGGACTGTATCCAAACCGATTTGCTTGTATCCACCTCAGTGCTTAGTACAGTGCCTGACACATAGCAAGCACTGAACAAATACTACAGTTATCATTCTGCTTTTCTGGATTTTAAAGAAGGAAGAAAACTGAGGGGAGGAGAGAGAAAAAAACAATTTTCCAGAGGAGATGAGCAATCAGTCGGTCAACAAGCAATTATCGAGTATCCTGCTGGTGGACAGTCTTGAGCTAGAGATGTGGAAAGTCACGTGAGACTCCAAGGGTTGCAAATCTTCAGAAATTTCCCACAGTCCCTCTCGGGTATTCTGGCCCTTAAACACTTCGATACTCACCAAACCCCACCCTCAGCCCCACAACAGAGAAGCAGCATGAGCTAGTGAATAGAGCAGGGGCCAGCGAGTCAGAAGGACCTGGCTTTTCATCCTGGCTCTGCCACTTGCCTGCTGGGTGGCCCCAAGCAAGTTAATTAACTTCTCTGTGCCTCAGTTATCTCATCCGTGAAATGAGGATTAAGACTGTGAGCCCCTTGTGGGACATGGACTGTGTCCTATCTGATAAGCTTATATCTACCTCAGCGCTTAGTATTCATTTATTTATTCAGTCATGTTTTTATTGAACTGTGTGCAAAGCATTATACTAAGCGTTTGGGAGTGTAGAAAATAACAATAGACAGACACAGTCCCTGTTCACAAGGAGCTAGTGCCTGGCACATAGGAAGCACTTAACAAATATCATGTAGTAGTAATAATAATAATAATGATGATGATGGTATTTTTAAGTGCTTACTATGTCCCAAACACCGTTCTAAGTGCTGGGGTAGATACAAACTTGGATGCAGTGCGTGTCCCACACAGGGCTCACAGTTTTAATCACCGTTTTCCAGATGAGGGAACTGAGACAGAAAAAGGTTAAGTGACTTGCCCAAGATCACACAGTAGATAAATGGCAGACCTGGGATTAGAACCCATGACCTTCTGATTCCCAGGCCAATACTCTATCTACTATGCCACACTGCTCCTTATGTATTGTTGTTGTTTTATGCTGTCGAGTTGTGTCCGACCCATAGTGACACCATCTCTCCCAGAACGCCCTACCTCCATCTGCAATCGCTCTGGTACTGTATCCAGAGAGTTTTCTTGGTAAAAATATAGAAGTGGTTTACCATTGCCTCCTTCCCCACAGTAAACTTGAGTCTCCACCCTCGACTCTCTCCCGTGCCGCTGCTGCCCAGCACAGGTGAGTTTTGACTTGAAGCAGATTGCCTTCCACTCTGTAGCCACAGCCTAAGCTAGGAATGGAATGGATATGCCTCTGTTTGACTCTCCCTCCCATAATCGAGCCTGGTAGAGTACTGAGACTCTCCAGGTGAGACCCCGAGAGGGGGGCTCCTTATATACATGTCCATAATTTATTTCTATTAATGTCCACCTCCCCCTCTAGATTGTAAGCTTGTTGTTGTCAGGGAATGTGTCTACCACCTCTAATATATTGTACTCTCCCAAGTGCCTAGTATTCATTCATTCATTCATTCAATAGTATTTATTGAGTGCTTACTATGTACAGAGCACTGTACTAAGCGCTTGAAGTGAACAAGTCGGCAACAGATAGAGACAGTACCTGCCGTTTGATGGGCTTACAGTCTAATCGGGGGAGACAGACAAGAACAATGGTAATAAATAGAGTCAAGGGGAAGAACATCTCGTAAAAACAATGGTAACTAAATAGAATCAAGGCGATGTACATTTCATTAACAAAATAAATAGGGTAATGAAAGTATAAAGTTGAACAGACGAGTACAGTGCTGAGGGGATGGGAAGGGAGAGGGGGAGGAGCAGAGGGAAATGGGGGGAAAAGAGGGTTTAGCTGCGGAGAGGTGGGGGGGGTAGAGGGAGCAGAGGGAAAAAAGGGGGGAGCTCAGTCTGGGAAGGCTTCTTGGAGGAGATGAGCTTTAAGTAGGGATTTGAAGAGGGGGAGAGAATTAGCCTGGTGGAGGTGAGGAGGGAGGGCATTCTAGGACCGCGGGAGGACGTGGCCCAGGAGTTGACGGCGGGATAGGCGAGACCGAGGGACGATGAGAAGGTGGGCGGCAGAGGAGCGGAGCGTGCGGGGTGGGCAGTAGAAAGAGAGAAGGGAGGAGAGGTAGGAAGGGGCAAGGTGACGTAGAGCCTCGAAGCCTAGAGTGAGGAGTTTTTGTTTGGAGCAGAGGTCGATAGGCAACCACTGGAGGTGTTTAAGAAGGGGAGTGACATGCCCAGATCGTTTCTGCAGGAAGATGAGCCGGGCAGTGGAGTGAAGAATAGACTGGAGCGGGGCGAGAGAGGAGGAAGGGAGATCAGAGAGAAGGCTGACACAGTAGTCTAGCCGGGATATAACGAGAGCCCGTAGCAGTAAGGTAGCCCGTTTGAGTGGAGAGGAAAGGGCGGATCTTGGCGATATTGTAAAGGTGAAACCGGCAGGTCTTGGTAACGGATAGGATGTGTGGGGTGAACGAGAGAGATGAGTCAAGGATGACACCGAGATTGCGGGCCTGAGAGACGTGAAGGATGGTCGTGCCATCCACGGTGATAGGGAAGTCTGGGAGAGGACCGGGCTTGGGAGGAAAGATGAGGAGCTCAGTCTTGCTCATGTTGAGTTTTAGGTGGCGGGCCGACATCCAGGTGGAGACATCGTGGAGGCAGGAGGAGATGCGAGCCTGAAGGGAGGGGGAGAGGACAGGGGCGGAGATGTAGATCTGCGTGTCATCTGCGTAGAGATGGTAGTCAAAGCCGTGAGAGCGAATGAGTTCATCGAGGAAGTGAGTGTAAATGGAGAATAGAAGAGGGCCAAGAACTGACCCTTGAGGAACTCCAACAGTTAAAGGATGGGAGGGGGAGGAGGCTCCAGCGAAGGAGACCGAGAATGACCGGCCAGAGAGATAAGAGGAGAACCAGGAGAGGACGGAGTCCGTGAAGCCAAGGTGAGATAAGGTGTGGAGGAGGAGGTGATGGTCGACACAGTACTCGGTGCACAATAAGTGCTCGATAAACAGGATCTATCGATCAATTGAGGGTTAACTTGGGAAGAGGGAGGATTGCAGCTTTTCCTGCTGTGGCCAGAGCAGCGGGGTGCAGGGTGACATCGGGCAGCATCAGGGGGCACCAGGGGTCATGCATGGGGGCGGGATGAAATAGAATGTCAGAAGAGGGAGATGGGTCAGGCAGTGGAGCAGTTTATTGGTGGTCCTTGACACCATTCTCCTTCAAATTCCTGGACTCGATTCCAGCACCCCCACTGGTGGTTTCAAGTCCCCCACCACCTGTTCTGTCGACCCAGCATCACCCTTTTTGGTGGGGGGTATTTGTTCGGCGCTTACTATGTTGCAGGCTCTGTACTATGCGCTGGGGTAGATACAAGCTAATCAGGTTGGATGGTCTACGTCACACATAGAGCTCACCATCTTCAGCCCTGTAACAGGCACAGAGAAGTGAAGTGACTTTCCCAAAGTCACACAGCAGACAAGTGGCAAAGAAGGGAATAGAACCCAGGTCCTCTGACTCCCAGGCCCATGCTTTTCCCACTAGGCTACCCTGCTTCTCATCTGTCTCCAGAGGGATCAGATCACTGAGTTGCAGGAGGAAGGAGGGGAAGGCTTCACTTGAGAGACACTTCCTTTGAGGAAGGAGAGCAAGCAGGTCAAGGTTTGGGAGGGACAGGCAACCATAAAACAGGTAAAGAGAAACAACATGGCCTCGGTCATAGAGAGTGGGCCTGGGAGTCAGGAGGACTTGCCATCTAATCTGACTCCACCACTTGTCTGCTGTAGGACCTTGAACAAGTCAATTAGCTTCCCTGTGCCTCAGTTACCTCGTCTGTAAAATGGGGATTAAGACTGTGAACCCTATGTTCACAGGAAAGGGACTGGGTCCATCCTGATTAGCTTGTATCTACCCCAGGGTTAGTACAGTGCCTGAAACGCAATAGGCTATTAACAAATACCATAAAAAAAAAGAGTAATGACTGCCCTCTTGGATACCCATCCACTAATGGTGCTAAAGTTATTGCACTCTAGAAAAAGCCTGAATTTCTTGTGCTTTGCTGAAAATGGTCAGATACTGCAGTCGGTTGAGGCAGGTCAAAGGTGACTGCACAGAGTGAATTCTGTTACAATAAATCCCGGAGTTTTTAAGAGAGCCCTTTAGTCGGAAAGGGTAAATGGAGGCCCTGAGGAATCTTCGTGCACACTAACTTTGCATCATGTCTGCCGTGTAAGTGCAGTGGAGTGAGCCAGGGCAGGCTGAGGGAGCGGCAGTGGTAAGAGGGATAACCAACTCCTGTTTTAAATCATGCTCTAGACACAGTTCCCTCGAGTAGCAATTAGGGCTGCTGCAAAGAAAGAACAAATGGGAATGCTTAGTCCTCAGCTTCTATTTCAAACTGAACTCGGAGGGTTTTTGTTTTGTTTTGTTTTAATTGAAGACTCTATGGGGTGTTTGGAGTGGTTGTTGAATATATGTGTGGGTGTCTAGTTAATCAAACGTCTCTAGACTATGCCAAGCCCACTATTCCAATCTTCACGTAATTAAAACTGTCTGATGTATGAGCTCAGGGCATGATTAAAATTCCTTTAATGGAAAATATTTTTCTTCAATTTTCCTTTTCTGGAGCTGCTAAATTTCAACATCCCAGACCTCTGTCTAGGAAATCAGTGCAGCAGCGTCACCTAGTAGATAGAACATGGTCCTGGATCTAATCCCATCTCCTCCACTTGGCTGTGTTTCCAGGTAAGTCACTTTAGTTCTCTGTGACTCAGTTACCTCATCTGGAAAATGGGGATTAAGATTGGGGGCTCCATGGACAGGACCTGTGTCCATCCCGATTTGCTTGTACCTACCTCAACACTTAGTATAGTGCCTGGCACATAGTAAGCACTTAACAAACACTACAGTTATTATTACATTTTACCAATAATTTTGAAAGGCTTTTTTATGTGATTTGTTAAGTGCTTACTGTGTGCCAGGCACTCTACTAAACACTGGTGTAGATACAAGATAATCAGTTTGGTCACAATCCATGTCCCATATGAGGCTCCCAACTTGAATCCCCATTTTACAGATGAGATAACTGAGTCACAGAGAAGTCAAGTGACTTTCCCAAGGTCATTCAGCAGAGAAGTGGCAGAGCAGGAATTAGAATATAGATCCTCTGACTTCCAGGGCTGTGCTCTTTCCACAGGCCACACTGCTTCTCAACTATTTTTAGAATAGTTGTCAAACCCAAATAATAATAATAATAATGGTTATTTGTTGAGCACTTACTATATACCAAGCACTGTTCTAAGCACTGAAAATAAAGCAGTGATGTGGTCTTCAATTTTGAGTGAGAGGTAGATCCCTTAAAGACCATCTGGCCCTGCTTCCAAGCAGGAGAATGCTAAAACATAGGCCTGGAAGGGCCTAGGAGTCAGAGGACCTGAGTTTTAATGCGGGATCCACCACTTGTCTGCTGTATGACCTTAGACAAGTCACTTAACTTCCTTGTGCCTCATTTACCTCATCTATAAAGTGGGACATGGACTGCATTTAACCTGATCAGCTTGTATCTACCCTAGCACTTATGACAGTGCCTGGCAAATAGTAAGTGCTTAAAGGATACCATTCAGAAAAAAACAAAACAAAACAAAAAAAGAAGTGTTTAGTATACTCTGACATTCTCATAAAATGATTTAACAATGAACTAATCACTTAGGTTTGAACTCTTTAATCTTTGATTGTCTGGTTAACAACCAGTCTCTTTCAGGGGAGAGTTGCAGAAATCAAGCAGGCATTCTTCAATATCCAAACCAAAGTTCCTCATAGAATTCAGGGGTTAGGCCACTGCTTATTTTGCCTCAGATTCTGTTAAGTTTTTTCACTCTCACCTCAAAATTAATGTGGCCATTGTTTGGGTCAGTGTCCAGGAAATCAATATTCATAAGCATTTTATTTTCAAGCCTAAGGATTTATTCACTGAATTGTTCCTTCTTAAGAATAGTTTATGGTGATCATTCAGAGACAACACTCTATTTTTCTTACAATGCAAATGTGCTTAATTTTGTTTTAAATCAATCCATGATATCTATTGAGTGTCTACTGAGTGCAGAGCACTGTACTAAGTCCTTGGGAGAGAACAAATGCAGTAGAGCTGGTAGATATGCTCCCTGCTCACAGAAGCCTCCAGACTAGACATAGTGGCAGGAGAAGAATATGATTTGGCATTTAGAGCATGTTTGATGGGAAGATGGATGTGAGGCTTGCAGATGGAGAGGAAAAGCTATTGAATTAAATGTCATCCAATAACACTTGAAATTGGTATGACACTTACTCTTCCTTCTCTCAGAGAAGCAGTGTGGCTTAGTGGAAAGAGTGGGCTTAGGAGTCAGAGGTCGTGGGTTCTAATCCCAGCTCTGCTACTTGTCAGTTGTGTGACTTTGGGAAAGTCACTTAACTTCCCTGTGCCTCAGTTACCTCATCTGTAAAATAGGGATTAAGACTGTGAGCCCCACGTGGGACAACCTGAATACCTTGTATCTATCCCAGTGCTTAGAAGAGTGCTTGGCACATAGTAAGTGCTTAACAAATACCATTATTATTATTTGGTTTTCCAAAGCTCTTTCACTTGGCTTATCTGATTTGGTCTTAGCAACCATTATTTCCAGACATGATTCTTACCATTTTACAGATGAGGAGACTGAAGTCCAGAGAGATTAGATTAATACAAGGTCACACAGCAGACTGGATAGGGTTGGAACACATGGTCACAATCATTCATTCATTCAATTGTATTTATTGAGCACTAACTGTGTGCAAAGCACTGTAATAAAGCGCTTGGAAGAGTATGCTATAGCAATAAATGGACACATTCCTTGCCCATAACTAGCTTACTGTCTAGAGCGGGGAGAGAGATATTAATATGAATAAACAAATAATGCCTAAACCCAGCCCTTTGTACTAGGGCCGGGGAAGAGCACGGCCTAGTGGAAAGAACACAGTCCTAAAAGGCATAGGCTCTGGGTTCTAATCATTCATTCAGTTCTATTTATTGAGCACTTACTGTGTGCAAAGCACTGTATCAGACGCTTAGAGTGTCGTAGTTTTGGCTCTACCACTTGCAGTATGATCTTGGACAGGCCATTTAACTGTTCTGTGCTTCAGTTGTTCTCCTTCCTACTTACTCTGTGAGCCCCAAGTAGGATCTGATTACCCTCTATCTACCCCAACGCTTAGTGCAGTGCTTGACATATAGTGAGCACTTAATACATACCGCTATTATTATGATCATTATTACTAGGACCACACCAAGCTCTTTGTGGGGAGGGATCATGTCTACCAACTCTACTGTATTGTTCTCTCCCAAGATCTTAGTACAGTTCTCTGAACAAAGTAAATGCTCAGTAGATGTCACTGATTGATCTACTTTGAGGATCAGAAAGCCAGATAGAGAGGGGGATTTTGAGGAGAAGAGTAGGTGTTCAGATTTTGTCACAGTCATCTTGAGATGTTCTGACATCTTGTTTCAAGTCTCACTAGGGCAGGAGATTACTTTTAGCTAAAGTTATGATTACCAAGAAGCCTAAAAAGGAAAGTCATAGGGAGGAAAATGTTATTTGTTGCCTAAAATGAAGATATGGTTGTGGCATTAAAAAGATTTCCTGTTCAGTACTTAAACCATATGAATAAACATTAAAAGTGAACAGATCGAGGTTTGTTCATTATGAAATGGCAACTCTCATTTCATCTTCATTGTTTTGAAGTGTATGTCTGGTGTTGGGGGTGGGAAAGGAGTAGAGGAATCCAGAGAATTGAGTCATTCCGAGACCTTCTAAAGTGAGATTTGAGTCAAAACTGACTTTGATATGAAGCTTTTCCTTTGCTCCTAAAAGCAGCACATAAAGACTTGAAGATGTGTAGCTGACTAATGGTTTGGGTGTCCACTGTGTTGGTTTGTCCCCCAATGGTCACTGTAGGTCAAGACCATGGATCCCAATTAGGAGGTTCATCCCCAGAGGACCCTGGCCACCCTGGTCCTCACCATGTTAGATTTTTCCCCAAAATTCAAGAGGATCAAGGAATACACTTGTTCTGGGATCATGCACCTTCCCAGTTGCATGGATTCATGAAGAACAGTGGTTGTACCTCTGGGCTCACTGAGAACCTACGACCAAAACAGAAGAATTCTAGTATTCCCTCCCTACCCTTTCTCCTCTGGTTTAAATAGAGTCTGCCATTTGCCTGCTGCGTGACCTTGGGCAAGTCTCTTATCTTTTCTGAGCCTCAGTTTCTTCAATTGTAAAATGGAGATTCAATACTGTTCTCCCTCCTACTTAGAATGTGAGCTTTATTTAGGAAAGGGACAGTATCTGACATGATTAACTTGTATCTACCCTAGTGCTTAGGACAGTCCAAGGCACATAGGAGGTGCGTAACAAATATTATTATTTTTGTTAATATTAATCATCAATGCTGAGAGGGTGTCATATTATCCATCCAGCAGCACTGCGGAAGGACCTGTTCTTCACCATCAGGAAGTTTTTAGCTGGAACTGAGTGTAATAGGCCTGGACAATCCCAGCCAAGTGACAGGTGGCTGCACCAATCACTGACTCTCTGGAACTGCTTTTGACTCCTTCCCCAGGCTCGGTAAACCATCACCACATTGTTGGCAATTGAAATGGGAGGGTAGGTGGGATGGATGTGGGAGGGTCTAACTGGACTCGCAATAATAATAATAATAATGGTACTTGTTAAGCACTTACTATGTACCAAACACTGTTCTAAAGCACTGGGATAGATACAATAATAATAATAATTAAAGTATTTGTTAAGCGCTTACACTGTTCTAAAGCACCGGGATAGATACAATAATAATAATAATTAAAGTATTTGTTAAGCGCTTACTCTGTGTCAAGGCTGTTCTAAGCGCTGGGGTAGATACAAGGTAATGAGGTTGCCCCATGTGGGGCTCACAGTCTTAATCCCCATTTTACAGATGAGGTAACTGAAGCACAAGGAAGTTAAGTGACTTGCCCAAAGTCAAACAGCAGACAAGTGGCATAGCCGGGATTAGGTTAATCAGCTTGGACACAGTCTCCGTCCCACATGGAGCTCAGACTCTTATCCCCTTTTTACAGATGAGATAATTGAAACGGAGAGGAACTGAAGTGATTTGCCCAAGGTCACAAAGCAGCCATGTGGCAAAGCTGGGAGTTCTTCTGACTCCCAGGCCCATGCTCTATCCATTTAGCCATGCTGCTGTATGGACTCTTCTCTCCTGTCCTGTTGTGGGAGGCTGGGGGGAGTTGGGCCCTTAGTACTGTAACCTTTCTTTCTGGAGCTCTGTGAGTAAGGAGTGAACTGCAGGGTGAGAGAGGAGAGGGATATGACTACCAGCTACATGCACTTACTTTGGGAGCAGAATTCACGGTCCTCTACCTGTTTCCCATGATCCCGATGGGAGCCCTGAGCCTATAATAATAATATATGTTAAGCGCTTATTATGTGTACATTACTGTTCTAAGCGCTGGGGTATGAACAGGTTAATTAGGTCAGGCACAGTCTCTGTCCCACATGGGGTTCACAATCTTAGCAGCAGGGAGAACAGGTATTGAATCCTCATTTTGCAGATGAGGCAACAGAGCCACAGAGAAGTGATGTGACTTGACCAGGGTCATAGAATAGGCAGGCTGCAGAGCCGTGATTGGAACCCAGGTCCTCTGACCCCTAGGCCTGTGCTCTTTCCACTGGTCTTGATGCTTCTCTATAGATGGGCATTCATTCAATTCGTTCATTCAATCATATTTATTGAGCACTTACTGTGTGCAGAACACTGTACTAAGTGCTTGGGAGAGTACAGTACCCAATAAAAAGACACGTTCCCTGCCCACAACGAGCTTACGGTCTAGAGTCCGGTTCTAACAACCGGTATAGGTACAGGTTAATAAGATCATACATGTCTGACATGGGGCTCACAGTCTAAGTAGAAGGGAGAACAGGCAATTAATCCCCATTTTACAGTTGAGGAAACTGAGGCTCAGAGAAGTTAAGTGACTTGCCCAAAGTCAAACAGCAGACGTGGCAGAGCCACTTGTTTTTCATCAACGTGGTCAAACCCAGCTGTTCAGCATTCATCAGTATTTCTACTGCTTCATGCTTCAATGACCTGCTCTAAATGTCCATGAGCCATTATTTTGCCTGCTTGCTAAAAGTTATATTGTAATTTTCTTTAGTTCTCCCCAGTAGGGCTGAAAGTAGCTCTTTGGTGAAGTCAGCTGAAAATGATTCTTTAAGAGAACTTCAGAAAGGAATAACAGAAATGATCCTCAAAGTCACCAGGCTCAGCTTCTCCCCCTGGAGAAACACCCCCTCCTCTCCTCTGCAAGAGTTGCTTGTCCTAATTTGAAAAATTGCATTGGAGACTTACTTTGCCAATCCTGTCTGGAGAATGCATAATCATATTTCTAAACCTCACTGCCCAGAAGAGATTTAGCTCTGATGACCCCCAATTTTCCTCTCCATTCAACCCATCCCATCACTCTCATTTAAACTTCTACCCTACTATGCAGTTTATTTACAAAAAGAGTCATCGATCTCACTGGGTTTGAAAGAATATGCCCACTACATGTTTATCCGTCAGCATTTTCTTTCACTTTCAATCAGCATGGCTTAGTGGGTAGAGCATAGGCCTGGGAGGCTGAAGGACCTGGGTTTTAATTCTGGCTCTGCCATATACCAGCTGTGTGTCCTTGGGTGAGCCCACAGGGATTGTCTCTATCTGTTGCTGAATTGCACATTCTAAGCGCTTAGTACAGTGCTCTGCACATAGTAAGCGCTCAATAAATACAATTGAATGAATGAACTTAACTTCTCTGCGCCTCAGTTACTTCACCTGTAAAATGAGGATTAAGACTATGAGCCCCATTTGGGACATGGAACGTATCCTACCTGATCTGCTTGTTCCTACTACAGTGTGCTTAGTACAGTATCAGGCACATAATAAGCACTTAAGAAATACCATTAAAAAAATCACAAACTCCAGGGAAGAAGGGGCAGAGCTTAGTTTAACTCTCTTCTAGAGTCTTAGTTTGCTGTGGACAGGGATTGTGTCTCTTAACTCTGTTGTAGTATAGTCTCCTAAGTGTTTAGTACAGTAAGCTCTCAATAAATATCATGGATTGATAAAATGGAGATGGGACCCAGAAGCCATAAAAGAAATTAAAGAACTTGGGAGAGAACAATACAACAGAGTTGGTAGATATGTCCCCTGTCTACAATGAGCTTACAGTCTAGACTCCCCCTCTAAACAGAAAGAGAACCAAACATTCTAGGTGTCATTTTGACAGAACCTCTGAACAATGATGTGGATCTGTGTTTCATGGTAGTACCCTAAGTTCAGTTTGCACTTTTCAACCAAAAGGTTTTCGGCTTACAAATCTCCTCTTATCTCTGGTCAGTACAGGAAGGAACTTTTTCAGTATGTACCCACCTATTAGGTAACACAATTAGGAACAGGCCTCTTTAAAGATATGGCTCTACCCCTAATAATGATGGTAATAAGAATGATATTCCAATTTAATGAAGTTTATTTTCTTGATGTTCAAACCCCTTTGCAAGTCCAATTTCATTTCCATTCTAAAAAGAAACCAAAACATTGCTGGGTGATCAATCGCGATCAAATTTATTCAACACTTACTGGGTGCAGAGCACTGTACTAAGCACTTGGGAGAGTACAATATAACAGAGTCTGTAAGACAAGTTCCCTGATCACAAAGAGCTTATAATCTAGAGGGGAATACAGACATTAAAATAAATTATGGGTAGGTTCAGAAGTGCTGTGTGGCTAAGGGTACAGATCCATAAGCAAGCTGTATCAGCTCTGCTGATTTTAAACAATAAGTCCTGTCCCTTTCAGACCCTGAAAAAGCTGCTCCTCTCCAGTCCCGCCCTTCTACTCCACTTTGACTCTCCCGGGAGTATGTCAAAAGGAGATCTCCCGCCTCTTTAATTTAGTGGTGTTTGTTAAGTCCTTACTTTGTGCCAAGCACTGTACTGAATGTTGGGTTCTCGGTCTCATTCGCAGGCTCCTCCTCCCCCTCCCATCCTTTAACTGTTGGAGTTCTTCAAGGGTCAGTTCTTGGCCCTCTTCAGTTCTCCATTTACCCTCACTCCCTTGGTGAACTCATTCGCTCTCACGGCTTTGACTACCATCTCTACGCAGATGACACACAGATCTACATCTCCGCCCCTGTCCTCTCCCCCTCCCTTCAGGCTCGCATCTCCTCCCGCCTCCAGGATGTCTCCACCTGGATGTCAGCCCGCCACCTAAAACTCAACATGAGCAAGACTGAGCTCCTTATCTTCCCTCCCAAGCCTGGTCCTCTCCCAGACTTCCCTATCACCTTGGATGGCATGACCATCCTTCCCGTCTCTCGGGCCCGCAATCTCGGTGTCATCCTTGACTCGTCTCTCTCGTTCACCCCACGCATCCTATCCGTTACCAAGACCTGCCGGTTTCACCTTTACAATATCGCCAAGATCCGCCCTTTCCTCTCCACCCAAACGGCTACCTTACTGCTACGGGCTCTCGTTATATCCCGGCTAGACTACTGTGTCAGCCTTCTCTCTGACCTCCCTTCCTCCTCTCTCGCCCTGCTCCGGTCTATTCTTCACTCCGCTGCCCGGCTCATCTTCCTGCAAAAACGCTCTGGGCATGTCACTCCCCTTCTTAAACACCTCCAGTGGTTGCCTATCGACCAAACAAACTCCTCCATCGCTCCAAACAAAAACTCCTCACTCTAGGCTTCAAGGCTCTACGTCACCTTGCCCCTTCCTACCTCTCCTCCCTTCTCTCTTTCTACCGCCCACCCCGCACGCTCCGCTCCTCTGCCGCCCACCTCCTCACCGTCCCTTGGTCTCGCCTATCCCGCCGTCGACCCCTGGGCCACGTCCTCCCGCGGTCCTGGAATGCCCTCCCTCCTCACCTCCGCCAAACTAATTATCTTCCCCTCTTCAAAACCCTACTTAAAACTCACCTCCTCCAAGAGGCCTTCCCAGACTGAGCTCCCCTTCTCCCTCTACTCCCTCTACCGCACCCCCTTCACCTCTCCGCAGCTTAACCCTCTTTTCCCCCCATTTCCCTCTGCTCTTCCCCCTCTCCCTTCCCATCCCCTCAGCACTGTACTCGTCTGTTCAACTGTATATATTTTCATTACCCTATTTATTTTGTTAATGAAATGTACATCGCCTTGATTCTATTTAGTTGCCATTGTTTTTACGAGATGTTCTTGTTGCCAATGTTCTTGTCTGTCCGTCTCCCCCGATTAGAATGTAAGCCCGTCAAACGGCAGGGACTGTCTCTATCTGTTGCCGACTTGTTCATTCCAAGCGCTTAGTACAGTGCTCTGCACATAGTAATGAATGAATCTAGAGTGCTATCATCAGATCTAGAATGTGCCCAAAACCCTCTCAGTCCACACTGCTTGCCTTTATATCCCATCTTGATTACTGCATCAGCCTCTTCACTGATCGCCCTGCCTCCTCTATCTCCCTTCTCTAATTAATATTTCAGTCTGCTACTTGTATCCATTCTCTAAAAAAACCCATTTAGACCCAGTTTTCCCACTCTTCAAAAAACTCCAATTGTCACCCACTCACTTCAGCATCAAACAGAAACTCCTTACCATTGGCTTTAAGACACTCAATCAGGTCTCCCCCCTCCTATCTTACCTGGCTGATCTACAAAGTCTGACCCACACATTTCACTCCTCGAAGACCAGTCTACTCAGGGCATCCCTATCTCATCTTTCTCACTGCTGACCCCTTGCTCACAACCACCCTCTTGACTGGACCACCCTCCCCTCATTAGTATCCAACAGATTACCCCTCTCTCCATTTTGAAAACTCTTCGAGCATAAGAGGCCTTCTTTGACTAGGTCCTCACTTGTCCTGTTTACCCTCCCTCATGCATAGCCTATGACCTTGGATCTGTACTCCTTAAGCCCTACAATATTCACCCCATTCCTACAGCTTTTATGTACATATCTGTCTGTAATTTACTTTAATGCCTGTCTTCCTGCCTTGTCTGTAAGCTCCTAGAGGTCAGGGATCTTGTCTATCTATTGTATTGTACTTAGTACAATGCTGTGTACACAATAATCACAGCTTGATATAGTGGAAAGAGCATGATCCTGGGAGTCAGAGGACCTGCATTCTAATCCTGCGTCTCTGAGCCTCAGTTTCCTCATCTCTATAATGGGGATTCAATTCCTGTTCTCGCTTCTACTTAGACTGTGAGTCCCATGTGGGACAGGAATGTTGTCTGACCTGATCATGTTGTGACTACCCCAGCACGTAGCAAATACGCCCTCTAGACTGTAAGCTCATTGTGGGCAGGGAATGTGTCTTCCAACTCTGTTTTATTGTTCTATTATATCCTCCCAAGTGCTTAGTTCAGTGCTCTTTGCACAGTAAGTGCTATGATTGATTTATTAATAGATAATACTATCGATGGATTGATAGAGGGAAGCTGAAGGGCACTGGATTTAGCCTGGAGTGGGTTGTGAAGTGAAATTCCTAACCTCATCAACTCCAGCAGAAAGTTAAATACAGTTTGTTTCTTCTAACATCTCACTCTTCAGGGACGGGCCTGGGTGAACCCTGCATATCATTCTCAGCTGAAAAGTCATTTCAGGACCTCCTCCTTCAGCCTCTGGAAAATACATGTCACCTGTGATTCAGTAAATTCTTCTGATGAAGGGCTTGTTCAGTGAAAGAAAATCCATTTCTGAGCCACAGGCCCACTCTACAGAAACCAGGTCCTGCCCTTCTTGCAGAAACAGGGGCCTGTATGATAGGCAGAATGGTAGAAAGTTCTCAGTGATTTATCTTCACCTGGAGCCATGAATCCCTTTGGCTCCTCCCTTTCACTCTCCTGTTCTCTCTTTTTTTCTCTTTCTCTTCTCTCTCTCTTTGTCCTTCTTCCTCCATAATCAATAATATTCCACAAAATTATTATCAGTAATATTCATTATTCTAAACAAACTTTTGATGTGTGCAAACTAGTACCCCTCTGCCCTAATGGGACAAAGGAAAGAATGGTTTTAGGCCTCCATCTTTTGAGGTTCAAACAACTGCTTTCATCATCGAGGGATGCAGAAATGATTTCCACCTTTCATGTGCGGCAGGTGAATGATAATGTGACTGAAAAGTATTGATCAGAGAAAACTAAAAACAGCTCAGAGAGTCACAGACGTGAAGTGAAAAGAACACAGAGTTAATTGTAGTTGGAAGTCGTTTGATGTTTTCAGCGGGGCAGCATTTCTCAAAATAGACCCAAAGCATTTTGTGATGGTCTCTGGCTCCAGACAGCAGATAGGCTAAAGTGATCAGAGGAGCTGCTAAACTGGATTTCGGATCTTATCGCAGAAAACACTTTTAGTAATAAAGAATTCCTCAGGTGACTAGAGTAAGTGAGTTTCAAGCTATGCTGTTCGTCTAGTAGGAAGAGCACAGCTCTAGGAAATAGGAGATTCTGTAATAATAATTTTGGTTTTCATTGAGCACTTTCTATGTGCCAAGCACTGTACTAACTGCTGTGGTAGATGCAGTACACTTACAGTACACCCAGTCCTTGTCCTACAGGGACCTCACAGTCAAAGCGGGAGGGAGAACACGTATTTGATTACTGAGAGCCAGCTTGGCCTAGTGGAAAGAGTACAGGCGTGGGAGTGATTCTAACTCCCGTCTCTGCCACTTGACTGCTGAGTGATCTGGGGAAGTCACTTAAATTATCTGGGCCTCAGTTCCCTCGTCTGTAAAATGTGGATTCAATACCTGTTTTCCCTCCTGCTTACAATGTGAACCCTTTGTGGAACCTGATGATCAATTAATCAAAGGTATTTATTGAGCACTTCCTATGACTAGAGCACTGTATTAAGTGGTAAGGAGAGTATAGTACAATAGAATTAGAAGACACATTCCCTGTCCATAACATCTGGACTGATGATCTTGTATCTAACCTTTTGCTTACAGGGCATGGTAAGTGCTTAATGAGTACCATTAAGACCAGATTAGATGGTAAGCTTGTGTTCAGGGAAAGTATCTGTTTATTGTTATATTGTACTGTAGTACTGTGCTCTGCACACAGTAAGTGCTCAATAAATATGATTGAATGAATGAATACCATAATAATAATAATTATTATTACTAAGTGCTATAATTCAATCAAAACAGATGTAGTCCTTGTCCCATAAGAAGCTCACAGTCTAAGGGATGGGAGAACAATTATTTATCCTTCATTTTATAAATGAGAAAGCTGAGGCCCAAAGGTGAATGACTTGTCCAAAGTCACACAGCAGGCAAGTGGCAGAGTTGGGGTTTGTAGTCCCTGCTCTGAAAGAAGATGAATACCAGCTGTCCACAGGTGACCAAGCTCAGGGGAATCCTGAAAAATGGGTGGCTAGTGTGTATGGCGAAGGCTACATTGACTACCAAAGTAGTTCTCGGTTGAATCTTGGCGCTATGGCCCATGGTTATTAATAATAATAATGATAATAATGGTATTTGTAAGTGCTTAACTATGTGCCAGGCACTGTATTAAACACTGGGGTGGATACAGCAGATTGGGGTGGACACAGTGCCTGACCCCCGTGGGGCTCACAATCTCAATCCCCATTTTACAGATGAGGGAACTGAGGGCCAGAGAAATGAAGTGACTTACCTAAGGTCACACAGTAGACAAGTAGCAGACAAGTGGTTAGCACTAAGCCACGCTCGCTTCAGTCATAAATGGGTAAATTATTTTAATGTCTGTCTCACCCTCTGGCCTGTAAGATCCTTGGGGCAGGGTTCATGTCTATTTATTTATATTAATGTCTGTCTCCCCTTCTAGAGTGTGAGCTCATTATGGGCAGGGAGGTGTCCATTTGTTAGTAAAGTGCTATGCACATACTAAGTGTTCAATAAATACGACTGAATGAATGAATGCACTCCATTGTACAATACTCTCCCAAGAGCTTAATACAATGCTCTGCTCATAAAGGACTCAATAAATACAATCAGTTAATTGAAATGGGTCCTTTGCTTGCACTGGACAATGAGAAGCAGCATGGCCTAGTGGATAAAGCACAAGCCTGGGAGTCAGAAGGACCTGGGTTCTAATTCTGGCTCCTCCTCTTGTCTGCTGTGCGACCTTGGGCAATTCCACTTAATTTCTCTGTGACTCAGTTATCTCATCTATTGAATGAGAATTAACAGTGTGAGCCCTGTGTGGAACAAAGACTGTATCCAATCTCATTAGCTTGTAAGTATCCCAGTACTTAGTACAGTGCCTGGCACATAGTAAATGCTTAATAAAAACCATTAAAAAATGTGCTAGAATCCGTTCCCACTAAAACTCATGGGTGAATGCTTCAGTGTAGTGGATCTAAATGACAGGGTTAATCTGAGGGGTGTAAAAGCTAATTGAGAATCTTATCATAGAGATTAATGTGTATTAGAATTGAAGGGTGTTTATTTCTCAAAATTTTAGTTGCTGGGTGAGTGAAGAGGAAGTTTGCCATTAATTGCAAAATGCAGTGAACTCTGGAATTCTTGAGGCAATTTCTAAAGCAAGTGGCGGTGCATAAATTCCCCAAAATTTCTAGTAATTCCCACGTTTATTTATGTCTGGAGAAAGGGAAAGAAACTATTTGACCTTTTATGGTGACTTTGCAAGCTAAAACCAGCTTAAACAGTATACTTTTGACCATTTTTTCCACAGAGTCTCAACAATGTCAGCATTTTCCAAGGGCAGGTTCTTCCACGTAGTTATGGTGGCTGTCTGCCCAGATGTGCCAACTATTGAATTTGACCCTAGCGGCTAGGACCATGCTCAGGCCATGGTGGGAGGGGAAAGAAGTTCTACAGGTACAGGACAAGATCTACGCTATAGAGCACAGGCCTGGGAATTAGAAAGTCATGGGTTCTAAGCCTGGCTCTACGACTTGCCTAGGGTTTAACCATAGGTAAGTCACTTCACTTCTCTGTGCCTTGGTTACCTAATCTGTGAAAAATGGGGATTAAGAGTGTGAGCCCAATTTGGGATGGGACTGTGTCCAACCTGATTAACTTGTATCTACTCCAGCACTTAGAACAGGGCTTGGCACACAGTAGGCCCTTAACAAGTACCTTAATCATTATTATTATTTCAGCATCCAAGCCTGGAGAATGTAAGCTCACTGTGGGCAGGGAACGTGCCTGTTTATTGTTGTATTGTATTCTCCCAAGTGCTTAGTACAGTGCTCTGTACCCAGTGAGCGCTCAATAAATAAGATTGAATGAATGAATGAGATTCTCAATTTCAAAGAAGCGTCTTCAGGTATGGGTTGGTACAAGGATCTAGGTGTGACAGAGGCACAGATGCACAGGTTCAATATCACAAGCAGATTTATGCAGAGATGACATTCCCAAGGCCTAGGATGGCCCTGGGAACAGAGACGGACATTGGCTGAACTCTCGACAGTCTGCCATCTCTGTGCTTGGTCCAGGTGGATGCCTGACTTCCCTTAGCTAACCCTAAGCTAAGCTTCCCTTTTGTCGACTTATTTAATATTTCCTTAACTCCCATTCTCTCCTAGACCCCCTCCAATCTGGCTTCCGTCCCCTCCACTCTACCAAGACTGCTCTCTCTAAGGTCACCCATGACCTCCTTCTTGCTAAATCCAATGGCTCCTACTCCATTCTGATCCTCCTTGACCTCTCTGCTGCCTTTGACACTGTCGACCATCCCCTCCTCCTCCATACCTTATCTCACCTTGGCTTCACGGACTCTGTCCTCTCCTGGTTCTCCTCTTACCTCTCTGGCCGATCATTCTCGGTCTCCTACGCTGGCGCCTCCTCCCCCTCCCATCCTTTAACTGTTGGAGTTCCTCAAGGGTCAGTTCTTGGCCCTCTTCTGTTCTCCATTTACACTCACTCCCTCGGTGAACTCATCCGCTCTCACGGCTTTGACTACCATCTCTACGCAGATGACACGCAGATCTACATCTCCGCCCCTGTCCTCTCCCCCTCCCTTCAGGCTCGCATCTCCTCCTGCCTCCGGGACGTCTCCACCTGGATGTCGGCCCGCCACCTAAAACTCAACATGAGCAAGACTGAGCTCCTCATCTTCCCTCCCAAGCCCGGTCCGCTCCCAGACTTCTCCATCACCGTGGATGGCACGACCATCCTTCCCGTCCCGCAGGCCCGCAATCTCGGTGTCATCCTTGACTCGTCCCTCTCGTTCACCCCACACATCCTATCCGTTACCAAGACCTGCCGGTTTCACCTCTACAATATCGCCAAGATCCGCCCTTTCCTCTCCACCCAAACGGCTACCTTACTATTACGGGCTCTCGTTATATCCCGGCTAGACTACTGTGTCAGCCTTCTCTCTGACCTCCCTTCCTCCTCTCGCGCCCCGCTCCGGTCTATTCTTCACTCCGCTGCCCGGCTCATCTTCCTGCAGAAACGATCTGGGCATGTCACTCCCCTTCTTAAACAACTCCAGTGGTTGCCTATCGACCTCCGCTCCAAACAAAAACTCCTCACTCTAGGCTTCAAGGCTCTCCATCACCTTGCCCCTTCCTACCTCTCCTCCCTTCTCTCTTTCTACCGCCCACCCCGCACGCTCCGCTCCTCTGCCGCCCACCTCCTCGCCGTCCCTCGGTCTCGCCTATCCCGCCGTCGACCCCCGGGTCACGTCCTCCCGCGGTCCTGGAACGCCCTCCCTCCTCACCTCCGCCAAACTGATTCTCTTTCCCTCTTCAAAACCTTACTTAAAAATCACCTCCTCCAAGAGGCCTTCCCAGACTGAGCTCCTCTTCCCCCTCTACTCCCTCTGCCATCCCCCCTTTACCTCTCCGCAGCTAAAGCCTCATTTTCCCCTTTTCCCTCTGCTCCTCCACCTCTCCCTTCCCATCCCCACAGCACTGTACCCGTCCGCTCAACTGTATATATTTTCGTTACCCTATTTATTTTGTTAATGAATTGTACATCGCCTTGATTCTATTTAGTTGCCATTGTTTTTATGAGATGTTCTTCCCCTTGATGCTGTTTAGTGCCATTGTTCTTGTCCGTCCGTCTCCCCCGATTAGACTGTAAGCCCGTCAAACGGCAGGGACTGTCTCTATCTGTTGCCGACTTGTTCATCCCAAGCGCTTAGTACAGTGCTCTGCACATAGTAAGCGCTCAATAAATACTATTGAATGAATGAATGAATGAATAATAATGATGGTATTTGTATTAGTTAAGCACTTACTATGTTCTGGGCACTGTACTAAGCTTTGGGGTGGATGAAAGCAAATCGAGTTGGGCACAGTCCCTGTTCCACATGGGGCTCACAGTCTCCATTCCCACTTTACAGATCAGGTAATAGAGGCACAGAGAAGTGAAGAGACTTGCCCAGAGTCACACAGCAGACTGGTAGAGCCGGTATTAGAACCCATGGCCTTCTGACTCCCAGGCCCGTGCTCAATCAGCTACGCCATGCTGTCTGTCCGCTTGCCCAGGTGGCCCTCCTCTTCTCTGGGGGTGAATGGTGGCCACATGAAGGCACAGTCTCTTTTCTGAGAGGCCTGGAAAGCGGAGGGTCACTTGGGTGGAATGACTGAATGAAAATAAGAACTGTGGTTTCTAAGTGCTTACTATGTGCCAAGCACTGTAGTAAGCACTGGGCTAGAGACAAAACAATCAGTTCGGACACAGTCCCTCTCCCACATGGGGTTCAGTCTAAGAGGGCATTAGATCAGCTAGTCTTTCCCCATTTCACAGATAAGGAAATTGAGAGGAGGAGAAGTCATGTGACTTGCTTAATGTCACCCACCAAGCACAGTGAGGGAGTTGGGACTAGAATCCAGATTTTCTGAACCCTGCTCCTGGGGTCTTTCCACTTGGTCCCACTCCATTGCAGGTAAATCACACACCTATTTGACTCTTGTGCCAGTTGTAGGGCTGGGGTAATGTCTGTTAGGTAACTATAACACCTAAGATGTCACAAACAGAAAATACAGGCCTTCTATAGAGAAAATAGAAAGGCAGTGTGGCTTAGTAGAAAGAGCAGAAGCCTAGGAATCAGAGGACTTGGGTTCTATGTCTGACTGCGCCCCTTGTCTGCTATGTGATCTTGGGCAAGTCACTTAACTTCTCTATACCTCATCGGTAAAATGGGAATTAAATCGTCCCCCCTCCAACTTAGAAGGTGACCCTTATGGGGGTCAGAGGTTTTCCCCAACCTGATTATCTTGAATCTATCCCAGCACTTGTTATAGTGCCTTGTACACAGTGAGTGCTTAACAAGTACCTTTAGTAAATAGAGAGATTTTATAAATGGCAATTGTTAAAGTGGCAGGTTTTTGAATTGCCAAGCCCAGAGGTGCCAGAAATGAGATCTGACACTAATTAAGCATTGTTTTCCCCATTTTTCCCACCGTGCACTATGAATTTCACCTGGTCAATGTGTCTAGTCATACTTACAGGTCTGTAATGACCAGAATCAGATCTCTGCTCCAACCTGATATTGCGCCATATTAGAATGACCAGAATGACCCTCCCTCTTTATACTGTGAATCCCATCTGGATCAGAGGCTGTTTCTGATATTTACTGGTATCAAACTCAGCATTTAGTTCACAGTAAGTGCTCAGTCAATCAGAAGTATTTATTGAGTGCCTGTTGTGTCCTGATCACTATGCTAAGTTTTTGGAAGAGTAAAATAAAGTTAGAAGACATGATTTCTGCCCAAAAGAGTTTACAGTCCAGCAGGCAAGAATGATAGAATATCATTTACAAAAAAGAGGAAGACTTCTTCAAATTGAAGTATATGCAAATGGTATTTACAAAACTGCAACCACAGATTGTAAGTGATTAATAAATACATATTATTATGATTCATTCATTCATACCATCATATTTATTGAGCGCTTACTGTGTGCATAGCACTGTACTAAGGGCATGCACTGTACTAAGTGCTGGCACTTAATCCTCATGGCATTATTAGAGTAAATAAGCTCAAACATTTTGAGAAAAAAGGAAGATATCCTTTTTCCTAGAGGAATAGTTTTCTTCTCCATCTTTTCTTGGTAACACTGTTGAGTTGCCTGCCCTCATGCTAAGTTGCTAGTATCAATCAATCAGTGGTATTTATTGAGCACCTACTGTGTGCAGAGCACTGTACTACGATCTTGGGAGAATACAGTATAATGGAGTTTGTAGACACATTCCCTTCCCACAATAAGCTTACAGTCTAGAGGGGGACAGAGTATTCCAGAGTATTCTTATACTGTACTCTCCCAATCACTTAGTACAGTGCTCTACACACAGTAATTGCTCCATAAATGGGATTGATTGATTAACTGAAACAGCATGCTAAATAGCATTAGTTTTTCAGTCAATATTTATTGAGGATACAAAGGTCTGGCGGGAATAGTTTAGTAGATAGAGCCCAGGCCTGGGAGTCAGAAGGACCTGGGTTCTAATCCCTCTCTGTCTTGTCTGCCACTTGTCTGCTGTGTGACCTCTGGCAAGTCACCTCACTTCTCTGTGCCTCAGTTCCATCACCTGTAAAATGGGAATTAAGTCTCTGAGCCCCACATGGGACAGGGACTGTGTCCAGCCTGATCAGTTTGTGTCTACCCCAGTGCTTAGAACAGCATTTGACACACAGTAAGTGCTTAACAAATGCCATCATTATCAATTGGAGGAAATGTTTCCTGTCTTTGGCGAGGTTAGTCCTGTCCAAGCCATGATAGTTGTTTGGAGATTATAAAATCATGAGTTAACAGTCTTGAGTGACTTCACAATAGTATAAAAACACCTGCAGCTCTCATCTGTACCTGACGCCTACTTCACAGTCACATGGGGAGGATGAGTTCATTTGTACAAAATAGCTTGAGATTCTCAGATAAAAGGTTATAAGTGCACTAAGGAAACTGTCATACATAGTTCTTGATATTGTTTTCCCCTTATTCCCAACTGTACTTTTATGGTTTCTTAAATTCACTCTCGCTTTATTATAGCTTCACTTGAAAATACTCTCATCTGTAAAATGTCGAGGTCTCATCATCATAAAGAATCAATCAATCAGACTGAGCACTGACTGCATGCAGGGCACTGTACTACATGCTTGGGAGAGTACAGTATAATGATAATCACATTCCCTGCCCACAACAAGCTTAAGCCTAGAGGGGGAGACAGACATTAATATAAATAAATTATGGGCATGAAGAAGGTTGTACACTACAATTGCTCACTGAACCTTCAGGTTAGTTTGAATTCTGGTTCCTCGCTCTGTCAGCTTCTACAAGGACACACTGAGCTTAATAATAATGATGGTATTTGTTAAACACTTTACTCTAGACTTTAAGCTCATTGTGGGCAGGGCATGTTTGTTTATTGTTATATTGTTACTTACCAAAGCACTAAGTACAATGCTCTACACACAGTAAGTACTCAATAAATGCAATTGAATGATGATCTGTCAAGGACTGTTCTAAGCTCTGGGTAGACACAAGCTAATTAGGTGGGACATAGTCCCTGTCCCACATGGCTTTCTCAGTCTTCATCCCCATTTTCAGATGAGAGAACTGAGGCACAGAAAAATTAAGTGACTTGGCCAAGGTCACATAGCAGACAAGTGACAGAGATGGGATTAGAACCCAGGTCCTTCTGACTCCAAGGCCCATGCTCTAGCCACACTCTAGACTGCTTCTGTGTTGCTTATACCCTCTAGACTGTAAGCTGCTTGTGGGCAGGGATCATATCTACCAACTCAAGTGTATAATGCTCCCCAAGCGCTTGGAACAGTGCTGCTTAGAACAGTTCATATCTATTGAACACTGTGCTACTTAACTTCTCTGTGCCTCAGTTACCTCATCTGTAAAATGGGGATGAAGACTGTGAGCCTCATGTGGGACAACCTGATTACCCTGTATCTACCCCAGCGCTTAGAACAGTGCTCTGCACATAGTAAGTGCTTAAAAATTACCAACGTTATTGGTAATTATTGGTGAGTGAACTATAACAATATAACAGAGTTGGTAGACACAATCCCTGCCCATGAAAAGCTTACAATCTAGAGGGGGAGATAGACATTAATATAAATCAATTAATAAATGACAAATATGGACACAAGTGCTTGGGCTGGGGGTGGAGGTTGGGGGGGGGGAAGAATAAAGGGAGCAAATCAGGGTGATGCAGAAGGGAGTAGGAAAAGAGAAAGTGAGGGCTTAGGGAAGGAATAAATACCACTGATCGATTCAAGGTTGATTCAGTCTTTCTTCATCGGTTCCAGATGAACTCTTTTTTTTGGTTCTGGTCTAGTCTAGTCTGGGGGTGCTCCTGATGGGGGCTTCTTCCCGTGGCCTCTAGTTCCAAGCAGGAGTTCTGATCAGCCCCATATTTCTCAAGAGGACACAAGACTGTGAGACCATTCACAATAAGTATTTATGTATATATCTGTAATTTTATTTATTTGTATTGATGTCTGTCTCCCTGTCTAGATTGTAAGCTTGTTGTGGGCAGGGAATGTAACTGTTTATTGTTGTAGTATACTCTCCCAAGTGCTGAGTACAGTCCTCTACACACCGTAAGTGCTCAATCAATACGATCGAATGAATGAATTAATAAATCAACACCATTCTGGGTCAAACTGGGTTGGGTGCCTCCAATCCAGTATTCTGTTTTGACAATCACTGACATGGTTTGAAGGAACCATATGATAGTGGCCTCCTTGAGACCCATCCTCCCGGATAGGGTGGGATCATCCAACACCCCTAACTGTTCCCTCTTCTTCTTAACTTTCCCACTAGTAGTCCAGTATAGACTGTTTATCCATGAATTTACCCAAAACTCATTGGAATCTACTAATGTCTGTGGCTGGTAAAAATGGTTCTGAAGTAAGCAATCTGGAATAGTGGGAAGGTTGGTCTCCTGGCTTTTCTATTTGGAATGTAGCTGGAGGTGGGGTCTTGAATATATAACATTACAAGGTCCTTCTGGCACTGGGATTCCAGGAGAAGGCCTGAAAAAGGGAAGCAGCAGGACCTAGTGGAAAGAGCACAGAAGACCTGGTTTCTAGTCCTGGCCCCGCCTCTTGCCTGCTGAATAACACTTGACTTATCTGAGCCTCAGTTTACTTATTTTATAATGGGGATTAGATACCTGTTTTCCCTGACCCTGCAAGGCTCATGTGGCACAGGGTTTGATCTGATTTGATTATCTTGCATCTACCCCAGAACTTAACACACACAGTGTTGAGCACATAGTAAGCACTTAACAAACACCACAATTGTGGTTATTATTCACCCTTGCACTTGGATTTGCTCCCTTTTTTCACCCGCTCCTTCAGCCCCATGGCACTTAAGTACATATCCAAAGTTTAGAGCTGTGTTGTAGACTCCCAAACACCTAGTATAGTGCTCTATACCTGGTAAGCCCTCAATACATATGATTAATTGATTGATTGATTGATTGATTGTTTAACCCATTTGGCTCCAGGCCCTGGACCTAGAATATTGCCCTAGGGTGATGAACCTGTTGAATGGGGTTCTTAGGATGATATTCCTGAGATTCAAGACAGCTGATGGTTTCATTTGGCCACATCTTTTGCTTCTTTCAATGTTCCACATGTTAATAGTTTCCTACATTTATCATCCTCCAGGCTGCATGGGGAGTCAGAGAAGCTTCCCTCCCTAGAATTGGAACCCCTGTGGGGGAAATCCAGGCCCTTTCCCTGTCAGCTGGTTATCCCCCTGCCTTTTTTTTCTTTTTTTTAATACTATTTCTTAATCACTTCTGTGGGCCAGGCACTGTACTGAACACTTTGGGAGGATACAGGATAATCAGATTGGTCACAGTCCCTGTCTCGCACGGGATTCAGAGTCTTAATCTCCATTTTACAGATATGGTAACTGAGGCAGAGAAGTTAAGTGACACCCAAGGTCACACAGCAGACAAGTGGCAGAACTGGGAATTAGAACCCAGATCCTTCTGACCCCCAGGCCCGTCCTCTATCCACTAGGCCTTGTGCTCAATGCCCACTCACAGACACTACCTCTTTCTGTTCACCACCATTCATTTCCAGCATTAAAAGGGGTAATTTTACTTGAATGCTTGCATCTGGATTCATTAAAAAAATTTCCTGTTTAGAATTTTGAGCTCAGGGCCATATTTCCACAAGGTAAATTTTAGAAACAGCAGCAGAGGTACTACATCATCATCATCCTCATCAGTGGTATTTATTGAGTCCTTACTGTGTGCAGAGCACTGTATTAAGCACTAGAGAGAAGGATTGTGTCTTAGTGGAAAGAGCACGGGCCTGGGAGTCAGAGGTCGTGAGTTCTAATCCCGGCTCTGCCACTTGTCAGCTGTGTGACTTTGGGTTAGTCACTTCACTTCTCTGTACCTCAGTTACCTCAGCTGTAAAATGGGGATTAAGACTGTGAACCCCACGTGGGACAACCTGATAACCTTGTATCTATCCCAGTGCTTAGAATAGTGCTTGACATAGTAAACACTTAAAAAATACCACCATTATTATTATTATAGATGACTTTTCTCCACTTTGGAGCAGTGGATGATACCATAAATCAAGAGGTTGAAATGTTAATTTCCCTTTTCTGAAATAATGAAATGTTAATTTCCCTTTGCTGAAATACATCCTTTCCTCTCCATCCAAACTTCTACCAGGCTTACTTATCATAGCCCCATGTTGACTAATACGTCGGCCTCCTATTGACCTCCCTGCCTTCTGTCTGCCCTCACTTCAGTTCATACTTCACTAAGCTAGCTGACCAGATCATTTTTCTAAAAAATGTTCAGTCCACATTTCCCCACTCCTCAAGAACCTCCAGTGGTCGCTCATCCCTTTCTGCATCAAACAGAACTCCTTAGCACTGGCTTTAAGGTACTCAATTAGCTTTCCCTCTTCTGTTTTTCCTGTTGATCTTTTACTACAACTCAGCCCATAGACTTGGCTACCATCATTCCAACCTACTGGCTCTAGTTATCTACCTCACTGCTAACCTCTTGCCCACTTTCTCCCACAGGTCTGGAACTCTCTCCCCCTTTATGTACACCAGATCACCACCCTCCCCACCTTCAAAGACTTATTAAAATCACATCTCCTCCAAGCAGCCTTTCCCGACTTTGCCTTCACTTCCCCTGACAATACCATTAATTGACTGATTGATTAATCATGGGAGAGGGATTGATTGGGTGTCGAACTCTGCCTTACTTTCTTGGTATCTCTGAGGGTCCACCCCTTTTCCGACTGCCTCTTTAAATCTGTCGGCAGGGTCCTGTGTTCATCGGGTTGTTCTGGGTTGTTTCAGCAGGAGATCTGTGCATTTGGTGTGTACAGATTCTCACACCCACCCCCCGTATTATTCTGAATAACTTCCCTTTTAAAGGCTTAGCATTTGTTACTGAAAAGTGACCCCTCCTTACTGGTATTTGGAGAATTACAAAATGAAGTGTTGACATTACATGTGAAGCTGGACTAGGAGTTGGAAAGTTCTGTGTGTAGCCTAAGGGATCACCACAAAGATTTATGTTTTCACAGAGACTCTTCAACATTGTTCCTGAATCCCAGCTTTTCTGTGCCTGTTTCTTATAACCGTTTTTATCTAGATGTTCAGTAATGTAGCTATTGTTTAACTGTAAAATAGTTTTATCTTCCATAACTACTGGGGGAGACTGAAAAGAATTTCCGAGTGTCTTATGTATTTAATAACAGAAATAGAGCAACTAATATGAACTCAACAACCTAAGATCACTCAGATACTCTAGAAAGATAAATTCAGATGGATTCACAACCTTAATGTCTGGGAGATTTGATTCGATTTTTCGCTCCCCTGGTGCCGACTTACTCACTGTTCCTTGAGCTCATCTGTCTCCTTGCTGACCTCTTGCCCACATCCTGCCTCTGGCCAGAAATGCCCTCCCTCTTCATATCCAACAGACAATTACTCTCCCCATCTTCATAGCCTTAGTGAAGGCACATCTCCTCCAAGAGGCTTTCCCTGACCAAGCCCTGATTTCCTCTTCTACCACTCCCTTCTACATCACCCTAATTTGCTCCTTTTAGTCACCACTCCCTCAGCCCCACAGCACTTATAGACATTTCTGTAATTTATTTATTTATATTAATATCTGTCTTCCCCTCTAGACTGTAGGCTCTGTGTGGGCTGGAAATGTATCTACCAGCTCTATTATACTGTGATATTGTACTCTCTCAATAGCTTAATGCAGTGCTCTGCACATTGTAAGGACTTAATAAATACTATTACTAATTGAACTTGAAAGAATAGAGAAGCGGTATAGTTTACTAAAGAGAGCCCAAACTTAGGGGTCCGAAAACCTGGGCTCTGATCCTGGCTCTGTCGTTGCCTGATGCGTGACCTTGGACAAATTATGTAACTTTTCTGGGCTCCAGTTTTCTCATCTCAAAAAGAGGCATTCAATACCTATTCTCCCTCCTAATTAGTCTGTATTCCCTAAGACTGTGTCTAATCTGATTATCTTGTATCTACCCAGTGCTTAGTATAATGCTTGGCATATAGTAGGCGCTTAACAGATGCCACGATTATTATTCATTCATTTGTTCAATCCTATTGATTGAGCACTTAGTGTGCAGAGCACTGTACTAAGCTCTTGGAAAGTACAATTCGGCAACAAATAGAGACAATCCCTACCCAACATTATTAATTATTACTAATTAGTAATTCATTACTAATAATAATTAATAATAATTATTACTACTAATCCCAAAACAGAGGGTTGAACCACAACCCAATATGATGCTGCCTCCCTAGGCTAGTCATATGATGCGATCTGATGCAGACCTAGTGTCCCTCTGCCCCCCTTTCCCTCCCCCCAAGTTCTCACCCCTCCCACAGTCCTGGGCATGACAGAGGTGGTGATCACTATAATATCACCAAGAGTGGACAGGATGAACATAGATCTGCCTGACAGATCCCATATTAGACATGGGAGCAACCACTGAAATTTGAAAGAATAGACTGTAATACAGTAGTTCATATAGTTGAGCATTGAGTCTGGACTGGAAGCTCCTTGTTGGCAGGGAACGTGACTATCAAGTCTGTTATATAGTACTCTCCCAAGCACTTAGTACAGTGTGTTGTACACAGTAGATGTTCAAGAAATACCATTCATTTATTGATAGAAAGTGGAAGATTCACAGCCCACAGAAAGAAGCACTTTATTCCCATCTCCCAGTACTTGAGATTCTTTCCTACAGGAGGCCCTGCAGACAAGAAGCATACCAAGAAGCTCAAGAAGAGTGTGGTTATGTTAATGGACAAGAATTCTATAATGAGTTCCTAAATGGAAAGGTGGGTGAGAAAGGGGAAAATTAGGAGATCATGGGGGATGGTCCATCCCTAACTATGACGAGCACATGGACCCTCCTGTTGGAAAGGTCCAGGGCTGATAGGCTGTGGACCTGGCCTGAAAGTGACATTATGAGTTGCCTTAGGTTCTCATGACTCCCCAATCTTCCCTCGTCACTAGTTCCATGTTTTCAGTGACAGCCATAACTCTGGAATGACTATCCTGTAGCAGGTTGAGCCTGTTTCTTCCTGCCAGTCCTCTGAGGAAACTGCAAACAGCTGCTTTCTCCCATTCAGACCCTTTAATTATCCCTGAAATCTGGTAAATATTCGTAAGACTTTAATTCCCAGCCTCAAGAACCCCAGCTCCTTTAGACTCCCTGCCTAGCCCTTATTTTATATTTTTATTTTTTGGTATACTTTATCAGCTTTCTTGTTGACTCTTTTGGTTTTGCATAGATAGAGGGGTCTATTGGAAAGAGCAAGACTCTAGAAGTTATGGGGCCTGGATTTTAGACTTGCTGTCTTGACTTTGTCAGTCCTATAGGAAGAATGTTCCCTGCCTCTAAGGGTGGTTGTGGGGAACATATGATAAGCAACTTGGCCTAATGGAAAGAACACGGGTCTGAAGTCAGAGGACCTGGGTTCTCATCCTGGCTATGCCACTTGCCTGGTGCGTGACCTTAGGCGGGTCACTTTTCTCTGGGCTTCAGTTTCCTTATCTGAAAACTAGGGGATAAATTCTGTTCCCTCCTAATTACACTGTGAGCCCCATATGGGCCAGGAACCAGGTCCAAATTGATTATCTTATTCAACCCCAACACTTAGTACTGTGGTTGGCTTAATAAATGCCCCTAAAGCAGAAATAAAATAAAATGAAGGATATGAGAGTTCTCTAGGGAACCGAAAAATAATAATGATAATAATTGTGCTATTTGTTAAGTGCCTATGTGTCAAGCACTGTACTAAGAGGTGAGGCAGAAACAAGCTAATCAGGTTGGACACAGTCTGTGTCCCACATGGGACTCATAGTCTTAATCCCCTAGAGGGACATGCTGTCATCTGTTTTAGGAGACAAATGGAGTCACCTAAGAAGACCTGCCCGCCCCAAAGCATATTGGTAATGTTGGTATTTGTTAAGCGCTTACTACATGCAGAGCACTGTTCTAAGCATTCATTCATTCATTCATTCATTCATTCAATAGTATTTATTGAGCGCTTACTATGTGCAGAGCACTGTACTAAGCGCTTGGGATGAACAAGTCGGCAACAGATAGAGACAGTCCCTGCCGTTTGACGGGCTTACATTCTAATCGGGGGAGACGAACAGACAAGAACAATGGCAATAAATAGAGTCAAGGGGAAGAACATCTCATAAAAACAATGGCAACTAAATAGAATCAAGGCGATGTACATTTCATTAACAAAATAAATAGGGTAATGGAAATATATACAGTTTAGCGGACGAGTACAGTGCCGAGGGGATGGGAAGGGAGAGGGGGAGGAGCAGAGGGAAAAGAGGGTTTAGCTGCGGAGAGGTGAAGGGGGGTGGTAGAGGGAGTAGAGGGAGAAGAGGAGCTCAGTCTGGGAAGGCCTCTTGGAGGAGGCGAGTTTTAAGTAGGGTTTTGAAGAGGGGAAGAGAATCAGTTTGGCGGAGGTGAGGAGGGAGGGCGTTCCAGGACCGCGGGGAGGACGTGGCCCGGGGGTCGACGGTGGGATAGGCGAGACCGAGGGACGGTGAGGAGGTGGGCGGCGGAGCAGCGGAGCGTGCGGGGTGGGCGGTAGAAAGAGAGAAGGGAGGAGAGGTAGGAAGGGGCAAGGTGACGGAGAGCCTTGAAGCCTAGAGTGAGGAGTTTTTGTTTGGAGCGGAGGTCGATAGGCAACCACTGGAGTTGTTTAAGAAGGGGAGTGACAGGCCCAGATCGTTTCTGCAGGAAGATGAGCCGGGCAGCGGAGTGAAGAATAGCCTGGAGTGGGGCGAGAGAGGAGGAAGGGAGGTCAGAGAGAAGGCTGACACAGTAGACTAGCTGGGATATAACGAGAGCCCGTAGCAGTAAGGTAGCCATTTGGGTGGAGAGGAAAGGGCGGATCTTGGCGATATTGTAAAGGTGAAACCGGCAGGTCTCGGTAACGGATAGGATGTGTGGGGTGAACGAGAGAGATGAGTCAAGGATGACACCGAGATTGCGGGCCTGAGAGACGGGAAGGATGGTCGTGCCTTCCCGTCTGGGAAGCGCTGGGGTAGATACAGGGTAGCCAGGTTGTCCCACGTGAGGCTCACAGTCTTCATCCCCATTTTACAGATGAGGGAACTGAGGCCCAGAAAAGTGAAGTGATTTGCCCACAGTCACACAGCTGGCAAGGGGCAGAGTTAGGATTTAAACCCATGACCTCTGACTCCCAAGCCCGGGCTCTTTCCACTGAGCCACGCTGCTTCTCTAATTGGTATTGGTAGCACTGCTTCGCTGTCCCTCTGAGTCCTGCTCCATTCCCCACATCCCAAAGCAGTGCTCAACCTTCCATCAGTAAATCTACTTATTCTCCCTCAGTTTGCGGTTTCCTAGGAGACCGCCTCTCTCCACCAAACATCAGCAGGAGGATGACAATTAATGTTATTATTACGATTGCTCTTGTTAAATGTTTTCTATGCATCAAGCACTAATACTAAGCACTGGGGTAGATACAAGGTAATCAGGTTGGACACTGTTCCAATTCTACATGGGACTCACCATCTAAGTAGAAGGAGTAGGATTTAATCTTCATTTTACAGGTGAGGACACCAAGGCACCGAGAAGTTAAGTGACTTGCCCAAGATCACACAGCAAAGTGGTGGAGCTGGGATTGGAACCCATGTCCTCTGACTCCCAGACCCCTTCTCCTTCCACTAGGCCATACTGTTTCTCAATAAGTAGCCTGAATGTATTGGAACTAAGAGTCCTCCCGAGAACTGAAAGTTTGGAGGACCAAGTTGGTTAGAAGTAATTCTATTTATTAAGTGCTTACTGACTTAAGTGGTAGGAGAGAATACGCACGTGGGAATTAGACATGTCCCTGTCCCTCAGGAACTTACAATCTAATGGCCGAGTGGGTGGTGGAGAATCGTTCATTCATTCATTCATTCATTCATTCATTCAATTGTAATAATGTTGGTATTTGTTAAGCGCTTACTATGTGCAGAGCACTGTTCTAAGCGCTGGGGTAGACACAGGGGAATCAGGTTGTCCCACGTGGGGCTCACAGTCTTAATCCCCATTTTACAGATGAGGTAACTGAGGCACAGAGAAGTTAAGTGACTTGTATTTACTGAGTGTTTACTGTGTGCAGAGCACTGTACTGAGTGCTTGGAAAGTACAATCCGGCAACAGATACTGACAATCCCCACCCGACAACGGGCTCACAGTATAGAATCGTCCTGCTTGAGCCATTAGGCTTTTATTGTAGGAGTTCAAGCATCTAATACAGTAACTTGTCCATGGCAGATACTACAGTGTTCTATGGACAGTAGATGCCCACTGCATGTTCTTTGCCCAGTAGGGACCCAGAACAGTACTCTGCAGTCAGATTCTCAGAAAGAGCTCTTCACAAAGTACAGTGCTCTGCACATTGTAGGTGCTCAAAAATGTTGCAGATGCTGTTTATGAGTGTCAGCCATGCATTCGTCTCATTGATTATGCTTACATACAGTACATAAACTAAAATTTAAACCTGGAGGATAGCTAGCTACATGCCAAAAACTCTAGCAGAGAATTGCTCCCCAGGATGGATTGAAAATTCATTCATTTATTCAAGCGTATCTATTGAGACATTATTTATTGATTTTTGTACACTGTATGCAGAGCACTGTACTAATTGTTTGGGAGAGTATAAGACAAAAATAGACACATTCCCTGCCAACAGTGAGCTTGCAGTCTAGTGGGGAAAATGGACACTAATAAAAGAATTACTGATGTAGACATGAGTACTGTGGAGCAAAGAGAGGGAAAGAACCAAAGGACCAAGTCAGGGCAACACAGAAGGGAGTGGGAGAACAGGAAAGGAGGGCCTAGTCAGGGAAGGCCTCTTGGAGGAGATGTGTCTTCATTAAGGCTTTGAAGCAACGGAGAGCAATTATCTGTCGGATTTGAGGAGGGAGGGTGATCCAGGTCAGAGAAGGGCATGGGCGAGGGGTCGGCAATGAGATAGACGAGATCGAGGCACAGTGAGAAGGTTAGCATTAACATAAGGGTTTGGTTGTAGTAGCAGTGTAGCGCTGTTGCCGAATTGTGCATTCCAAGCGCTTAGTACAGTGCTCTGCACATAGTAAGTACTCAATAAATACTATTGAATGAATGAACGAATGAGGTGAGGTAGGTAGGAGGGGGCAAGGTGATGGAGTGCTTTAAAGCCAATGGTGAGGAGTTTTTGTTCGATGCCGAGGTGGATGGGCAACCACTTGAGTTCTTTGAGGAGTGGGGTGACTTGTCCCGAATGTTTTGTGTTTACAGTAGGATGTGTTCTAATTTTTTTCTCCCCCAAAACAAACGCTGGTGTGTCTTGTATGGGCATGCCGGTTGGCAACCAATTGGGAGCTTTTTTGCCTGGGAACCTGATCCGGAACGGAATCACCCATATAGAGGCAAAGGATTAGACCTAATGGGTCCTGCCAGCTCTCTGAGTCAGTGACAGCTAATCAGAAATGTGGAAAATGCCCTCAATAGAAAGCAACCTTTAAAAACAAAGTTGGAACTCCGTTTTGTAGCCATATACATGTACACTGGGTTGGCCTCTAGATTTTGGATGCCTCTAGGATTTTTTTGTTTTGAATGGTATTTGTTAAGCGCTTACTATGTGTCCAACAGTGCACTAAGTGCTGGGGTAGATAAAAGTGAATTAGGCTGGTCACAGTTCCTGTCTTGAATAAATAATAATAATAATAATAATAATGATAACTGTAGAGTTTAATAGCTTACTATGTGCCAAGCACTGTACTAAGCAATGGAGTAGATACAGGCAAATCAGGTTAGACAGAGTGCCTGTCCCACATGGAGCTCACAGTTTTAATACCAGTTTTACAGATGAGGTAACTGAGGCACAGAGAACTGAAGTGTCTTGCAGTCTCACAGCGGGACAAGTGGCAGAGCTGGGATTAGAACCCAGGTCCTTCTGATTCCCAGGCCCATCTATCTACTAGGCTGTGCTGCTTCTCATGAGCCCCCGCATGGGGCTCATAGTCTAGGTCAGGGGGAGAACAGGAGAATCGAGACACAGAGAAGTGACTTCCCTGACATCACACAGCAAGCATTTGGCAGAACCAGGATTAGAACCCAGGTCCTCTGACTCCCAGGCCTGTGCTCTTTCCATTAGGCCATGCTGATTCATCTGATCCCTTAGCAAGGGCAGCCCAATAAAGCTAAAGGTATTGCTTTTTGTAACAACATCCATATCTCTTTAAACTCACATTGTATAGCCAGGTAAAATTAGCATACAGAGCAGAATGCATTCCTTGGTGCTTACTGCATTATTTCTAAAAATGTAATCTCTGCCTGCATCTGTGCCAGATACACAGGTTGCAGAACAATCCATAATCGCTGAATAACAATAACAAAGTACTTGCTTATCAGAAAGCAAACACTCAGACATCACATCAAATGCTGAGGAGAGAAATCTCACCCCCTGAAAATGTCTCTCTATTGGAAAGAAAGGCAATCAATCCAAGAAGGAAATGGAGTAAACCACCATACTTCTTGAAGCAAGATTCAGGAGACCTGAAGAGACAAAATAGCAGTTAGATGAGGGAGGCAATAGTAATAACAATAAGTACTCGATAAATATGAAATATCGATTCACGGATACTTGTTAAGTGCTTTCTATGTGCCAAGCATTGCATTAAGTTCTGGGATGGATAGAAGTTAATCAGGTTGGACACAGTCTCTATCACACATGGGGCTCACAGGCTAAGTAGGAGGGAAAACAGGTATTTAATCCCCATTCTACAGTTAAAGAATAATAATAATAATGTTGGTATTTGTTAAGTGCTTATTATGTGCAGAGCACTGTTCCAAGCACCCGGGTAGATACAGGGTCATCAGGTTGTCCCACATGAGGCTCACAGTTAATCCCCATTTTAAAGATGAGGGAACTGAGGCACAGAGAAGTTAAGTCAACTGCCCACAGTTACACAGCTGACAAGTGGCGGAGCCGGGATTCGAACCCATGATCTCTGACTCCCAAGCCCGGTCTCCTTCCAGTGAAACTGAGGCACAGTGAAGTTAAGTTCAATCAATCATATCTTTAGATTGATTACTGTGTGCAGAGCACTGCACTAAGCTCTCGGGAGAGTACAGTAGAATACTATAACATACACTTTCCCGGTCAATCGGTCGAGTGTATTTATTGAGCGCTTACAGTATGTAGAGCATTCTACTAAGCACTTGGGAGAATATAACAATATAACAGAAACATTCCCTGCCCACAATGAGCTTACAGTCTAGAGGGGGAGACAGACGTTAATATAAATAAGTTACAGATCTGTACATAAAGGCTGTTCTCCCTGTTGGAGGGAGAAGAGGTATTTAGGACCTATTTTACAGAAGAGGAAACTGAGGTGCAGAGATGTTATGACTTTAAACTTTATATCCTCAAAACAGCCGGTTGCTCGTCGGTCGTTGCTAACACCTATTCTCTGCCAACAGGAATGACTCCTTCTCACTGTTGTCAGGATCTGAAGGCTGAGTTGGGTGGATCTACGTGGCATCTGCTGCCCAGCCTTCAGGCCCCCAGCCCTTCTCAGTGATGTGGTTTACCATCACCTCTGAGAAAAGCACTGTGGTAAGGGGTGCCTTCCCTCCTGCCACTGAAGGTCCCCACTCCCAGCATGCTCCAAGGGCACTGGTCTGAGAAGAAAAGCTGTTCCTGCATGTTCCCTTAGTTAACAGGAGCATGGGCTTGGGAGCCAGAGGATGTGGGTTCTAATCCTGACTCTGCCACTTGTCTGCTGTGTGATCTTGGACAAACATTTAACTTCTCTGTCTCAGTTACGTCATCTGTAAAATGGAAATTAAGACTGTGAGCCCTATGTGGAACAAGCTATGTGGGACAAGGATTGTGTCCAACCTGAATACCTTGTATCTACTCCAGTGCTTAAAACAGTGCTTGGCATATAGTAAGTGCTTAGCAAATAAAATAATAATTATTATTATTCTCAGACTTTACTGGTGCTGCTGAGAAGAGCACCATGGTAACTGCCACCTTCCTTCCTCTCACAAAGGGTCTCTGCTCCCAGCTTGCTCCCACATTCTTTTGGAATCTTCCATTGCCACCAAGACTCTGAACCTAGTGTGTTTATCATTTGTGTTCCTGTGGTATTTGTTAAGAACTTACTATGAGCCAAACACTCTTCTAAATGCTGGGATAGGTACAGGTTAATTAGGTCAGACACGGTCCCTGTCCTGCATGGGGCTCACAGTCTAAGTAAGAGGGAGAGCAGGAATTGTATCCTCTCTATTGGAGGAGGAAGAGGAGGTAACTGAGGCACAGAGAAGTTAAGCGACTTGCCTGAGGTCACACAGCAAACAAATGGCAAAGTCAGGATTAGGATCCAGGTCCTTCTGACTCCGAGGCTCATGCTCTCTCCACTAGGCCACACTGTTTCCCTTCATGTTGTGTCTTAATGTTTCATCCCTCCTGATATATCTGTTTCTAATCCTTTCTCCCCACTTAAACTTTTAGAATGTGAGCCCCATCAAGGACAGGGATTGTATTTAATTCCTACTTGTCTATTCTCCCCCAACACATGAAATCTTTAGTAACTACTATTACTACTGCCACTCTAATTCCTAGGGAACATGGAGTTGGGAATGAGGCATGAAGAGCTGATCCACATGAGAGTCTGATCAGTAACTCTGCCCCTGAGATTCCCAATCCCTTTCTCTCATTTTACAGTTTGATGCTAGCGTTGTATTTGTGTTTCTTTTCTCTTTTTTTGGTATTTGTTAAGTGCTTACTCTGTTCCAGGCACTGTACTCAGTGCTAGGGTAGATACAAGCTATCCAATTTGGACAATCCATGTCCCATTTAGGACTCACAGTCTTAATCCCCACTATAACGATGAAGTAACTGAGGCATGGAGAGATGAAGCGACTTACCCATAGTCACACTGCAGACAAGCCAAGATTAGAACCCAGGTCCTTCTGACTCCCAGGATGGTATCTTTCCACTAGGCCAGTCAGCTTAATTTCTGGCTGGGGGAGCTTGACTGAAACATGCCTAGATTTATTTTTCCTTCAGTGTCTGGATGCCAAGAAGAAAACTGAAAGAGGCCAGAGTGCAAATGACCAGATTTTCTTCTCTCCAAAGTCAGACATCCTTCCTCCCAGTGGTCCAATTAGGTGAATTGGGTAATCAGGGAAGAGAGGCACACAGTCATGCAGAACCACATGATGCACAGGAAGGTCACACAGACAGTTGTATCCTAAACTCCAATGCTTCTGGGCAGCAGAGGTCTTGGCAACAAGGGTTGGAGTGTGGATTTCTATCATTTTTTATTTTTCTACACTTAAAGATAATTCCAGGATGATTCCTTATGTAACTGCCACCTGGCGGAAAAATCTCCTTACACGTTTGGAAAAATCAAAAAGCGAGAAGCAAACTTATGTTTTGAAAAAAGAGAGATTCTGTCCTTGCCTCTGTCCCTCCTGATTATAGACTGTAAACTTGTTGTGGGCAGGAAATGTGTCAGTTATATTGTTCTACCATACTCTCCTTAACACATAGTACAGTGCTCTGCACACAGTAAGTGCTCAATAAATACAGTTGACTGAGTGACTTATTGACTTTCCTGTTCTCTTCAGGAAGGCAGAATTCCCATTAGGGTACCGTTCATCAGGGAATTCACATAGACACAGTCACAGAAACTGGCTTAGTGAGACACAATCAGATAAAGACAATAACAGAGACAGGGCAAGAGATGAGGAGAGAGACAGACAGTCTACATGCAACAGCAACTTCCCCTTATAGCCCATAGCTCTCTTAATCAGTGATATTCAATGAACATTTACTGTACACTACCAGAGAGTAGGCATAATAATAATAACAATAGTAATTGCAGCATTTGTTAAGCACTTATTGTGTGCCAGGCACTGTACTAAGCTCTGGGGTGGACACACGTAAATCAGGTTGATCATAGTCCCTGCCCCACATGGGGCTCACAGTCTCAAATCCCCATTTTACAGATGATAAAACTGAAACCCAGAGAATAATAATAATGTTGGTATTTGTTAAGCGCTTACTATGTGCCGAGCACTGTTCTAAGCACTGGGGTAGACACAGGGGAATCAGGTTGTCCCACGTGGGTCTCACAGTCTTAATCCCCATTTTACAGATGAGGGAACTGAGGCACAGAGAAGTTAAGTGACTTGCCCACAGTCACACAGCTGACAAGTGGCAGAGCTGGGATTCGAACTCATGAGCCCTGACTTCAAAGCCCGTGCTCTTTCCACTGAGCCACGCGAAGTGACTTACCCAAGGTTACACAGAAGACAAGTGGCAGAGCCGGGATTAGAACCCATCACGTGTGACACCCAGGCCCATGCTCTATCCACTAAGCAACCCTCTGGGACTTTAGCAATTAGAGGGTGGGGGTCTAGGCAGGTATTTAAAGAAATCACAGATGAGTCTGTACCTAAGTGCTGTGTGGTTGGGAGAGGGATAAATACCAAAGTGCTTAAAGGGAAAAGTCCCAGATGCATCAGTGATGGCAGAAGAGGATGCAAAGATGATGGAGGGCTTAGACTAGAAAGTGAGGACATAGGGAAGGCCTTTTGGAGGAGATGTGATTTTAGGAGGCTTTGAAGATGGGAGAGGGGTTGTCTGTCGGATATGAAGGGGGAGAGAGCTCCGGGCCAGATGGAGAATGTAAGCAAAGGATCGGTGATGAGAAAGTCAATCGAGATACAGTGAAAAGGTTAATGTTAGGGAATTGAAGTGTGAGGTAGGAGGAGAGCCGACTGAGTGCTTTGAAACCAATGACAAGTGTTTTTGCTTTGTGTGGAGTTGTATGGGTAGCCATTAGAAATTTTTAAGTAGTAGGGACATGGGGGCAGAATACTTTTTTGGAAGCATGAACCATGTAGCTGAGTGGAGTATGGATTGGAGATGGAGGAGGTAGGGAGGTCAGTGAGATGGATGAAAGGTAGTCAAGTGATATAATCAGGGTTGGATCAGCATGGTGGCAGTTTGGATGGAAAGGAAAAGGTGGAATCTAGAGATGCTGAGAAGATAGAAGCGGCAGGATTTGGTAACAGGATTTGGTGACAGATTGATTCTAACCCAGATTCGCCTATAGTTCTCGCTCACCCTGTGTGGCCAGGCAACAAGGGAGGCCTGCAGGAAGGGGATCCAAAATGAAAGCATTGGGATCAGGAGTGTAGAGGAGGGCAAAGAAGAAGCGGTTCCTGACATATGTTTGACCCAATCAGGGTCACATTTATTTGTTTCTACAACTGCCCAGTGTCATTCCCCGGTGACTGCCTCCCTGCTCTTGTTGCCTCCCCCTCAGTTCCTGGGGCTGTGGCATGTGCATGACTTAAAGCATTTTCTTTCCCTTACTCATGTTAGAGAGCAGAGAGGCTGGAAACTGAAATTTGCTCGGAGTCAAGCCAGTGGCTAACACCTGAAGAGAAGCAGCATGGCCAAAGGGACAGAGGAAGGATGAGAATTTTAATCTTGGTTCCTCTACCTAACTCCTGTTTGACTATGGGCAAGTCATTTCACTTCTCTGTGCTCGGCTACCTCATCTGTAAAATGAGGATTAAGACTGTCAGCCCCATGTGGGACACGGACCGTTTCCCACCTGATTACATTGTATCTACCTCAGCACTTAGTAGAGTCCCTGACACATAGTAAGCACTTAAATGCTATTTAAATAAAATAATTCTGTAATATTCCACTCTCCCAAGCAGTTAATATAGTGATCTGCAAACAGTATGCACTCAATAAATATAATTGATTGATTGATTGATTGATAAAGAAACTGAAGGAGTAAAAAGTGTATTCCCATAGCCCTCTTCTTGCTGGGAACTACATCATTCATTCATTGATTCATTCATTCAGTCATATTTATTGAGCAGTTACTGTGTGCAGAGCACTGTACTAAGCGCTTGGAAAGTATAATTTGGCAGCTACAGTTTCCAAATAGTTAAAAATAGTAGTAATGGTTTAGAACTATATCTCCTAGTCATCTGGAAGACTGGTAGAATATGGGATCAGATCATCAGAAAACTGAGCCAAGCTTCAGAATTCAGAGAGGATGATTTTCTACTGTTGCTCTACTTCTGCAGCCTTTGACACATTGCCAGCTCTCTCCATATGGTGAAACATGAATATATAGGCTCAGGTTCAAGAAAACCTGTCTGTCAGTCGGTCAGGCAATCAGTCAACTGTATTTATCGAGCGCTTCCTGTGTGCAGAGCACTGTTCTAAGCTCTTGGGAGAGTGCATCCCAGTGATATAACAGACTCGTTTCCTCCCCAAAAATGAGTTTACACTCCAGTGAACAGAACTATGTTCCTGGTGGTAAATTTGTGTGATATGCAAAGTTGGTGTATCTTTTGAAACTTGTAGATTTAGGGAAGTGAAAGCATTTGATTCAATCGATGGTATTTATGGAGTGCTTACCATACACAGAACACTACTTTAAAAAGAACTTGGGAGAGTATAATAGAGGTGGTAGATATGATTCTTGCCCTCGAGGAGCTTACTTGCTGTTTTTTTTCTTTTTCCTTCTCCTTTTGTACTAAACTTTAAATTCCACCATCTAATGTTATTTGTTATATGACAGTTTGAAAGTGGGTGAAGCACCCACGAATTTTTCCCTGCTTTTTCCACCATTAACCCTTGAGAACCAACTTTCATAAAAATGCCACACAGATAATAATAATAATAATAATGGCATTTGTTAAGTGCTTACTATGTGCAAAGCACTGTTCTAAGCACTGGGGATGATCAAAGATGATCAGGTTGTCCCAAGAGGGGCTCTTAATCCCTATTTTACAGATGAGTTAACTGAGGCACAGAGAATTTAAGTGACTTTTCCAAAGTCACACATCTGACAAATGGTCAAGCCGGGATTAGACCCCATGACCTCTGACTCCCAAGCCTGGGCTCTTTCCTCTGATCATACTTACAGTTTTGTGGTTTGGCACATGGATCTGAGCTTCTTCAAAGAGCCTGGAATCTTGCAGAGAGTCTCATGAAAAGTACATTACAGCTAAATTGGATGTCCCTGGGATAATTTTGCTTGAAAAAAAAGCATTCAAGTCATCAGGCCTTTTCCCTAACACAGTGAACGAATTTACGAAGGAGAAGCAGAGAGATAAATATGGTGTTACTGCTAAAAAGAGTAGTGATATAGGGTGAAATTTTAGGCAGTGGGAGAAGGGAGATGAGAGAAAATTGTTTGAAGGGAGGGAAATGGCAAAAGTCAAAATATGAGATGATTTAATGACTGAGATGGAGAAAGCTTCTGATGAATATTCTGAGGATAATGTGAAAAGGAAACCAACACTAGTGTTAATGCTTAAGGACTCTCTGAGAAAAATAAATTCTATTTACAGAAGTGGGTGGAATTAAAATATTGGGGAAGTAATGAAAATGAGAAGAGAGGAAACTAATCTGAACACTGAAGAACAAGTTAAGAACTTGATAAGCTTAAACTAATTAATCAATCCACAGAACACTGTCCTAAATGCTTGGCAGGGTACAATAGAGGTGGTAGGAATGAACCTTGTCCATAAGGAGCCTACTATGTGGTCAGGGAGACAGGTACGTTTTAGGTAGGGAATTCTCAGCTTGAATTCTCAGGTAGGGAAAGTCTCAGCTTCAAGATAAGTGCTGTGGGAGGCGAGGAAGGGGAGTTCCTAAATATTTAGGGGGTGAGGACTTCAGTGCAGAGATGCTGCAGTAAAAGGGGAAGTGGAGTGAGGAGTTGAGAGATTAGTCAGGGAAGCGGTATTTAGAGAAGCAGTGTGGCCTATTGGGTAGCTCGGACCTGGGAGTCAGAAGGATCTGGGTTCTAATCCCGGCTCCGCCACTTGTCTGTTGTGTGACTTTGAGCAAGTCACTTGACCTCTCTGTGTCTCAACTTGAGACATTGCTTGTCATTACTGTGAGTCCCAAGTGGGATATGGACTTTGTCCAACTTGATTAGCTTATACTTACCCCAGGATTTAGTCAGTGCCTGGCACATAGTAAGCACTTAACAAGTACCACAAAGTAAAAAAAACCCTCCTGGAGGCAATGTGATCTCATTAAGGCTTTAAAGATGGGGCCAGTGCTGGGGTTCCTAATATGAAGTCAGGGAAGAAGAGATCCAGGCAGGAAAGAGAGCATGAGCAAGAGTAACTAACACACCAGCAACCAAATGTATTTAGAGTTGAAAAGGAGATTAAGTACATTAGGGTGAAGGAATCAAAAAGGACTAAACATCAAACCTCACCAATGGAGAAATCATTTGATGCCCGCCAGTGCTACTCTTCATGCTGCTACAGAGGCATTAAAGGTATTAAAGGAAGGTATTAAAGGCCACTTGAAACTCTAGACCCTCTAGCCTCTAGCTGTCTGGAGAAAAAAGATTATTTTTTTCACACAATTTTTTTTGAAGATCTAATTTAAGTACCTAGTTTGGGCTTTTTTTTTTTTTCAAAAACATCCCCAAATCAGTAGCTGAAACATTTTGGAGAAAATCCACTCAAATTTTACATGAAATATCCTAATGCCAACTTTTAAAAGGATCTCTTAAGATATCTGTCTGAGGCCTGCAATTTCATATTTGTTTGTTTTTTCCACTGAGGAAAAAATACAGTGTTTTTTGCTTCCTCTTGAAGCATAATCTTTGAAAGGATAAAAGTGATTTTGTATTTACAATTCAAAATATGTCATTTGGACTCTAAACTGTAAGGTCAATGTGGGCAGGAAACATGTGTACCAACTCTGTTGATGATGATGGAATTTGTGAAGTGCTTTCTATGTGTCCAGCACTGTTTTAAGCACTGCGGTAGAGAAAGCCAATCAGGTTTTGCCCAGTCCCTGCCCCTTGGAGTTCACGGTCTTAATCCCCATTTTACAGATGAGGTTACTGAGGCACAGAGAAGTGAGGTGATTTGCCCAAGGTCACAGCAGACAAGTGGCAGAGCCATGATTGGAAACCAGGTCCTTCCGACTCCCAGGCCTGTGCTCTTTCCACAAGGCCACTGCTTCTCATAGTGTACTCTAAGTGCAGTGGTCTCCACATAGTAAGCCCTTAATAAATACAAATGATCTATTAATTGATTAGAAAACAATCCTAAGCATTAATACGCCAAAGCAAGCAGCTTGTATATTAGGCTTGGGGAGGAGCCCAGCCTCTGACTCAGCCACTGGCCCTGCAGCTTGGAGGAAAAGTTAGGCAATTGTCATCTCTGGTTTCAAAGTACAGTAGCATTAGCTCAAATTCTTTCCCAGATCTAAGTCTGAGAGTCAGAATCCCTGTGGAACATAACTCAGCATCAGCTGCAAGCCAGTCATTCCAAATCCAGTTTCAGGTCACTGCTCTGAGTTTAACTGCCTTTGGGGCTTTAACTTGCCCAGACAGAAGCAAGTCCCAGTGGTGTGAGCAGACAGACAGAGCTGGACTCCATCCTTCTGTCGGGCCAGATGGATTCTCCTTGCAGCTCAGTCACTGGACCGACTCTCTCCTGGGGTTTTGGAAGATTCCATCTGTCAGCCCTCAGAAAGGAGGTGAGTGGTGGTGGGGAGGGATTTTAGGGCTTTGTAACAGTCCATTTGTTATTCCTCAGAGGGAGGGGAGGGGTGGGGTTAAGTAGCTCCTCTTACCCCTCCCAGAAAAAGAGGAAGGAAACCTGTGGATCACGGCTATTTGTCCAGTGCTACTGAATACGTCCAACCCTGCAGACTGCCTTAGATGTAATGGCAGAGCAAAACCCGGAGAAGGCTCCACTCTGTTCGAAAGAACCACCAGTCCAATCAATTGATCAATCCTATTCATCAAGTGCTTACTGTGTGCAGAGCAGTGCCCCGAACACTTGGGAGAGCCTAATATGATAGAGTGGGTAGATACGGTCTCTGCCCACAGTGAGTTTGACGTCTAGAGGATGAATTTATAGTCCACTCTTGGGATTCAGGGCAGTTCAGAGTCAGCTGAAACAGTCGCAGCCCAGATGAACGGACACATAACAAGCAGTGGCAGTGGGCCAATTGTGAGTTTGTGGCAGTAAGTGTCTTCCTGTTTCTCGAAGCGGCACCATTCTTGGGTCAGACCCAGGGTCCATCCAGTATTCTGACTCCAGTAAAGGCACCAGGAAGCTTGGAGCCATTGTTTGGTAGCTATCCCAGAAAACCTCTACTTTCCCACGTCCTCGCCTTCTCTACACTCAAGCATTGGGCCACCTGTTATCTTTGGGGGACTCTTTACCTCATCACCATCATCATTATCAATGGTCTTTATTGAGTGCTTACTATGCTCAGAGCACTTTACTGAGGGCTTGGAAGTGCACAATACAACAGAGCTGGTAGACTCATTCTCTGCCCCCAAAGAGCTTACAATCTTGACGGGGAGACTAAATAAATAATTTACAATATATAAAGCGTAGATACGGAAATACCTCCCACTAAATAGGATTGAATACCTATTGCAATGACACTGGGATATCAGCAGTAATAACCTGGTGTCTATTTGACATAGCTGGTTAGCCTACTTGCTAAGTGCCAAAGCAGATCATCATCAACAGGATTTGTTGAGTTCCTATTAATGCAGTTTACTGGACAGAAAGTGCTCTATCTCACTGCTCTGGCTACCTTTTCAGGCACAAGAACAATTAGAGACCTCATTTTTTTTAAAAAATGGTATTTGTTAAGCACTTAATATGTGCCAGGCACATAGAGCAGGGGAAGATACAAGATAATGAAGTTGGACACAGTCCCTGTCCCCCGTGGGGCTCAGTCTTAATCCCCATTTTACAGATACGATAACTGAGGTACAGAGAAGTTAAGTGACTTGGCCAAGGTCACACAGCAGACAAGTAATGGATCTGTGATTAGAACACAGGTCCTTCTGACTCCCAAGCCATGCTTTTTGCATTAAACCACACTGCCTGAAAGGAAAAAAAGCACCTATAAAAGCAATTAAAAAATGGGGACACAAGATAATTGTTGAATTTATTAAGTCAATCAATCAATGGTATTTATCCAGCGCTTACTGAAGTGCAGAGCAAGATGCTCTGCAGAGTAGCAGTCTAGCAGGGGTCTCTGGTGAAAACACTTGAAATGTTTCAGAAATGAGAGGACAGTGGGGTATTTCCATATGAGGATAAGTGGTGCAGTGGAAAGAGCACGGGCTTTGGAGTCAGGGCTCATGAGTTCGAATCCCAGCTCTGCCACTTGTCGGCTGTGTGACTGTGGGCAAGTCACTTAACTTCTCTGTGCCTCAGTTCCCTCATCTGTAAAATGGGGATTAAGACTGTGAGCCCCACGTGGGACAACCTGATTCCCCTGTGTCTACCCCAGCGCTTAGAACAGTGCTCTGCACATAGTAAGCGCTTAACAAATACCAACATTATTATTATTAATGCAGCACTACTTCTCAGAGGGAGCTGGTGAAAGACAGATAATGAAGGAAGGAAAAATGTGAAAGAGGGGATTTAAATAGTGATAAGCAAGAAGAAATTGAGTGTGTGACAGTTGAAAAATTGACATTTGAAGCAAATGACTTGTATCTCTCAAAGCCAGAAGAATTTAGGAAACTGTGAAAGAAATGGTCCATTCTATACGCAACAAGAGCTGGACTAACAACTCCACATTGAAAATATTATTGATTTCACTCCAAATCAATATTATAGGTTGACAGCTTGCATGAAATAGTCAGATACTTGGAGCAGAGTTAAGTGCAGTATTCAGCAACAGACAAATCCATATACTCAGTATGTTTAGCTACATTCCAGGTCAATATTATGGACTTTTTTTATAGCAGTCTCTTAGTGATATTTTCAACACTAAAAAAGACAGGCAGCTTAAGACAGATTTTCCTCTCATGAATTTATCTTCTAGTCCTTTCATGTATCTGAATTTCTCCTTACTAGCTGTTGAACCACTGCCTGTATGGGTCCTTTTAACTCAATTATCGAGCAGGAATTATCTTTTAAATCCCCTCCCGTCTTTTGCTCTGGTGATTTGTCTTTGTTTTCCTTCCCACGCCCCCCACCCCTCATCATGGGGTGCGCGCGCGCACACACACACACACACACACAAATACAAACACATACCCACATATACCCCCCCCACACCTCATTGATTCCTCTTCAGACTAAGATAGACACACACCTGTGGGATTTCTATGCCCAAGAAATTTATAGAATGGCTGTTCTGAGGCCTAAAACTGCCTTTTCTGGAGACTGAGGCCATGTTACTCCCTCTGAGTTTACTAATGCAGCCTGGAGTGGCCCCTCTGTGCAATCAGACAGGCAGGCAGGCCATCAGCGATGGTTTTTAAACATCCACTGATAGAAACACACGGAACAAAACAAGGCTTAAGTGACACAAAAATCCCAAAGCGCTTGATTTCTGTTTGACACAAAGGGAGGAACATAAGATAGGAGGGAATGTTCCGTCGAAGAACTGAAAATTGGCGAAAATAGACGTGAAAGGGGGCTGAGATAAACACCACTTTTTAGGAAGGAAAAGTATACATAGTGTGGACCTCTAGAGATCTGTTAGAGGAGTAGTTTCATTAAACATCTATGTAAATAATATGGTAGAGGAGGTGTGCAGTGAAATATCAAGGTTTGCAGATGACACTAAGCTCTTAGGGGTGGCACGGTTTCATGACGATGGAGATAAACTCCAGACTTTATAAAGCTGTGTGAGTGGGCTGATAAATAGATCCTTAGCTTCAGTGTGAGCAAGTGCAAACCCCTGTGGAAAAATAATCCAATTTCTAGTTACAGGATGGGAGGAGAACTATCAGTCATAGCAAAGGAAAGAGCTCTTGGAATCATTGGTAACTGTTTTATCAATCATCCATCTGTTGGTGGACAGCCAAAATGAAATAACTAATGGTATTTTTGAACACCTATTTATGTAGAGAACTGCACTAGGTGCTTGAGAAAGTACAATAAGAGTAACCCAAGGAGTGGATCACCTAGTGGAGGAGGCAAGTGGGAGCAAGATAAAAGACGCAACCCATAATAGCAAAAGCATGGGAAAAAAAAACTGAAGATAATAATAAATGAGGAAAGAAGTACATCAATAATTTAATAGTTTACTTACATCTATTCATACATAAATGCAAAAGACAGTTCTTGGGTTGACGTGTTTAAGGCAGTTATAGACTTTGGTTAGGACTTGACTCTTTGTGGAGGTGGGTTTTCTAACTGAAAGAAACATGGTCAGGTGGATTTGAGCAGGGAGGGAATTCTACTGTGAGAGAAGAACATTGGAAATAGGTTGGAGACTGGAGAGTGGAGAGTGAGGTAAAATAATAATAATTACATTACCTGTTAAGTGGTCACTATGTGCCAAGCACTGTTCTAAGCACTAGGGTAGATCCAAGTTAATCTGTCTCACGTGGGGTTTACATTCTTAATCCCCATTTTATAGTTGAGGTAACTGAGGCCCAGAGAAGTGAAGTGACTTGCCTGAGGTCATATAACAGACTTGAGGCAGAGTCAGGATTAGAACCCAGGTCTTTCTGACTCATAAACCCATGCTCTATCTACTAAGCTATGCTGTGACTTGGTTAGGAAGCTAGCTTAGGAGGAGTCAGCTATGGAATATCTGGTGAAGAGAACTGGTAAAAATAAGGAGAAAACTAGTGTGGAGATGTGAAGCCAATGGTCAGGTTCTTCTGTTTGATTCAGAGAAAAATGGGGAGCTTTTGGAAAGATTCAAGGAGCTGAGTGATATGTTCTAAATGATGTTTCAAGAAGATGATCCAGTAGGATAGACTGCAGAGGAGATAGGTTGGAAGCAGGGGGATCAGGGAGGAAGCTGATGCAAAACTAGTTGGGAGATGATGATAGCTTGAATCAGTTTGCTCATAAGTATGGATAGGAGACCTGAGAATTTTTGTGGAAGAAATATCTAGATGAATGACAGACAGAGTGGACATGGGAAGTATAAGACAGAAAGGATTCTGATGACAACAAAGATGCAAGCTTCTGGGAAAAGAAAGAAGGGGGTATTGTTGACTGTGATGAAACAGTTAAGAAAAGGAATAGGTTTAGAAGGGAAAAGGAGGGGAAATGAGGATTCAATTTTGTCCCAGTAAGTATAAGGTATTGCCTGGATATCTATATGGAGAAGATTTTTGGGGAGTAAAAGGAAATATGTGATTGTAAAACTGGTGAGCATCTTGGGGCTAAGGAGTAAAATTTGGCAGTCACATAGGTGTTAACTGAAACTGAAGCCAACTAAATACTGTATCTCATTAGGAATGGTTTAGAAAACAAAACTAAAGGCATAGTTTGCCATGGGAAACACCACTTAATAATAATAATTATTATGGTATTTGTTAAGTGCTTACTAAGTGCCAAGCACTGTTCTAAGTGTTGAAATAAATACAGGGTAATCAGGTTGTCCCATGTGGGGCTCACACTTTTAATCCCCATTTTACCGATGAGGTAACTGAGGCACAGAGAAGTTAAGTGACTTGCCCAAGCAGACAAGTGATGGAGGCAGGATTAGAACCCTTGTCCTCTGACTCCCAAGCCCGTACTCTTTCCACTAAGCCACCCTGCTTCACTGATGGAGGTTACTGCTTGCTCCAAGCTTACTTACCATTTGATGGTAAGTGCCTCCTCTAGATTGTAAGCTTGCTGTTGGCTGGGAACGTGTCTGCCAACTCTGTTATACTACAATTTCCCAACCATTTGGTACAGTGTTCTATACAGAGTAAGTGCTCAATAAATACAACTTATTGATTGATTGAGGGTAGCAATGGTGTCTACCAATTCTTTTTTATTGTACTCTTTCAAGCACTTAGTACAGCCCTCTGCACAAATAAGTGCTCAATAAATACAATTGATTGATTGAGGAAAGTGATGGTGTCTACAACTCTATTTTATTGTATTCTTCCAAGCATTTTGTACAAACTTCTGCACAAAATAAGTGCTCAATAAATGCTATTGATTGGTTGATTCATTCATTCATTCAATCGTATTTATTGAGTGCTTAACTGTGAGCAGAGCACTGTACTAAGTGCTTGGAAAGTACAATTCGGTAACAGATAGAGACAATCTCTACCCAACAACGGGCTTACAGTCTAGAAGGGGGAGACAGACAACAAAACAAAGCAAAGCAAGTAGACAGGCATCAATATCTTCAAAATAGATAAATAGAATCATAGATATATACATATCATTAATACAATGAATAGAGCAATAAATATGTACAAGTATACACAAGTGCTGTGGGGAGGGAAAGGGGGTAGAGCAAAGGGAGGGAGTAGGGGCAATGGAGAGGGGAGGAGGAGCAGAGGGAAAGGGAGGGCTCCATCTGGGAAGGCCTCCCGGAGGAGGTGAGCCCTAAGTAGGGCTTTGAAGAGGGGAAGAGAGTTAGTTTGGCGGTTGTGAGGAGGAAGGGCATTCCAGGTCAGGGGTAGGACATGGGCCAGGGGTTGACGGTGGGATAGGTGCAAACGGGGGACCGTGAGGAAGTGGGCGGTAGAGGAGTGGAGTGTACGGGGTGGACTGTAGAAGGAGAGAAGGGGAGGTGAGGGAGGAGGGGTCCAGGTGATGGAGAGCTTTGAAGCCAAGAGTGAGGAGTTTTTGTTTCATGTGAAAGTTGATAGGCAACCACTGAAGATTTTTGAGAAGGGGAGCACCTTCTATTTTTATATGGTATTTGTTAAGCACTTGCAATGAGCCAGTCTCTGTACTAAGCTCCAGGGTAGATACAAGATAGGTTGGACTGAGTCCCAATCCAACATGGGGTTCACAGACTCAATCCTCATTTAACAAATAAGGAAACTGAGGAATGGAGAAGTGTCAAGGTCACCCAGCAGACAGGTGTTGGAGGCAGAATTGGAACCCAGGTCCTTCTGACTCCCAGGCCCATGCTTTATCCCCTAGGTTATGCTGCTTCTATGTGCAAGCACTGTACTGAGCACTGGGAATAATCAAAAAAGGATAAATAAGACTCAGTTTCCAGTCTTAATGGGGCTTTGAATTTTAAAGGGGGGCTGAGAAGCTGGCAATGGGCATGTGAGGAAGAATTTAATATGGAGAAGCAAAACACAAAGGGAAGGCAAAATAAAATAAGCGCACCAGCACATTGCAGCTGAAAGAACCGTTTATGGACTTCTGACTCTCTGGGGCTGTCCAGAATCCAAGAGTCACAGCCAAGGCCTTCCCCAAGCTACAACATTTACTGAGCACTTATTGAGAGCAGAGCACTGATTAGGTGCTTAAAATTGCAGAGTAAAGGTAGAAGATTCAGTCCTCCCTGTCCTAGAAGAGCTCACAAGTTTCCTCCAAGCACTCTGTGACACTGACAGACAGAATACCAGACTGGAAGAATTGTGATCTGACCGAGTAATGGCGTCAGTCAGTCAAACTCCACCTGGCCGAATTAGCTAATACAGTGCCTGACACCTGGTAAATGCTTTTAACAAATACCATTATTATTATTATTATTAGATGTTTGAAAGCTATGACTCAGAGAGAGTCCATTTCTACTACCTTCATTGTTGACAGTTCTGTAATATGTTTAGTTATTATTCATCCAAAAGGTCATCCAAATGATCCTGTTGAATACTTGTTGGGAAGAAAAGGAGAAAAACTACATTACCCGGGGACCAAAGGGGTTTGACTCTTTAGGGGGCCATTCTGAGTGACCAGATAAATGTCCAAGGATTTTGCATTCCCTCTTTTTCCCACCTGACACTGGATGAATGAAATGAATGAAAAACACCTTTTCAGAATGGGCTCCACCCTGGGAAGCTTATTGCCCCTTAATTAGGATGATAGGACATTAGGCCAGGGAAAATGAGGTCGATGATTTGTTTGGGAGGTTTCCTGGTATAAATTTCAGTGTTGTACCTCTGCCCATTTGACATTAAGTTCTGTTTGTTCATTCTGTCTGGCTGTGGGTGCAGGTCACTCATTATTAATCTCTGAGGCCTAAAACAGAGTTTTAGGTTAATGGCTGTTCTCCCATCTTTAGAAGTGCAGGATGGCTAGGATTGATCCTGTTTAATGACTGTGTACTGAAGCACCCTGACCTAATGGATAGAGCACGAGCCTGGGATTTAGAAGGACTGTGGTTCTAACCCCAGCTCTGCCACTTGTCTGTTATGTGACCTTGGGCAAGTCACATAACTTCTGTGTGTCAGTTACTTCATCTGTAAAATGGGGATTGAGACTGTGAGCCCCCCGTTAAACAGGGACTGTATCCAACCTGACAAGAATGTATCTATCTCAGCACTCAGTATGGAGTCTGGCACATAGTAAGCATTTAACCAATTGATCAATCGTATTTAGTGAGAGTCTACTGTGTGCAGGACACTATACTAGGTGCTTGGAAGGATGCAGCACAACAGTACAACAGGCACATTCCCACACATTCTCAAGCTTACAGTCACGAAGGGGAGACAGACATTAAAATAAATAATTAAGGATATGCGCTATGGGGCTGGGAGCGGGCATGGTGAATAAAGAGAGCATGACAGGGTGATGCAGAAGGGATTGAGAAGAAAGGAAATGAGGGTTTAGTCAGGGAAGGCCTCTTGGAAGAGATGTGTCTTCAATAAGGCTTTGAACGTGGAAACAATAATTGTCTGTCAGATATGAAGAGAGAGGGTGTTCCAAGTCAGAGGCAGGGCGTGGGTTAGAGGTTGGCAATGAGATAGGTGAGATTGAGGCACAGTAAGAAGATTAGCATTAGAGAAATAAAGTGTGCAGATTGGGTTATGGTAGGAGAGTAGTGAGGTGAGGCAGGAGGGGACATGGTGATTGAGTGCTTCAAAGCCAAAAATAAGCATTTTCTGTTTGATATGGACGTGGATGGGCAACCACTGGAGTTTCTTGAGGAGTGGGAAAAGATGGAATGAACGTTTTTTTAGAAAAATGATCCAGGCAGTACAGTGAAGTATGGACTGGAGTGGGGAGAAAGGGGAGACAGGAAGGCTGATTCAGAAATCAAGGTGGGATAGGATAAATGCTTGGATTAACATGGAAGCATTTTGGACGGAAAGGAAAGGATGGATTTTAGCAATGTTGTGAAGGTTGAACCGACAATACTGTTAAAAAACAAAACTCAAAACAACTTTAATCCAATTTGGAAATAACCAAATTTTGTCTGGTTTCTAACATACATACAGATTCTGTTCCATGTAAAAACTCTTTCTCTCTTTTTTTAAGTGGTACTTGTTAACTGCTTACTCTTTGTCAGGCACTGTGGTAGATACAAGAGAATCAGGTTAGGCTTAGTCCCTCCCTCATCATGGGACCCATAGCTGAGTAGGATTTAATGCCTATTTTACCAATGAGGAAACTGAGGCACAGAGAAGTGAAGTGACTTTCCCAAGATCACACAGCAGACAAGGGGAGAAGTCGGGATTTGGACCCTGGTCCTCTCACTCCCTGCCTGGCCCATGCTCTTTCCATTAGGCCATGTTGTTTTCTGACCCAGTGGGTCATGCTTGAGAAGTTCCTTGATGTCAGGGAGTAGGAAAAGTGGAAGGGAAGAAAGTAGAGTACTCCTTCTGTGGCACGGAGGTACAGCTCCTGAAGCCTTAATCCCGGGAACTGTTATCTATCAAACCCATGAACCAGGAGACAGGTAGCCTGGATTCAACTACATTTTGCCGACAGTTGCCTGATACTTCACATAAATTTGCATGCTATTGTCCAAAAAGTCTCAAATTTGGAAGTTAAAATAAGATAATTATCAAAATCTACTGTTTTATAGAGAGCACTTCAATTTCTGGTATCTGACATTAGTTCAGTGTATTTTATTCTATCTGCTTGATTTGGCCAACTACTTAGTGGATGATCTTTTCTTTTGGAGTTTTCACTAAATGCTTTAGAAAGATGAACACTTTAACCCAGGAATAGCATTCTCATGGTGTAGTTTAATCTAATCTAATTTAATTGAATAATAATAATAATAATGTTGGTATTTGTTAAATGCTTACTATGTGCAGAGCACTGTTCTCAACACTGGGGTAGATACAGGGTAATCAGGTTGTCACACGTGGAGCTCACAGTTTTAATCCCCCTTTTACAGATGAGGGAACTGAGGCACAGAGAAGTGAAGTAACTTGCCCAAAATCACACAGCTGACAAGTGGCAGAGCCGGGATTAGAACCCACGACCTCTGACTCCCAAACCCCGGGCTCTTTCCACTGAGCCACGCTGCTTCTTTTTCTTAATCTAGTATGACTTTAGTTAATCTTTAGATAATCTGACATAGGGCTAAACTGATTTGAGTTAATCTCTCTCAGAATTGGTTTAATCTGGCATAGGGTAAAGTGACCCTGGTTAATCAGGCCTGGGTCAATCTGACAAGGTTTAACTCTAACCCAGGCTAATCTGATGTGGGTTTATGGGATAAAACTGACCTTGTTCAATTGGGCCTGGGTTAATCTGAACTGGTTTAGTCTGGCATGGGCTATTCTGTCCTTGACTGATTTGACCTGGGTGGTTTTTTCTGACCTGAGTTAATATCACCTAGGTGTTTCTGACCTGGGTTAAATGTAACCCAGCTAATCAGACTTGGGTTGAGATGGCCTAGGATAAACTGCAGGGGGTTAAAGATAGCCTGGATTAAATGTGACCCAGGCTAATATAACCTTGGTTAAATCTGACCTAGGCTCACTTGGCTCAGGTTAAATCTGAGCCAGGCTAACCTGACCCTGATTAAATCTGACTGAGGTTAATCTGGCCCAGGTTGAAGATCTACCATAACCTGAATTAAAAATGACCTGAGTTAGATCTGACCGAAGCTAGTCTGACCAAGGCTAAAGATTGCCCAAGCAATCTGACCTGGACAATTCTGTTCAGAAAAATTACTTTTCAATCCTTATTGATTCCCATACTTTTGGCCCAAAACAGCTGTTTCAGACTTGTAATTCCCTCTTCAAACTCCCATCCCCTCTCCTCTCTGATCTCTTGCCCCAGTGACTTTGCCACCTATTTCACCAATAAAATAGAAACCATAGATTGTAATCTCCCTAACACTTCCCCTGCTCCTCTACATTCCTAATTTGCCCCATCTGCCCCATATGGAACTCTCCCATCCTCCCCGGCAGTATCTCTCCCAAGTGCTTAGTACAGAGCACATAGTAAGGGCTCAATAAATACGATTGATTGATTGAATGACTACCTTACCTTGCTAGTCCCTTACTACAACCCAGCCTAAACACTTCATTCTTTAAAACAAACCAATCTACTTACTCTGCCTCAGTCTCATCTCTCTATCCCCATTCTACCTCTGGTCTGGAACTCTCAACCCCTTCATATCCAACAGGCCACTACTCTTTTCATTAGCAAAACCATTCTAAAATCATATCAATAAACCCATAGTATTTACTGAGCACTTGCTGTGTGCAGGCTTTGTACTAAGCACTTTGGAGAGTGCAGTATAATAGAGTCGGTAGACCCTGTCCACAGTGAGCTTCTATGTCCTACAAGAAGCCATTTCTGACCACCCTCTCTTTTCCACACCATATTCACCTTCCTTTCTGCTCTACCCATGCACTTAAGCACTTTTTTATTCATCTCACCCCCATCGTGCTTACGTACATATCCCCATACTCGGCTGCTTTCCCTAGCTTTAATTTATTTTGACAGTGTGTCTCCCCAACTAGATTGTAAGCTCCTTGAGGGCAGGGATAGTGTCTTCTGACTCAACTGTACTTTCTTAAGGACTGACTATAGTGTTCCAGATACCATTGATTGATTAATTAATTGTATTCAAGGCCAGCATTCAGAAAAAATGGATCTTTGAGATTGACAACCCTGAGCAATTTCTTCGTTTCAGGACCAAAAATCCCCTAGACTGTAAGCTCATTATGGGTAGTGTTAGAATCTGTCTTAGCACAAGCAACTCCATCTTGCTATCCCTTTCTATAAGAGAAACATCCCCGGAGCCCCTGAGCCTCTGGGCCTCAACTCTGAGCCCCTGTGGAAGCAGCGTGGCTAGAGAAGCAGCGTGGCTCAGTGGAAAGAGCACGGGCTTTGGAGTCAGAGGTCATGGGTTCAAATCCCGGCTCGGCCATTTGTCAGCTGTGTGACTCTGGGCAAGTCACTTAACTTCTCGGTGCCTCAGTTACCTCATCTGTAAAATGGGGATTAAGACTGTGAGCCCCATGTGGGACAACCTGATTCCCTTGTATCTACCCCAGCGCTTAGAACAGTGCTTGGCACATAGTAAGCGCTTAACAAATACCAACATTATTATTATTATTCCCTGAGCCCCTGGGCCCCTTTTCCTGGAAAGACATCTGCTTATTGGGAAGTACCGAGCCTGTTGCTCCCCAGGCTGGTGCAATTTGTGGTTACTCTGTGTACTTATGCTGAATCATCGGACCAACTGTACAACTTGTTCATTTATGTGTATAAAAGACTAAGTAAAACTCTACTCAGGGTCTTGCTAGGACCCAGAAATGGGGAAAGCTTGGCCATTCTGCAGAATGAAGTTTTGAGACCAACCCAGGCTTTGACACTCTCATTGCCCGGGCAGAGCAATGAACGGGCAGAGATTGCCTTCAACGGTAGGGAATGTGCCTGTTAATTCTGTTGCATTGTATTCTCCCAAGCTGTGTGCTCTGCACATAATAAGTGCTCAGTAAATACTATTGATTGATTGGTTGGTTGAAAAGAGAGTGTGGGAATGAGAACTCCAGAACATAAAGAATCATTAAAACATGATCACCAAATATATGTCACCAAACTAAATAAAAGCCTTTACTTAGGCTTTTATACACATAAATCAATAAGTTGTATTGTTGGTCCGATGATTCAGCAGTGGAGAGGTAAGTACACAGAGTAACCACAAATTGCACCAGCTTGGGCAGCAACAGGCTCGGTACTTCCCAATAAGCAGATGTCTTTCTGGGAAAAGGGGCCCAGGGGCTCAGGGAACACTCAACTTGTTTTGTTGATGATGCTGCTGGAACCAGGGATGAAAGGACCGATTCCTGAGAGACATGGAAATCTGGTAGCTCTTGGGACAGTGATCTGTTATAGGCTAGCCCCCAGTGTTGGATTCCATCCTATACCTTCTCATTTCTACAGCTTTGCTTTTTTTTCTCAGTGTTTCATAAAGCCATACTTAGAGATTTGACCATGATACTGTTTCATCTGTGTTCCCATATGACTGTTGCAATCTGCTGTCTTTTAGTCTCCCTAGTGCTTAGTACAGTGCTCTATGCACAGTAAGTGCTCAATAAGTGACCTTGGCTAAGTCACTTAACCTGCTCTGTGCCTCAGTTACCTCATTTGTAAAATGGGGATTAAGCCTGGGTGCCCCACGTAGAACGTAGACTGTGTCCAAACTGATTAGCTTGTCTCTCCCAGTGCTTAATACAGTGTTTGGCTCAGAGTAAGTACTTAACAAATACCATTAAAAATAAAATTAATACCTACAAACATACCATCAGTTGATTGCTGACTGAAAGAGCTGATCTCTTCCGTATCATATGCATGTTAAGATTGCCCTTGCAGATCTGTTGCAGAGAAACAGCGTGGCTTAGTGGAAAGAGCCTGGGCTTGAGAGTCAGAGGTCGTGCGTTCTAATCCTGGTTCTGCCACTTGTCAACTGTGTGACTTTGGGCAAGTCACGTACCTTCTCTGTGCCTCAGTTACCTCATCTGTAAAATGGGGATGAAACCTGTGAGCCCCACATGGAACAACCTGATAACCTTATATCTAACCCAGCACTTAGAACAGTGCTTGGCACAAATTAAGCACTTTACAAATACCATCATTATTATTATTATTTTCTGCCACACCTGGGCACCATTTTTCAATTCTATTAAAATATATATTGTGACATCCTCTACCTATCCTCCTTACTGGTATATCTGCTTTAGCTCAACATAGGGCAGCTCATTTGACTGCCCTTCTGACTCAACCTTTTAGCCATTCTGCTCATAATTACAACACTAATAGTAATTATATCATTCATTTATTAAGCACTTACTACGTGCCAAGCACTGTACTAAATATTGGGGTAGATACACAATGATAACCTTGTTAGACACAGACCCTGTCCCACATAGGGCTCACATTCTAAGCAGATGACAGAACAGGTATTTAATCCCTGTTTTACAGATGAGGAAACTGAGGCACAGAAAATTTAAGTGACTTGCCCAAGGTCAACAAGGAGGTAAGTGGCAGCTCTCTCAGACCTGTACCCTTTCCATCAGGCCACACTTCTTCAGACTTCTAATGCCTGAAAGGAACGGCCTTTTAATTACCTCTAATCTCAACTGAGTTTCCACCTTCTCTGAGGAGCCCAATCAAGCTCAGAGAGTGATTCTCGGGCTGAAAATACAACTTTCTTTTTTCCCTTCTTAAAGGGAGGCAATCAGCTTAGTTTTTGCAAATGTTGCATTTCCCTTGCAAATGAGCTTCATTACCTCCTTCAGTTATGACTCTTCTTTTAGGCAGGGTGGTTGCTGCTCACGGCTTGGCGTCTTAGTAGCAAATTGCCTCTGCACTGAATTATGCTGTCATCTATAGTCTCGTTTAATTATGAATCTAGCCGAAAGGCTTTACTTTGGGTGATTGCTAGATTCTTGACTGGGAATATTTGGGGGAAAGATTCTGGGTCAGTGAGAATTCTCTTGGTCAAATACTTAGTCTGGATTTCCAGAGAGGATGCTTCATACTTATCGCTTATTAATCCTAGAATGTCAATCACCATGTAACGCTGCCACGTGGCTGGGATGGAAGCCAACATCCAATGAGCTAAAGAGGGCTCCAGAATCGCTCACTCAACTAATTATTTCATGGTGGATTTTGTGCTGGACCAAGCTACAAACTTTAAACTAACCTAATCACTACCCTGCTTCTTTAAATAGGTCACTTGGGAGGGGGAAATGATGTCCACGATTTTTTAAATGAACACATTTAAAAAATTGAATTTTTTTTTATTTTATTTCAAAGTTTTTTTTGTCCAGTGGTATTTGTTAAGTGCTTACTTTTTGCCAGACACTATACTGAGTTTCGGGATAGATACAAGATACTCAGGATGGACACGGTTCCTGTCCCACGTGGGGCTCACAGTCTTATTCCCCATTCTACAGGTGAGGTTACTGAGGCACAGAGAATTTAAGTGATCTGCCCAAGATTACACAGCAGCCAAGTGGCAGTGCTGGGATTAGAACCCATGTCCTCTGACTTCCAGACCCATACTCTTTCCACTAGGTCACACTGCTTCTCACCTACATTTTTTCAGTGATTTATTCAGCTATTTCATCCTCACATACTCCTGATACCACTAGTACTACTATCTCTAGTAATAATAACTGGTATTTGTTAAGCACTTACTATTTCCTAAGCCCTGTACTAAGCTCTGAGGTAGATATCCATTCATCAGGTTGGATACAGTCCTTGACTGCATGGGTCTCATATTCAAAATAGGAGGAAGAACAGCCAATGAATCCTCATTTGACAGATGAGGAAACTGTGAGAGGCAGCATGACCTAGTGGATAGAGCACCTATCTGCTATGTGACCTTGGGTAAGTCACTTGACTTCTCCGTGCCTCAGTTATCTGTTAAATGGGGATTAAGACTGCGAGCCCTGTGTGAGACAGGGACTATGTCCACTCTGCTTAGCTTGTGTCTACCCCAGTGCTTAGTATAGCGCCTGGCACATAGTAAACACTTAACTACCAAAACACAAACAAATTGAAGACCAGAAAAATGAAAGGACTTGCCTAAGGTCACACAGCAGATGGGTGGCAGAACCAGGATTAGAACCTGGGTCTTCTGAATTCCAGGCCCGTGCTCCTTCTGCTAGGTCACAGTATATCCTTTTTGTTTCTTCTGCTCCCTCTATTTAGAAATGCATCCACTTCTCCTACACTGCAGGGGTTGAGTTCTTGTGGCATTCCACGATTAGGAAAAATCTGTAAGCGTTCGAGAAATAATTTGATGTAGGCTCTACCACTCATCTCATGTCTGATACTACACTGTCTTCTGACACCCCATCGCTCTGCCTCCAACAACCCTCACTGGCTCAAGTCAGATCTCAATTCTGTTGCCTCACTCTAAACATAGCACTGTCAATCTTTCGTCTGGAAGAACAGTGGATAATTTAGGTCTGTATATCGCCTTCCCCTGAGGCCAGAGACTATGCTGTTTGCTTCTGTTATACCCTTCAAGTGCTCTACACAAGGTAGGCACCAAAAGAATACCATTGGTTGATTGACTGATAGTTCAAAGAACCATAAAGGGCATGCGATTAAAGTAGTAGCCACTCTGGCTACTCCTGCCGCTACCAAGCTGTTTCTTTCCAGATTCCCCTGGGAGGCAAGAATTCCAGGGAGACTAGAAAGAATGGGAGCAGCAGCGACCAAAGCAGGGGGAGAGGGCAAACTGCCCCTCGCTGCTGCTACGGCTGCCACTCTCGGCCCCCCAGAGTTTTCTGCCATTGGCTTAAAAGCGGTCAATCGCCTCGACCCCTCCTACCTCACCTCGTTACTTTCCTACTACAACCCCAGCCCACACACTTCTCTTCTCGAATGCTAACCTTCTCACTGCGCCTCCATCTCGCCTATCTGGCCTCCACCTCTCGCCCACGTCCTTCCTCTGGCCCGGAACGCCCTTCCTTCTCAAATCTGACAGTTACTCTCTCCTGCCTTCAAAGCCTTCCTGAAGGCTCCAAGAGGCATTTTCTGACTAAGCCCTCCTTTCCTCTACTCCCACTCCCTTCTGCGTCGCCCTGACTTGCTCCCTTTATTCATCTCCCCTCCCCAGCCCCACAGCACTTTTGTACATATCTGTAATTTATTTATTTATGTTAATGTCTGTCTCCCTCTCTAGACTGTAAACTTGTTGGGGGCAGGGAATATTGTACTCGCCCAAGCATTTACTACAGTGCTCTGCACACAGTAAGTGCTCGATAAATACAATTGCCTGACTGATTGACGGCCTCCCCTGTGGCTGGGCTGTTTCTTGCTAAGTTCTCTGTAAAGGCTCAAACTCTTGACAGGAGGGGGATGACTGGGTCCAGCTCGGAAAGAGAGGCAGTGTGGCTTGTGCACATTGGTCTAAAGAAAACCTCAAACCCAGAGAGAGGTTATCTCCAGCCAAAGCCTTAACTCTCTATTGTAATAATGGAAAAGTCATTAAGAAGAAGTCCTGGGAGATAACTGTGGTCCTTCTATTCAAGAGTAAAACAGGAGCAAAGCGTCATTACAGAGTTGGAGGGCTTCTCTTCACTCCAGACCCTCCTCTGCATTAATGTTCGGTGTGTACAGAATCACCAGGTGTCAGCAGTCCGAGGCCCAAATTGAACAGACTGTTTTCCACCGGCGCATAAAAATGTTTAGTAACGGATCTCATTACGCTTGCAAAAAAGCAGCTGAGGCACTGGAGCGGATGACAAGTAAATGGGCAGCATTCGATGCCAGGCTTATCCGGATGGCTGCCACGCCAACGTCACCCTCTCGTGCATCCCCAGCCGGGGGATGGGAGGGATCCTTGGCATAGAGAGGTGGCCCCTGATGTATTGGGGGCTCTTGTCTATTTCATAGGGTCTTCCATTAGCAGATCAGGGGGAGGCTAATAGCACCCCACCGAGGGAGATTTCTACCAACTCTTTTATACTGTGCTCTCCCAAGCACTTAGTGTATGCTCTACACACAGTAAGTGCTCAGTAAATTGATTTACTGATAGTACTATTATAATAATAATATATTAATAATAATATACTAATACTAATTACTAATAGTACTAATAATAGTACTAATAATAGTACTATTGATTTATAGATGGGAGCATCTTGGAGTTTTAGTAATAACAATAATAATTGTGGTATTTGTTAAGTCCTTACTATGTTCTGGGGCTGTATTAAGTGCTGGGGTGGATACAAGCAAATTGGGTTGGACACAGTCCTTGTCCCACATGGGGTTCACAATATCAATCCCCATTTTACAGATGCGGTAACTGAGGCCCAGAGCAGTAAAGTGACTCTCCCAAGGTCACACAGCAAACAAGTGACAGAACCTGGATTAAAATCTTCTGACTCCCAGGCCTGTGCTCTATCCACTACACCTGTTTGTCCTGACCCATTACTCACACTCTCCCCAGCTCAAACCCATTTTACCTTGTTCCTCTCTACATTCAAACCCTCTTAAAAAAACTATCTCCTCCAGAGAACCCTTCCTGACTGATCTTCACCTTCCTAGTCATGCCATCCCATTAGCCAATTTAGTGTCCATGTGTATCTCTGTTTATTCACTTTCCCATTTCATTATTTGTCAAATTGTTTACTTTTATTTTGGTCATCTGTATCTAAGCTCTCGATCAATCAATCAATTGTATTTATTGAGTGCTGACTCTGTGCAGGGTACTGTACTAAACTCTTGGGAGGGTTTTCATTCATTCATTCAATCGTATTTATTGAGTGCTTACTGTGTGCAGAGCACTGTACTAAGCACTTGGAAAGTGCAATTTGGCGACAGAGACAATCCCTACCCAATGATGGGCTCACAGTCTAAGAGTGGGGGAGATAGACAACAAAACAAAATGAAACAAATAGACAGGCATCAGTAGCATCAATATAAATAAATAGAATTATAGATATATACACCTAAATAAATAGAATAATAAATATGTACAAATATATATGTGGTATGGGGTGGGGAAGGGGGTAGAGCGGAGGGAGGGAGTTGGGGCGATGTGGAGGGGAGGAGGAGCAGAGGAAAAGAGGGGCTCAATCTGGGAAGGTCTCCTGGTGAAGGTGAGCTTTCAGTAGGGCTTTGAAGGGGGGAAGTGTGCTAGTTTGGCGGATTTGAGGAGGGAGGGCATTCCAGGCCAGAGGTAGGACGTGAAGCAGGGGTGGATGGCAGGACAGGCAAGAATGAGGCACCGTGAAGAGGTTGGCACCAGAGGACTGGAGTGTGTGGGTTGGGCTGTAGAAGGAGAGAAGGGAGGTGAGGTAGGAGGGGGCAAGGGGATGGAGACCTTTGAAGACAACAGTGAGGAGTTTTTGCTTCATATGAAGGTTGATAGGCAACCACTGGCGATTTTTGAGGAAGGGGGTGACATGCCCAGAGCGTTTCTGTGGAAAGATAATCCAGGCAGCAGAGTTAAGTATAGACTGAAGCGGGGAGAGACAGGAGGCTGGGAGATTGGAAAGAATGCTGATGGAGTAATCCAGTCGGTATATGATGGGTGATTGTACTAACAAGGTAGCGGTTTGGATGGAGAGGAAAGAATGGATCTTGGTGATGTTGTGAAGGTGAGACCGGCAGGTTTTGGTGACGGATTGGATATGTGCGGTGAATGAGGGTACAGTACAATGGAGTTGGTAGTCATGATCCATGCTCTCAAGGAGCTTTGCTTATTGTGTATTTGGTAATTTGTGTCTGTTAGTATCCCCTAGCGAGATTGCAAGCTCTTTGAGGGAAAGACTGTGGACTTTACTTCCAAGTACCTAGTTGAGTATTTTGCACATAGTAGGTTTGCACACAGAAGGCACATAGTAGACTATTTTGTAGAAATAGAAGCAGCATGGCCTAGTGGCAAGAGCATGGGCCTGGGAATCAGAGGACCTGGGTTTTTTATCCTAGATGTGTCACTTGTCTGTGGTGTGAACTTGGGCAAATAAATCACTTAACTTCTCTGTGCCTGTTATCTCTTCTGTCAATCAATCAATCATATTTATTGAGCACTTATTTTGTACAGAGCACTGTTCTAATCACCTGGGAGAGTACAACATAACAATATAATGGACACGTTCTTTGAACACAACAAACTGACAGTCTAGAGGAAAAATGGAGATTAAGACTATGAGCACTTTGTGGGACAGGGACTGTGTCCCACCTAATTATTTTATCTCTACCCTAGTGCTTAGGGATCCAGGACTGCATTGTGCTCACAGCAGACTGTGTCCAACCTGACTAGCTTGTATCTACCCCAGTGCTTAGTATAGTGTCTGGCACATAGTAAGTGCTTAACAAATACCATAAAAAATAAATAAGTAGTCTCTCAGAATATTGCAGTGTATACAGCAGGCACCGATGAATGTCGTTTATGAGTGCCATCTGAACTATTCCAGCTCTGCTCCTTCAGGGAGCTCCAGTTTTCCCTCTCTAGGCAACTCTGCTCCTCCAGGAAGCTCATTCATTTGTTCATTCGATCATATGTATTGAGCGCTTACTATGTGCAAAGCACTGTACTAAGCACTTGGGAGATTAGAGAAGCAGTGTGGCTCAGTAGAAAGAGCACGGGCTGGGGAGTCAGAGGTCATGGGTTTGAATTCCGGCTCTGCCACTTGTCAGCTGTGTGACTGTGGGCAAGTCACTTAACTTCTCTGTGCCTCAGTTTCCTCATCTATAAAATGGGGATTAAGACTGTGAGCCCCACATGGGCCAACCTGATTACCCTGTATCTACCCAGTGCTTAGAACAGTGCTTGACACATAGTAAGCGCTTAACAAATGCCAACATTATTATTACAGTATTACAGTATAACAACAGACACATTCCCTGCTCACATTGAGCTCACAGTCTAGAGGGGGAGACAGACATTAATGTACATACATACATAAGTAAATAAACTACAGATATATACATATATATATGTGCTGTGGGGACGGGAGGGAGGATGAATGAAGGGCGCAAGTGAGGGCAACACAGAAGGGAGTGGGAGAAGAGGAGAGGAGGGCTTATTCAGGGAAGGCTTCTTGGAGGAGATGGCCAAGGCTTTGAAGTAGGGAAATAAGGCTTTGAAGTAGGTAAGAGCAATTATCTGCCTGATTTGAGTGGGGAGGGCATTCCAGGCCAGAGGTAGGATGTGGGCGAGAGGTCAGAGGAGAGAGACACGACATCAAGGTACAGTGAGAAGGTTAGTAATAGAGGAATGAAGTGTGTGGGCTGGGTTGTAGTAGGAGAGTAGCAAGGTGAGGTAGAAGGGGGTTAAGGTGATGGACTGTTTTAGTTTTCCCTCTCTAGGCAGCTCTGCCCTTCCAGGAAGCTCCAGTTTTCCCTCTCTAGGCAGCTCCGCCCCTCCAGGCAGCTCCAGTTTTTCCTCTGTAGGCAGCGAGAGGTGCAGAACAGAGGCGGCTGCAGGGACGTGGGCTAATAAGGCTCAGGTCTGTAAATGCTTTCTACCTCCAACCCTAGCAACAAAAGGTATCCAGAGTCAGTCTTGCTCACCAGGTGCTGTGAAGCCCCTATGCTTCTGTGGGCCAGGATCGTGTCTGTCTGTTCTTCATATTGTACACTTCCAAGTGCCTAGTACAGTGCTCTGTACCGTAAGTTACTTCATTTGTCTGTGCCTCAGTTACCTCATTTCTAAAATGGGGATTGAGTCTGTGAGCCCCACGTGGGACAGGGTCTATGTCCAACCCGATTTGCTTGTATCCATCCCAGTGCTTAGTATGGTGCCTGGCATAAAGTAAGTGCTTAACAAATACTATAATAATTATTATTACGGTATGTACAAATACCATCGATTGAGTGAGGCCAGGTGCCGGATTTACCTGCTCCTTGGAATGGCACTGCTGCCAGATAAAACTGTAAGCTAGTTGTGGGCAAGGAATGTGTCTGTTTATTGTTGTTTTATACTCTCCCAAGGGCTTAGTACAGTGCACTGCATACAGTAAGTGCTAAGTAAATACAAATGAATGAATGAATATGGGGGGGGTGGTGTTCAGGGCAGCTGGGCTGACAAAGCGATGTGGGAGGTCTCCACTGTGTAAGATGAGAAACAAAAGCAGCAACTTCTGTGCTTTTCCATCTCAACCATTTTTTTAATGGTATTTGTTAAGCACTTACTATGTGTCAGGCACTATTCTGGACTGAAGCTCACTGTGGTCAGGGAACATGTCCACTAACACTTTTGTTCTTATCCCAAGTGCTTAGTTACAGTGCTCTGCACACAGGAAATTCACAATAAATACAACTGAATAATTGATTCATTCCAGCCCACGTGCCCTAAGCCTGGACATTGCCTTTCTAGTTCTTGTTTGTAAAGAAGTGAATCTGGTGACAAATTGTCTTTTTCAAAATGGAAAATCAGATCTCTATGCATGGGTACAGGATGTGCTAAAGGTTTGTTCTCCTATCTATAATGATCTTTGCTGCAATATAGGTCGAAATTGCCTACTGTATACTAGCATACACATATCAACTCAAGCCTGTAATCCCCTCTGATGTTTTCTAGAATGTTTGCCCTAATTCAATTATTAAAAAAAAAAAAACCAATGAAAGTAAATCTGCCTTGAGGACAGACTTTTAATACATTGCCCTAACCCCGGACACTGCCTCTCTTGTTCTTGTTTATAAAGAAGTGAATCTGGAGATAGATTGTCCTTTTCAAAATGGAAAATCAGTTCCCTATGCATGGGTACAGGTTGTGTTACTGGTCTGTTCTCCTATTCATAATGATCTTTGTGGTAATATAGGCTGAAATTGCCTGCTATACTTGCATATACATATCAACTCAGGCGTATAATCCTCTCTGATGTTTTCTAGAATGTTTGCCCTAATTCAATTATCTCAAAAAAAAAACAAAACAACAAAAATCAATAAAAGTAAATCTGCCTTGAGGACAGACTTTTAATACACCCCATTCTTAATACATAAAGACTATAATTCTCTCTGGCTATTTAGTGAGGGAGACTAGGAGGTTGGCAATATTTGTCAAATGGTGCTTGTCAGAAGTTTGGCTTGATTTGTCTCTGGCTAATGGGCACAGGTTTTAGCAGTCCTTTTTCTCAAATGTATGTCAAGGTTGATCATTTGTCCGATTCTTGGATGCCAGTGTGTTTTTACTCTGCCTGAATCAGAAGCTAAAGGAAGCCTACGGCATATTTCTCATTTTTTTATTGTTCAGAAATATTAATAAATAATGGTATTTGTTAAGTGCTTACTATGTGCCAGGCACTGTACTAAGTGCTGAGGGAGAGATCTCCTTCGTATTACAGCTTTGGGAGGTAGAGGTAAAAAAGGTCAGAATAATAATTGTGGTATTTGTTAAGCACTGGCTATGTGCTGAAGACTGTGATAAGCCTTGGGGCTGTTTCAAGATATTCAAATCAGACACAGTCCCCATATCATTTGGGGCCCATGGTCTAAGGAGGAAGGAGGACAGATATATCTTCCTCATTGTACAGATGAGGAAACTGAGGCCCAGAGAAGTTTAGTGGCTGTCTTGAGGTTGGGATCTACACCATTTGTCAGCTGTGTGACCTTGGGCAACTCACTTAACTTCTCTGTGCCTCAGTGACCTCCTCTGCAAAATGGGGATGAAGACTGTGAGCCCCACGTGGGAAAACCTGATGACCTTGTATCTATCCCAGTGTTTAGAACAGTTCTTAGCACATAGTAGTATTTAACAAATATCATCATCATCTTCATCATGCCAAGAGGGAGAAAGGGAATCAGCAGGGGAGGGATTTTCCTTTTGCCACCCTTGGGCACTTGATTTATTGCCACCCCTCAGATTTAATGCTAAAATTTAAAATAATCATCCAACTATGTTTTGTCTTTATAAAGAAGCAGAGCGGCCTAGTGGAAATAGAGTGGACCTGGGGATGAAAGGACCTGGGTTCTAATACTAGCTTTGACACTTCTTTCCTGGGTGCCCTTGGGAAAGTGACTAAACTTCTCTGGGCCTCAGTTTCCTCATCTTTAAAATGGGGATTAAATGGTACTCTCTTCTATCTAGACTGTGAGCCTCATGTGGGGCAGGGACTGTGTTTCCAACCTGATTATTTTGTATCTACCTCGCATATAGTAAGTGCTTAACAAATATAATTATGACAATAATTATAATATTAAACAGGAGTATTATTAATAAACCCTAGGAATATTATTTTGGTGTGTTATACATATTACATATGTACATAAAATTGAAAATAATTATAAAAATTTTTTTTAAATGCCACTTCTCCAGGGATAAGCCACTTTCATGCTGGAGTGCCATCTCGCAAATTATTGAAAACCTAATGCCAAAATTCAATTGGGAAAAAATCAATCCCTTAATATTCAGATTTTGACAGTGCAATCAATAATAAAGTCAGCAACACTTAATCCTAACACAAATCCTTAAACCTTGACCCTTATCCTAACTCTAGATCTTGGTCCTCGACTCTATTCTAAATGAAGTTTTCAGCGATTTGGAATCAGTTGATTGACTTCCAATTGGGGAAATGTCAGTCAGTCAGTGGAAAGAGCACGGGCTTAGGAGTCAGAGGTCATGGGTTTGAATCCTGATTCTGCCCCTTGTCAGCTGTGTGACTGTGGGCAAGTCACTTCACTTCTCTGTGCCTCAGTTCCCTCATCTGTAAAATGGGGATGAAGACTGTGAGCCTCATGTGGGACAACCTCATTCCCCTGTATCTACCCCAGTGCTTAGATCAGCGCTCTGCACGTAGTAAGCACTTAACAAATACCAACATTATTATTATTATTATTATTACTGAGTGCTTACCATGTGCAGAGCCCTGTATTAAGCACTTGGGAGAATGCAATGCAACAGAGTAGACAAATTCCCTACCCACCATGAATTTGCAGTCTAGAGTGTGAGACAGACATTAATAAAAATGAATAATTTGTGTGATTGGAATTTGTTGGTGCTGAGGTTTTAGATATTTCATTCAAGCATCATATCACAGTTCCTGGTCTTCTCTAGTATAGAAAGGGCTCTATGTCCCAGTAGGGTTTTTCTTCACTAATTTCATTTTCCAAAGATTTACGTGGCATTATAAAGCTAACTGAACAACAGATAGAAAATCAATAAATGGAAAAATATTTTGAATGGTTTAATTAGACGTGACCTCTTTTCCACCAGATTCTGGAGACATGATTGAAATGGAAGTGTGCCTGCCATTTTACCCAAAATAAGAAATTCATCAGAAAGTTCAGATGAACATTCAAATGTCAGCAAGTCAAATGACTAAAAAGTTTCATCTTTGCAACTCACAATTAATTTTACTTTTAATTAAGCAACACAGAAGCCAGCTGAGCATTCATTCCTGTAAAAATAAATTCATTGGTTAAAGTTCACTTGTTCTGCCTTCTTTTTATTTTTCAAATGCAACTCTCTGATTCATTTGCTGGGATCACCAAAGAATGCAGAATGAGTGAACTTGATATTTAATGTTTAATTTTGAGCTTCACAGAACATAAATCTGATCAAACCAAATGGAATGTTTGTTGATACTGAAAATAAGATAAACATTAAAAAGTCAGTTGTTTGATCTCTTCCATCTCTAAGTAGAATACCCCACAAACTCAGACACATCAACATTTCCAAAAAGTTGGATCATGTTGTAAAATAGCCATATTTAGGTATCTAAAAAGGGCCAAAAAGTTGATTTAAGGATGTCTAACCCTGTTTAAAACTTTACACAATGAATACCTTGAATTTGCCTAGAGCTTTTAATTCCCACAGTGATTTCACATAGCATCATTTTATCCTCACAGCACCCTTTGAGCTAGGGATTATTATTCTCCCCATTTTACAGAAGAGGACATCAAGTCACAGAGAGTTTATTACATATAGTACTTTAGGGGCAGAGCCAGGACAAAAATGCAGGTCTGATGACTCTAAGAACTAAGACCTTCACAATAGGCCACACTGTTTTTTTGATAACTGGAAGAAAATAGTAAATACGGAGTAAGAGGCCATGGTGGACCAGCCAAAAAGGGTATTTCCAACCTTGATTCAGGCACCAATCCCTCATTTGTAACATTGTTTCCCTTAGTTAGTCCTCAGACATGGTACACAATTGGTTTCTGAAAACATTATATCTAACTTTATAAATGGGTTGTGGATATTCCTAGGAACAATGTTATAAATGGGATATTTGTTCCTGTGGGAAAATCATTCATTCAATAGTATTTATTGAGCGCTTACTATGTGCAGAACACTGTACTAAGCGCTTGAAATATACAGTTTGGCAACAGATAGAGACAATCCCTGCCCAATAACGGGCTCTCAGTCTAAACGAGATACCCTATTTTTACCAAGATTACTCAGAATTGGGTACCCAATTATGGATGAGAAATACAGCTATAGTAGTGTGTTAATCCATATTAATGCATTCATGTCAGGGAAGTTCCACGACAGGGTAGCTGAATTTTGCTTCCGTCAGAAGTAAAATGAGCACTTCAGCCCTAGCCTAGTGACACTAACAGGGATTTGCTCCTTTTATTCACCCCACTATCAGCTCCACAGGACTTACGTACATAACTGTAATTTATTGATTTATATTAATGTCTGTCTCTCCCTCTAGACTGAAAGCTTCTTGTGAGTAGGGGATGTATCTCTGAACTCTGTTATAGAGTACTCTCCCAAATACTTAGTACAGTGCTCTGTAAAGCAGCGTGGCTAAGTGGAAAGAGTATGTGTTTAGGAGTCAGAGGTCGTGGGTTCTAATCCCGGCTCCACCACCTGTCAGCTGTGTGACTTTGGGCAAGTCACTTGACTTCTCAGTGCCTCAGTTACCTCATCTGTAAAATGGGGATTAAGACTGTGAGCTCCAAGTGGGACAACCTGATTATCCTGTATCTACCCCAGTGCTTAGAACAGTGCTAGGCACATAGTAAGCACTTAACAAATGCCAACATTATTATTATTAAAGAGTAACCTAAGAGCTTGACAAATACAAATGAATGGTTGACTGATTGGGGAGAAAGACCAGCTGTAGAGAAGACATCCAGGGAGAGAGTCAGGTGCAGGTTCTCACAGGAGCAAGAACAAGATCACGTGAATACAGATTGAATAACTCGGTTCTAATAGTGAGGGATTGCAGCTTGATTATCACTGGACCTTGAGGATTAGCCTCCCCTTAAATACTAAGCCTACCTTGAAAGGATGATAAATGAATGAATATATTTGTATATATATTATATACATATGTGTGCATTCCATCCTCCTCCTGCCCCCTCAATTCTCCCATCCGTTTAGATCTCCCATGTCCTCTCCTAATCTACCCTCTCCCCTTGTATCTCTGACGTCATTCCTTCCACCTTATCAAAACACTTGCCACCACCTTTCCTTGCCACCTCCCATCATCTCTCCATTCACTTTCAAGTGGTTTTCTATAACGTATTCCATAACCTAAAAACAAAACCTCCTTTGACCCCACCACTGCCTCCAATTATCACCCCACCTCCCTCTTACTATTCCTCTCCAAACTCCTGGAGCTGTGCCTACATCTGCTGCCTCCACTTCCTCTCCTACAAGTCTATCCATGACACTCTAATCTGGCTTTTGCTCCCTCCACTTCATGGAAACTGCCCTCTTGGGGGGTCACCGATGACCTCCTTCTTACCAAATCCTAATTCATCTTAATTCACCTTGGCCCCTCAGTTGCCTACGACACCGTGGAACACATCCTTCTTCTGGAAACATTATCTAATCTTCATTGATGAACTGACACTATCCTCTCCTGTTTCTTCTCATCTCTCGAATGACTCATTCTCAATCTATTTTGCAGACTCCTCCTCTGCCTACCATCTGTTAACTTTGGGGGTCCTTCAAGGCTCAGTGTTGAGTCCCCTTCTATTCTCCATCTACACCTATTCCCTTGGAAAACTCTTGCACTCCCATGGCTTCAACTATCATCTATCATTTGTTCATTCATTCAATCATATTTTTTAAGTGCTTAATGTATGCAGAACACTGTACTAAGCATTTAGGAAAATACAATAGAACTATAAACAGTGACAATCCCTGCCCACAATGAGCTCACAGTCTGGGGATGTGCTGGAGACAGACAGCAATACAAATGAATAAAATTACAAATATATACATAAGTGCTATGGGGTTGGGGTGGGGGTGGGGAGAGCAAAGGGAGCAAGTCAGGATGATGCAGAAGGGCATGGGAGACGAGGAAAAGTGGGGCTTAGTCTGGGAAGGTCTCTTGGAAGAGATGTGCCTTCAATAAGGCTTTGAAGAGGTTGGGGGAGAGTAACTGTATGTTGGATTTGAGGAGGGAGGGCGTTCCAGGCCAGAGGTAGGATATGGGCAGGGGTTGGTGGTGACACAGGAGACATCAAGGCACAATGAGAAGGTTAGTACTAGAGAAATGAAGTATGCAGGCTGGGTTGTAGATAGAGAGAAGTGAAGGGAAGTAGGAGGAGGCAAGGTGATGGAGTAGTTTAAATCCAATGGTGAGGAGTTTTTTTTTTGTTACAGAGGTGGATAGGCAACCACTGGAGATTTCTGAGGAGAGTGGTGACATGTCCTGAACGTTTTTGTAGAAAGATGATCTGGGCAGCTGAGTATAGTATGGACTGAAGTAGGGAGAGACAGGAGGTTGGGAGGTCAGCAAGGAGGCTGATGCAATAATCTAGGCAGGTTAGGATGAGTGATTGTAGTAACATGGTAGCAGTTTGGATGGAGAGGAAAGGGTGGATTTTAGCGCTGTTGTGAAGGTGGTCAGATGTCCAACTGAGAAGAACTCATCCTCTTCTCACCCAAACCCTGTCCTCCCCCTGATTTTCCCAACACTGTAACAGCAACCATCCTCCGTCTCTCAAGTCTATAACCCTGGCGTTATCCTCGACTCATCTCCCTCATTTAACTTAACATATTCAATCCGTCACCAAATTCTGTCAGTTCTACCTTCAAAGTGTCCCTAAAATCCAACCTTTTCTCTCCTTCCAAACTGGTAACACTTTGATCCAAGCACTAATATTTCACCATAACTACTGCATCAGCCTCCTGCTGACCTCCCTGCCTTCTGTCTCTTCCCACTCCAGTCCATACTTCACTCTGCTCCCTAGATCATTTTTCTTTAAAAACAAAAAATTTAATCCATGTTTCCCCACTCCTGAGAAAACTCCAGTGGTTTCCCATCCATCTCTGCATTAAATAGAAGCTATTTACCATCATCTTTAAGGCACTCAATTAACTTCTACTTGCCTTGCTGATCTCCTACTACAGCCCAGCCAGCATGCTTTACTCCTTTAATAACAGCCTACTCTCATCTACCAGCAACTCCTTGCCCACATTATCCCTCTGGCCTGGAACTCCCTCTTCATACCTAACAAGCTACCTCCCACTTCACCTTCAAAGCCCTTCTAAAATCACATCTCCTCTAAAAGGCTTTCCCTGACTAATTCTTTAGATCCCCTATTTGTTCTCCCTTCAACATCACCTCTGCTCTTACAGCTGTAGCCCTTCAACACTTTATAGCCATCCCACCCTCAGCCCTACTGCACTTAGGTACATATTCTTATACTCTCCCATATCCCATAACTGTAATTTATTTTAGTGTCAGTTTTCTCTTCTAGACTGTTAGTTCCTTATGGTCAGGATTCCTGTCTGCCAACTGAATTGTACTGTACTCTCCCAAGTACTTAGTACTCTGTATACAGTAAGTTCTCAATAAATACGATTGATTGATTGATTGATGTATGTACTATCCTCCTGTCTCTCTCGGCTCCAGTCTATTCCTCATTCCGCTGCCTGGATTATCTTTCTACAGAATTGCTCTGGGCATGTCACTCCCCTCCTCAAAAATCTCCAGTGGTTGCCTATCAACCTTCAAATGAAACAAAAATTCTCACTCTTGGATTCAAAGCTCTCCATCACCTTGACCTCTCTTATCTCACTTCCCTTCTCTTCTTCTACAGCCCACCCTGTACACTCCACTCCTCTGCCGCTAACCTCCTTACGCTGCCTCGTTCTCGCCTGTCCCACTGTTGACCCTTGGCCCATGTCCTACCACTGACCTGGAATGCCCTCCCTCCTCACATCTGCCGAACTAACTCTCTTCCCCTCTTCAAAGCCTTACTGAAAGCTCACCTCCTCCAGGAGGTCTTCCCAGACTGAGCCCTCCCTTTCCCTCTGCTCCTCCTCCCCTCCCCATTCCCCCTACTCCCTCCCTCTGCTCTTCCCCTTCCCCTTCCCACAGCACTTGTGCATATTTGTATATATTATTTATTACTCTATTTTGTTAATGATGTGTATATATTTATGATTCTATTTATCTTGATGGTATTGACGCCTGACTACTTGTTTTGTTTTGTTGTCTGTCTCCCCCGTTTAGACTGTGAGTCCGTTGTTGGGCAGGGATTGTCTCTATCTGTTGCTGAATTGTACATTCCAAGCGCTTAGTAGGGTGATCTTCACATAGTAAGTGCTCAATAAATACAATTGAATGAATGAATGAATGAATATGGCTACATCTGTGAATGAAATGATTATGTAAGTGCTCCTGAAATCCCTTTTTTGGTCAGATTAGGTCACCACATGAAAAGTGAATGGGTCCAGTTCTATTCTAAGCTGTGGTCTGCTTTGCAGCTTTGAACAAGCCACAGCTCTTCAGTGAGGTTAATATCTGCCTCTCTCTACCTCTCAGATATGTTGTGAAGTGTTCTATAAATTCAGTGTGTTATTAGTCTTCTTTCTCCAGTGGGCTTCTAGAGAGTCAAATGAGTTCAGAACATCTGCTGGTGTCCAATTTTTTTTCCTTTGAAAACAAAAAAATGATTAATATTGTAGGGGTTTTTTTTCATTTTTAAAATGGAGTGATGGTCCCCCTTCCCCTCTCCTGGCCCTCCCTCCAATAAAGTCTCTGTTATGAAATGGTGGCTCTTAGAGAAGCAGCATGCCATAGTGGATAAAGCTTGGGTCTGGGAGACCGAAGGTTGTGGGTTCTAATCCCGATTCTGCTACTTGTCTGCTGTGTGACCTTAGGCAAGTCACTTCACTTCTCTGGACCTCAGTTACTCCATCTGTAAAATGGGGATTGAGACTGTGAGCCCCATGTGGGATAGAGACTGTGTCCAACCCAATTTGCTTGTATTCACCCCAGTGCTTAGAACAGTGACTGGCACAAAGTAAGCACTTAACAAATACCGAGATTATTATTATTAGAGTCAGATGAAAACTATACAGAACATTTTCATTGATTTCTAGAGTGGAGAATACACTGGCTAATCATTGTCAGTTGTAGAGCTGTAGATTGCAAAAGAACATCACCCCAGAATATGTACCTAAGGTAGATTTTTTTTTAAATGGTACTTTCTAAGCACTGACTTTGTGCCAGACATGGTCCTAAGCATTCGAGTAAGAGATATCAGGTTGGACACTATCCCTGTCCCACTTGGGGCTCACAGTCTTAAACCCCATTTTACAGATGGGGCGCAGAGAGGTTAAGTGATTAGCCCTAGGTACACAGCTGATAAGTGGCGGAGCCGGGATTAGAAGCCAGGTTTCCCAGCTCCCAACCCTGGACCAGATAGATACCCTGGAACCTTAGGTAGTTCAAAGCTGATTCTGAACAGTGTTAGTCTTTAGTTCTAGAAACACAGGGTATTATTTAGATCCAGGATCATTTCTTTGTTAGGACTTGAAAAGCACAGTTTAGAATCCCCAGACTTCTGGAGAATGGCATTTTCCTCCTTATATCAATGCATTTGTTTGTATATATCCAAAAACCCAATACAGTGGTGATTTATTTCAGTGACAATCAAAACTGAGTTTTCTAAAAGGTCCAGATTCCAGGAAGAGAGAGCTCTATTGTACTGTTTGGTCCACATGCTTGACTCCTTTGAGAGGAAATTAATGACTTTGGAGACTGACATCTCTGGAGTCCATGAGAAATGGGTAATTTCCTCGTATTGCAAATAAGTAAAACCTTGTGTCTATGTTACTGCATCTGCAAATGAAGCTGTTGTGTGCCAAGGATTCAGTTTTCCAGAGCCCAGAGGCAAAGCTGAGAAGGATGGATCTCTTAGCTTCGAAACAGGGAAAGAAGATGTACTTAAAATGAACTCAGCCACAAATGTCAAATAGTATTGTAGGGAAATTAAATCTGCTTGCCAACTATATAGAAGTGGCTTCACCAGCCGGAGGAGGAGATGGCATTAGAAAGTTGGATGTAGAAGCAACCTAGCTGTTCAGTGTTCTGCGCACTGACTATTGGAACTTGATTTGTATTTGCTGGCGGGTTGGCACTTTTCTCTTGGATGCCGAATGATTACCTAATTGCCTGGTCTCTTCAGCATTGTTGCTATTATCATTATCATTATTTAACACTGCAATTGAAAATCTGTAATGGGCTGGTGGAACAACAATCCAGATAGAAAAGTCAATCCCTTTCCCGAAGGAATTTACTAATACTTTTTTCTTCAATTCTCCTCTGGGTGGTTCCTTAAAGAACCTGAATTTCTCCCCTCCTGCCCACCTCTAGGGAGCGTGGTCTGACTACGCAGCACCCCAGGTTTTCTGATAGAGGGATCTGGTCTAACTACTTTATTGTAATCTCACAAGAGTTTAGTAGTACAGTGGTCTGGACACAGTAAGTGCTCAATACATACCACTGATTTTTTTGTGTGTGTGGTATTTGTTAAGCACTTACTATATGCCAGACACTGTTTTCAGTGCTGGGGTAGATACAAGCTAATCAAGTTGTTCATTCATTCATTCATTCAATTCAGTCATATTTATTGATCGCTAACTGTGTACAGGGTGCTGTATTTAACACTATAACAATAAACAGACACATTCCCTGCCCACAGTGAGGTTACAGCCTAGAGGGGGAGACAGACATTAATGTAAATAAACAAATTACAGATAGGTTCAGAAGTGCTGTGTGGCTGGGATGGGGGATGAATAAAGGGAGCACGTCAGGGTGAAGCAGCACAAAGTGGGAGCTACCATGCTGAGCCAAGTACTCATAGGTTCCTGCTTAGAGCACTATGACCTAGCGGACACAGCAAGGGCCTGAGGGTCAGAAGACCTGGGTTCCAATCCCAGCTCGGCCTCTGGCCTACTGTGTGACTTTGGACAAGTCACTTAATTATCTGTAAACTGAGGATTCATTACTGGCACCCCTTCCTACTTGGAGTGTGAGCCCTGTGTGGTTCAGGGACTGTAGCCTGATTAATCTCTATCTACCCCAGCGCTTATAACAGTGCTTTATACATGAATCAATCTATTTATTGTCTATTGTGTGCAGAGCTTTGTCTACAGTATAAAAGAGTTGGTAGACACGTTCCCTGCTCACAAGGAGTTTACAGTCTAGAGGGGGATACGATACAGACAATAAAATAAATTATGGCTATGTACATAAGTGCTGAGGAGTTGAGGGTGGGTTGAATATCAAATGTTTCAAGGGGCCAGATCCAAGTGTATCAGCAAAGCAGAAGGGAGCAGAACTAGTTCTGACATCTCACAGTTTGTGCCTCCTCCTGCTTTAGACTCTCCAACTCGCCCTTAGGAAACAAGGTAGTCGAGATGCTCAGTCGGTCAATCAATCTATTTACTGAGCACTTTGTGCCCGTAGAGCACTATTCTTAAGCATCTAAGATGCTCACACAGTGCTAGAGAGGGGTCATATAAGGCGGGAAATACGTGCAGCCCTGGATCTCTGCCTTCCTAAAGGTGTGAGTTTGGGGTTCAGGGGTGGGTGATGAGCAAAGTCTGGGAGCTTTGAACTGGAAATTCTGGGCGGCGCTCCCTACAGTCCTGTGGGCCAGGAGGGGCTCGGTCCCCAGAGAATAGCCCACTATCTCCACCCCCAGAGAGAAGGGGGTGGGGGACTCCTCTGACTTGTTTTCCAGCCAGGACCTCAGCCTGAAGCAGAGGACTGAGTGCTGCCCCTTGTTATCTTCTGCTGCACCTCCCCTTCTACATAACTCCATGTCCTCTCTCCTTGCTCAGTCAGTAGAACTCAATAAATCCAATTGACTAACTAGTATTAATTGAGTGCTTACCGAGTGTAGAGCACTATACAAAGTCCTTGGGAGAGTACAGTACAACAGAGTGGGTAGCCAAATTCCCTTCCAACTATTAGCTCTCAGTCTAGAGGGGAAGAAAGACATTAATATAAATGAATAAGTGATTTATTTCCCACATTTCCTTTCTCGCTTTCCCTTTTGTTTCCCTCCCCTTCACCTCATTCTGCCTTTCCCCTTCACTCAATTCCTCCCCTTCCCCTTTCCCATCCCACCATTACATATCTCTTTCCCCTCAGATCTCCCACTCCTGTCCCACATGCTTTGACCTCATCCTGCCTGAGTTGACCAGGTTTCTGGTTGTGTTATATACTGGGAATTCAGATGCTGTACATCTTCACAGTGAGGCTCTGAGTTGGAAATCAGTCAATCAGAGAAGCAGACATCAGAAACAGCATGGCCTAGTGGATAGAGCACAGGCCTGGAGTCAGAAGGACCTGGGTTCCAATCCCAGCTCTGACACTTGTCTGCTGTGTGACCTCAGGCAAGTCACTTAAATTCTCTGTGTAATCTCAGCTGTAAAATGGGGATTAAGACTGTGAGCCTCATGTGGAACGGGGGACCGCGTCCAACCCGATTTGCTTGTATCCACCCCAGACCTTAGTATAGTACACATAGTAAGCACATAGTAAGCGCTTAAAAATGCCATCATTATTATTCTAGTTCCAGCTCTGACACTTATCTATTGTGTGACCTTGGGCAGGTCACTTTGCTTCTCTGTGCCTCAGTTACCTCATATGTAAAATGGAGATTAAGACTCCCACTCTTCCACATCTATTATACCTCTATCTTGTCTATCTCTCCACCTACTTCTCACTCATTCACTGCCTGTGGCCTGAAAAGTCCTACCTCCTCATATCCTCCCCCCATTCAAAGCCTTATTGAAGGGATGTCTCCTCCGAGAGGCCTTCCCTGACCAAGCCCTCCTTTCTTCTTCCCCCACTCCATTCTGCATCGGCCTGACTTGCTCCCTTGCTTCATCCCTGCTCCCACTCCCACAGCATTTATGGACATATCTGTAATTTATTTATATTAAGGTCTGTCTACCCCTCTAGACTGTAAGCCCATTGTGGGCAGGGAATGTGTCTGTTCATTGTTCTATTGTAATCTTCAAGCACTTAGAACAGTAAGTGCTCAGTAAATAGGATTGAATGGATGAATGAATAAATGAGCTGGCTATTGGAAACAGCTGTTTGGCTTTCCAAAGGGGTTGTAAGTCAGGGGAGGGAAAATAATTTCTCTCCCTTTGCCCATTTCCCCCAAAAGAGGTTGTGAGCTCCCTTGGAGACTAGGAGAGGTATTTGAGTCAATATCCTTGTTTCTCTCTCCAGCATTCAATACAGTATTTGGAACACTGTCAGCCCTTAATAAATGTCATTACTAGGACTACAGTTCTACCATGTTTCCAAGAATCTATTTTTAAGACTCCATTAGTAGGTGGCTGCCTCATCAGGCTTTGGTCCCACCTGATTGATTATGTAAAATGAAGAATGTTTGCTTTCCCCTTCACGTAAAAAAGTTAATATTTGCCCTGCCTTGGGAGACGCTCCCAGACTGGCAACAGGTATATAAACAGATCAATGCAATGACAAATGCCACGATAAATTTTTTATCTTCAAGCCATCCCATTAAGAGCCAGCAGTGAACTCTTATATCTTTCCACTCATATGAAATCATTGATCTTTGCAGCTTGGATGATGGATAAAAAAGTGTAATGTTTAAGATGGGGTAGGAATAACCCTCCAGCTTGATTGAAATGAGTCCTGGCAGTGATCTGTGTCTTGTCTGTCTAGAAGAACTCTGTTATCCTGAAGAACATTATTGATTTATTGGGAACAAATGAGGCTTTCATTTATTGTAGTTCCTTGGCTATTAATCTCCGGCGGACTTTCTGGCATAGGATCAACAAAGGGCTAGGTTCTGTGAGAATGCTGGCTCTGCCCCTGATTTTAAATGTTGGCTAGACTCTCAGGACCTCGGTTTTCCTCACTCTAGAACGAGGATAGAGAAACTAATGTCTCTCAGATGCACTGTAATGTATAGCTTTGTAAACTACTTTGAGCACCTCTGAGGAAGCATTGAATTTAAGAAGAAAAGTATTTGAACCATAGAATAGAAGTCAGGGAGAATTCTTCCAGATGTTCTGTGGGGGTCGGGTGAGATTAGAGTTAATTATTGGAAACAGCTGTTGGGCTTTCCAAAGGTGGTGTAAATTGGAGGAGGGAAGTTAATTCCACTCTCTCTGCCCATCTCAGACCCCAACTGAAGCACAAACTACTAGGCAGACTCCCAAAGCCTAAGCAGAAATGTTCCTGGTGGGGGGAAGGAGGATCCTGGTGGGAAGCATGCCTGGAGACTGTGGAAGGTTTGACTCCAGGCTTTTCCAAGGAACATTCCTTGTATTGCCAGAATTTCTGCCTAGGAAAAGGTTTTATTTACATTTTATGGTCTTATAGAAAGAGCGTAAGTCTTGGAATCAGAAGATCAGTGCTTAGAACAGTGATCAATACTTAGAATGGTGCTTGGCACATAGTAAGCGCTTAACAGATACCATCATTACTACTAATCCCAACCAGCTCGGTGTTTGGCTTCCTGTGATGCTTCAGATTGAACCATTCTGACCCAATTTATTTATCTGTGAAATGGGAAGAATAGAATCTACCTCTTCATATGATCAGTTGTATTTATTGAGGAAGAAAAGTACTGTGTGCCAAAAACTGTACTAAGTGATTGATGAGCAAGACTGAGCTCCTCATCTTCCCTCCCAAACCCGGTCCTCTCCCAGACTTCTCTATCACCGTGGATGGCACGACCATCCTTCCCGTCTCTCGGGCCCGCAATCTCAGTGTCATCCTTGACTCGTCTCTCTCGTTCACCCCACACATCCTATCCATTACCAAGACCTGCCGGTTTCACCTCTACAATATTGCCAAGATCCGCCCTTTCCTCTCCACCCAAACGGCTACCTTACTGCTACAGGCTCTTGTTATATCCCGGCTAGACTACTGTGTCAGCCTTCTCTCTGACCTCCCTTCCTCCTCTCTCGCCCCGCTCCGGTCTACTCTTCACTCCGCTGCCCGGCTCATCTTCCTGCAGAAACGATCTGGGCATGTCACTCCCCTTCTTAAACAACTCCAGTGGTTGCCTATCAACCTCCGCTCCAAACAAAAACTCCTCACTCTAGGCTTCGAGGCTCTCCATCACCTTGCCCCTTCCTACCTCTCCTCCCTTCTCTCTTTCTATCGCCCACCCCGCACGCTCCGCTCCTCCGCCGCCCACCTCCTCGCCGTCCCTCGGTCTCGCCTATCCTGCCTTCGACCCCTGGGTCACGTCCTCCCGCAGTCCTGGAACGCCCTCCCTCCTCACCTCCGCCAAACTGATTCTCTTTCCCTCTTCAAAACCCTACTTAAAACTCACCTCCTCCAAGAGGCGTTCCCAGACTGAGCTCCTCTTCTCCCTCTACTCCCTCTGCCATCCCCCCTTTACCTCTCCGCAGCTAAAGCCTCATTTTCCCCTTTTCCCTCTGCTCCTCCACCTCTCCCTTCCCATCCCCACAGCACTGTACTCGTCCGCTCAACTGTATATATTTTTGTTACCCTATTTATTTTGTTAATGAATTGTACATCGCCTTCATTCTATTTAGTTGCCATTGTTTTTACGAGATGTTCTTCCCCTTGACTCTGTTTATTGCCATTGTTCTTGTCTGTCCGTCTCCCCCGATTAGACTGTAAGCCCGTCAAATGGCAGGGACTGTCTCTATCTGTTGCCGACTTGTTCATCCCAAGCGCTTAGTACAGTGCTCTGCACATAGTAAGCGCTCAATAAATACTATTTAATGAATGAATGAAAGAGAGTACAATATAACAGAGCTAGACATCTTCCCTGCCCACAATGAGTTTATAGTCTAAAGGGGGAGACAGACATTAATATGAATAAATTATGGATATATATGTAAGTGCTGTGGAGCTGAGGGAAGGGTGAATAAAGTGTGCAAATCCAACTGCAAGGAGTGCAGAAGGGAGTGGAAGAAGAGGAAATGAGGGCATAGTTAGGAAGGACTCTTGGAGATGTGCTTTTAATAGGGCTTTAAAGTTGGAGAGAGTGATCGTCTGTTGGATGTGAAGAGAGAGGGTATTCCAGGCCAGAGGCGGAGGCAGGTGAGTAAGGTGGCATTAGAGGAGCAAAGTGTGTGGGCTGGATTGTAATAGGGAAAGCAGGGTAACAAGGTAGGACGGGGCAAGAGGAGTGAGTGCTTTCAAGTCTATAGTAAGGAGTTTCTGTTTGATATGGAGGCGGCTAGGCAAAAACTGAAGGGTCTTGATGAGCGGGGAAACGTGAATATTTTTGTAGAAAAATGATTTGGACAGCAGAGTGAAATATGGATTGGAGTTGGGAGAGAAAAGAGGCAGGGAGGTCAACATGGAAGCTGCTACTGTAATCAAGGAAGAGTAGGGTAAATGGGTTAAAGTAGAAGCAGTTTGGATAGAGAGGAAAGGGCAGATTTTAGCAGTGTTGTGAAGGTTGAACCAACAGGATTTGGTGACAGATTGAATATGTGGATTGAATGAGAGGGAAGAGTCGAGGACATCACTGAGGTTAAGGACTTGTGAGACAGTGAGATTGTGGTGCTGTCTGCGGTGATGGGAAAGTCGGAGGGAGGATAGTGTTTGGGCAGGAAGATGAAAGGTTCTGCTTCAGACATGGTTTAAATTTGAGGTGTCGGTGCCACATCCAAGTAGATATCCCGAAGGCAGGAGGAAATGCAAGACTGCAGAGAAGAAAAAAGATCAGGGCTGGAGATATGGAGTTGGAAAGCATCTGCATAAAGGAGGTGGAGGTTGAAGTCATAAGAGGGAATAAATTCTCCACAAGAGAGTGTATGTAGATGAAGAAGAGAAGGGGACTCAAAATTGAGCCTTGGGGAACATCCACATAGATTGGGAGTCAGAGGAGGAGCCCATGAAAGAGATTAAGAATGAGCGGCCAGAGAGATAGAAGGAGAAACAGGAGAGAACAATGTCAGCGAAGCCAAGGTTGAATAATGTTTCCAGGAGAAGGGGGTAGTCGGCAGTGTTGAAGGCAGCTGAGGGGTCATGGAGGATTGGGATAGAGTAGAGGCTGTCAGAGATCACTGGAGACCTTTGAAAAGGCAGTTCTTTTTGGTGTGAAGGGGGCAGAAGCCAGAATGAGTTGGGCAAGGAGAGAATTGGAGAGGAACTGAAGACAATGGAAGTAGACAATTTGCTCAAGGAGTTTGGAGAGAAACAGAAGGGAGATGGGTTGATAACTGTGTGGAGCCTTGGGGTTGAGGGAGCGTTTTTTTTTAGGGTGGGGGAGGCATGAGTATTATTGAAAACATGGTAAAAAGCCAGTGGAAAGTGAATAGTTGAAGATGACAGTCAGGAAGGGGAAAAGTGCTTTGGTAATGTGTGAAGAGATAGAGTCGGAGACACAGGTGGAAGAAGTGGATTTTGAGAGAAGACAGCAGATCAACTCTTGAGATACTGCTGGAAAAGATGGGAGAGTAGAAGTAGGGGCAGGAGGAGGGAGGCCCTGGAGAGGAACAGGGAAGCTTTTAGGGAGATCACATTTTATGGTTTCCATTTTCTTGATAAAGTATATAGACAGGTCATTAGGGGCAGGAGATGAGGAAGGTGGGGAGATGGGAGTAGAGATAGGAATTAAGTGTCTGAAATAATTGGTGAGGCAATGGTCATAAGAGTCAAGAAGAATGGAGAAATAATGTTGCTAGGCAGAGTTAAAGCAGGCAATGATGAACTTCTAGTGGACTAGGCCAGCCTGATATCTGGATTTCTGCCAAGAGCTTTTTGTGGCTCTTGCACAGGAGAGAAGAAAGACAAATGTGGAGATGGTCCAGAGCTGTGAGTCAGTGGTATGAGATTAGCGAAGGTACTGGGGAGAGAGTGAGTTGAGTTCTGCAGAGAGGGTGGTGTCGAGTGTCAATTTTGTCATCAAGTTTGGGTATGGAGACTAAATGGGGCATGTTGACTTGAGAAAACTGGATGAGGTCAAAAGATTGGAGTTCTCTGTGAGGGAACGGGGCAGATTTTGGGGGGGGAGAGAGGCAGGTGAGGAAGTTGTGATCGCATAAAGGGATTTCAGAGTTGGTGAGGGTATTCAGTCTGTCACCAAATCCTGTCAGTTCTACCTTCTAAACATTGCTAAAATCTGCCCTTTCCTCTCCACCCAACTGTTATTATAATGATCCAAGCAATTATCCTAACCTTAGAGAAGCAGGGTGGCTCAGTGGAAAGAGCACAGGTTTAGGAGTCAGATGTCAAGGGTTCGAATCCCTGCTCTGCCACTTGTCAGCTGTGTGACTGTGGACAAGTCACTTAACTTCTCTGTGCCTCAGTTACCTCATCTGTAAAAATGGAGATTAACTGTGAGCCTCACGTGGGACAACCTGATTACCCTGTATCTACCCCAGTACTTAGAATAGTGCTCTGCAAATAGTAAGCACTTAACAAATACCAACATTATTATTATCATTATTATTATTATTATTATCTGTGTCCTGGAGGGAAGACAGTAGGCAGTTGTTCCGACATTTGTTGTTCTGGGCCAGCTGAAGTAGCTCAGCATACCTGTCAGGGTTGGTGTGAAGAAAACAATGCTCAAATGCTGTCAGGCAGTCATTTGTATTGATTGAGCACTTACTGTGTGCAGATCACTGTACTAAGTGCTTGGGAGAGTACAAAATAATAAGCAGGTGCATTCCCTGCCCACAATGAGGTTCGGCCTAGAGGGGGCGACAGATATTAATATAAATAAATAAAATTACAGAAATATACCTAAGTGCCAAGGGACTGGGAGCTATTATTGGTATAAAAGAAGTTATAATAATGGTCCTCTGGCTTGACACCAAGTCCTTTCATTCAGTCTTCACAGCATCTCCAGAATCCAGTCCTACCTCTCCAAACAGACTTCCAGCACACTGTTCCAAGTACTTATTTCTTGCCTTTACTACTGCATCAGCCTCCTTGCTGACCTTCCTGTCTCCAGCCTCTCCCCCTACAGTCCGTACTTCATTCTGCTGATCAGATCGTTTATCAAGCATGTTGTCCTTCACCTGTCTTCCCACTCCTCAAGAACTTCCAATGATTACCTACCCAACCCCACATCAAAAAGGGACTCTTTACCATTAGCCTCAAGGGAGTCAATCAACTTTCCACTACACATTCTTGCTCTTTTTTTAATGGTATTTGTTAAGCGCTTACTATGTGTCAGACACTGTACTAAGTGCTGAGGTAGATCATGCAAAATCAGGTTGGACACAGTCCGTCTGCCATGTGGGGCTCACAGTCAATCTCCATTTTACAGATGAGGTAACTGAGGCACAGAAAAGTTAAGGGACTTGCCCAAGGTCACCCAGCAGACAAATGGCTGATATGGGATTAGAACTCAGGTTCCAGGCCCATCCTTTATCCACTAGGTAATGCCACTGCCCTTCTCCATTACAACCCAGTCCACACACTTTGCTCCACTAACACAACCAGCAGTGTGATCCAGTGGAAAGAATATGTGGAGGCCTGGCAGTCGGTGGCCCTGAGTTCTAGTCTGACTCTGCCACTTATCTTAGTCAGTCAATCATTTTTATTGAGCGCTTACTGAGGGCAGAGCGCTATACTAAGCACTTGGGAGAGTATAGTACAATAAGATAATATATATTACCTGCCCACAATAAGCTTATCTGCTGTGTGACATTGGGCAAGTCACTTCCTTCACTGTGCCTCAGTTTCCTCATCTGCAAAAAGGAGATTCAATACCTGGTCTCCCTCCTACTTAGACTGTGAGTCCCATGTGGGATCTGATTATCTTGGATTTACTCCGGGCCTTACTAAGGTTCTTGACACATGGTAAACATAACAAATATCACAGTTACAATTACAACTTAGTCACTGTGACTTGCTCCCATCTCTCTCACTGCCCATCCCTAGTTCACACCCTCCCACACTGCCTGGAATTTCCTCCCCTTTCTTATCTCATAGACCATCAGCTTTCCCAACTTCAAAGTCCTACAAAAATTATATCCCTCCCCCCACCTCCCCACTAAGCCTTCCCTCACTAATCTCTTCTGTCCCCATCTCATTTCCCTCTCTACTGTGTCCCCAAGCACTTACTCATTTTACCATGACAGGATCTATGTATACATATCATAAAACACCTCGAGATCATGGATCATATCTTTTTGCTCTGTTGTAACCTACACACTATTAAGTATTAAGTGATCAAAAATACCACTGATTGATTGACACAAAGAAAAATTATCCTAGTCATGTGAAAGTTGCCCTATCCTGGATTATTGAAAACTAATGAGAGATAATCAATCATATTTATTGAGTGCTTACTGTGTGCAGAGCACTGTACTAAGCACTTGGGAGAATACAATATAACAGACTTGGTTGATACATTCCCTACCCACAATGAGCTTACAGTCTAGAAGGGGAGACAGGCATTAATATAAATAAATAAATTAGGGATATGTACATCGCTGCAGTGGGGCTAAGGGAGGGGTGAGTAAAGGGAGCAAATCCAGATGCAAGGGCCCTGCAGAAAGGAGTGGCAGAAGAGGAAATGAGGGCTTAGTCAGGGAAGACCTCTTGGAGGAGATGTGCCTTCAATACTGCTTTGACGGTGGAAAGAGTAATTGTTTGTCGGATATGAAGAGGAACACAAGAAAACGCATGATGTAGTGGGTAGAGCCTGGGCTTGGGAGTCAGGAGGTCATGGGTTCTAATCCTGATTCTGCCACTTATCAGCTGTGTGGCCCTGGGCAAGTCACTTCACTTCTCTGTGCCTCAGTTACCTCATCTGTAAAATTGGGATTGAGACTGTGAGCCCCACGTGGGACAGGGACTGTGTCCAACCTGATTTGCTTGCATCCACCCCAGAGCTATTTACAGTGCCTGGCACATAATAATGGTTAACAAATACTATAATTATTATTATTAATAATGAAATGGGATAAATTCTTCTCCTTCTTATTTTAATCTATTCTCACTTTACATCCACTTTACAAATATGCCATTCATTTTACTTGCCCACATTTATGAGCCTGCCCTTTCTCTAGAAAGTATAAGTGATGATGATAACAATAACTGTGATATTTATTAAGCACTTCCTATGTATCCAGCACTGTTCCAAGTGCTGGGATAAGTACAGGTCCCAAATGGTATTCACAGCATTACGTAGGAGGGAGATCAGCTATTGAATTCCCATTTTGGCATGTTATGGGCAGGGAATGTGATGGCTAATTCTGCTGTACTGTGTTCTCTCAAGCGCTTAGTACAGTGCTATCTGTTAGTGCTCAATAAATGCCGTTGTTTGATTAATTTTTCAGATGAGGGAACTAAGGCACAGTGAAGAGAAGTGACTTGGTGAAGATTGCAACAGGGAAGTGCTGGAGCCTGCGTTAGAACCCAGGACCTCTGACTCCCTCGCCTATGTTCTTTCCACTATCAATCAATCAATCACTCTTATTTATTGAGCACTTACTGTGTGTAGAGGACTGTACTAAGGGTTTAGAAGAGTTCAATATAGCATTATTAACAGACACTTAAGGTTACTTTGCTTCCCAGTACGAAGATGATGATAACAATTGATCAGTCACTTTTTGAGACTACAGGACTGAAAATCTGTGCAAAGATTCACAATATCGCAAAGATCCACCCCTTCCTCTCCATCCAAACTACTACCATGTTAATACAGACACTTATCCTATCCCACCTTGATTAATGTATCAACCTTCTTGCTGACTTCCCTGTCCCCTGTCTCTCGGAACTCCAGACCATACTTCACTCTGCTGCCCAGATCATTTTTCTACAGAAACATTCAGGACGTTTCCCCACTCCTCAAGAACCTCCAGTGGTAGCCCATCCACTTCTGCATCAAACAAAAACCCCTCATCATTGGCTCAAAGCACTTAATTGCCTAGGGCCCTCCAACCTCACCTCACTACTCTCCTACTGCAACCTAGCCCGCATACTTCGCTACTCGAATGATAACCTTCTCACCATACCTAAATCTCGTCTATCTCTCTGCCGACCCCTTGCCCACATCCTGCCTCTGGCCTGAAATGTCCTCCCTCCTCAAATCTGACAGACAATTACTCTCCCCCATTTCAAAATCTTATTGAAGGCACATCTCCTCCAAGAGGCCTTCCCTCACTGAGCCCTCCTTTCCTCTTCTCCCACTCCCTTCTGAGTCACCCTGACTTGCTCCCTTTATTTATCACCCCCTCGGCCCCATGACATTTATATACATACATGTAATTTATTTATTCATATTAATGTATGTCTCCTCCTCTAGACTGTAAGCTCGTTGTGGGCAGGGAATGTTTCTGTTTATTGTCATTTTATACTCTACTAAGCACTTAAAATAGTGCTCTGCACATGGTAAGTGCTTGATAAATACAATTGAATGAATGAATGAATTGATTAGAATGCTGCCAAATCAGCATTATCTTCCACTTGTTTGGATATAAATTGGTAACTTGAACTAGTGGCAATTTAGTAGCATCTTTGCCCATGTTGTTACCTTTCCATCTGTTTAGTGTGTCTTCTATTTTGTAATTAAAATGAATACAAAACGTACATTTTAGGGAGTTACCATTCTGGAGACATGTGATGTGGATCTGTGTTTAAGGGAATCGGAAAATAATTTTTTTCTCTCTCTCCTGAGATGGCATGATGAGCCATAGACAGTGCTGTCTATGTGGGTAGGTGAGTCTGTGAGTTAGTGTGTGGCGTATGAACCCGGGTTTGTTATAGGATACAGAAAGTGTCTACTTCTTGCCATGGGTAAACAGTGAGTCACTGGTGGAGCCATAATGGAAAATAAGATTACCGAGCTTTTGTACATAAACATGTTTGTTTCCTCTAGCCATGAAAATGACTCATTTTAAGTATCAAAGAGCTCAAATTTCTACTCCCAAAATGCCTAACCTATATTTTGTTTTGTTTTGTCTACCTGCTTTTCTCTTGTCAATCACAGGAAAAATGTTCCTCAAGCACTGCCCAAGAATGTAAGGTTTGAGTATTTATTTTATAGGTATTTATTCTACCTCTTTGAGTTCTGTTCCACTGGATTTTGGAAAGCTTTTTCTAAATTATTTAGTGGAGTCATTTGGACCTGTTTTTAAAAGATGCTTATAAACTACCTCCTTCAATGTTAGTAGTTGCAGCGATAACTACCAAAGTCTCAGCACACAAATCTCCTCTGCTACTAACGTCCTCACTTTGCCTTGTTCTCGCCTGACCCACCGTTGACCCCTGGCCCACGTCCAACCTCTGGCCTGGAATGCCCTCCCTCCTCACATCCACCAAACAAGCTCTCTTCCCCTCTGCAAAGCCCTACTGAGAGCTTACTTCCTCCAGGAAGCCTTCCCAGCCTGAGCCCCCCTTTTCCTCTACTCCTCATCCCCTCCCCATAACACCTACTCTTTCTCTTTGTTCTACCCCCTTCCCCACCCCACAGCACTTGTGTATATTTGTACATATTTATTATTCTATTTAATTAATGTATATATATATATCTATAATTCTATTTATTTATTTTGATGCTATTGATGCCTGTCTACTTGTTTTGTTGTCTGTCTCCCCCCTTCTAGACTGTGAGCCCATTGTTGCGTAGGGATTGTCTCTGTTGCCAAATTGTACTTTCCAAGAGGCTAGTACAGTGCTCTGCACACAGTAAGCACTCAATAAATATGATTGAATGAATGAATGAAATCAATCAGTGATATTTATTGAGCACTTACTGTGTGCAGAGCACTGTTCAAAGCACTTGGGAGAATACAATAAAGTTAGTAGACAATCTCTGCCTTCAATGAGCTTAGAATCCAGTGGAGCAGAGAGACATTAAAATAAATTACAGAGAGGGGAATCAATGAATCAATGGGATTTATTGAGCACTTGTGTGCAGACCACTGTACTAAGTGCTTAGGAGAGTATAATAAAAGAAACAGTATTTAAAGTTGTCTGTAAATGCTGTGGGGGTGAGATGAGGAGCTAAGTGCTTAGGAGGTAAGGACTCAGGTGTATAGTTAACATAAAAAGGGGAAATAGGGTGTTGTAATGAGAGGTTAGTCAGAGAAGTCTTTCTGGAGGAGATGGGATTTTATTTGAACTTTGAAGATGGGGAGAATGGTGGTCTGTCAAGGTGACGTAGTGGGAAGCAGTATGGCCTAGGGGAAAGAGCACAGGACTGACACGTCTACTGTGTGACCTTGGACAAATTAAGTAACTCTGTGCCTTATTTTCCTCTTCTGTAAAATGGGGATTAAATCCTACTCCCTTCTATTTATACTTTGAGCCTCATGTGGGGCAGGGAAGATGTTCAACCCGATTATCTTGTATCTACCCCAGCATGTAGTACAATTCTTGGCACATGATAAGTGTTTAACAAGCATCTTTATCATGATAATAATGATTATTTTTACTATATAAAGGGTGAGGGAGTTCCAGATAGAAGGGAAGTTGTAAGTAACGTGTTGACGGAAAGAAAGATAAGATTTTGGTAGATTGAGTAGACAACGGTAAATCCAACCGGGACAGAAGGGTGTTGATTGAGGGGAGGGTAATCCAGGCCAATTTTCAGGTTGGATGGTCCCAGTGAGGAGGGGCAATCCCCAAACTGTAAACCCTGACTCACATCTGAGCCCTTCAGTGGTGGACCCTCAAACTGGGAAGTTGCCCAACCCAAACCAGGTCCTTTTGGAGGCATATATCCCACCTTGACTACTGCATCAGGTTTCTTGCTCACCTCCCTCCTGGCTCTCCCCATTCTAGGTCTGACTTCACTCTGTTACCCAGATTATTTAAAAAAAAAATTCAATTCATGTTTCCCCACTCCTCTAGAACCTCCAGTGGTTGCCCATCCACCTCCTCAGAAAACTGAAATTCCTTACAATTAGCTTTAAAGCGTTCGATCACCTTGTCCCCTCCTACCTTACCACTCTGATTTTCTACTACAACTCAGCCTGTACGCTTTGCTCGTCCATTGCCAACCTACTCACTGTACCTCAGTCTCATCTATCTCAATGTCAACCCATCGTCCATGTCCTGTCTCTTGCCTGGAACTCCCTCCCCCTTCACATCCAACAGACGATCACTCTCTCCACCTTCAAAGCCTTATTAAAATCACGTCTCCTCCAAGAGGCCCTCCCCTCATTTTCCTTCCTACTGCTCCTTGTATATTACACTTATACTTGTATTTGAACCCTTTATTCACTCCACCTTTGGCCCCTTAGCACTTATGTCTTGGTTTGCCTTATTCCTTCAAGTCATCTCCAACTCATAGTGATTCCATGGATACATCTCTCCCAGTATGCCTCGCCTCCTTCTGCAATCATTCTGGTAGTGTATTCACAGAGTTTTCCTGGTAAAAAATACAGAAGTGGTTTACCATTGCCTTCTTCTGTGCAGTAAACTTGAGTTTCTGCCTTTGATTTTCTCCTAGGCCGCTGCTGCCCAGCACAGGCGAGTTTTGACTTGCAGCAGATTGCCTTCCACTTGCTAGCCATTGTCCAAGCTAGGAATGGAATGGATAGGCCTCTATTAGACTCTTCCTCTTGTAGCCAAGACTGGTAGAGTACTGGGAACTCTCCGGGTGTGATCCCGAGAGGGGTCAGCATTTATCTACATATCCATAATTTATTTTAATGTCTTTCTTCCCCTATAGAGTAAGTGCCTTGTGGGCAGGGATCATATCTACAAACTCTGTTATATCGTTCTCTCCCAAGCGCTTAGTACTGTGCTCTGCACTTAACGCTCAATAAATACCATGGACTGATTGAACTATAAGGGAAGATGAAACAATAAAGCCATAATCCTAACACAAAAGATAAGGATATATATGTTTATTTACACATATATATAATATATCCATTATATATAATATGTATCTATATAATGATAACTGCAACAGAGCAGTTGGGTACTGTGACTAGAAGGACAGAGTTTCTATCTCATGGAGCTCAGATTTGGACAGTCAAAGCAGGAACAGCTTTAGCCACAGTCCCAGCCACAGCCTTTCCAAAGTTGAGAAAGTTGAGAAAGTCTCATGCTGTCATCAATTTCTAGTGCTTCCCAAGTGGAGCAGAGATGAATGGAAGAGATCAATGGAAGTTCTCTAGACTCGAAACTCGTTGTGGGCAGGGAATGTGTCTGTCATAGTGTTTTGTTGCACTCCCCCAAAAACTTAGTACAGTGTCTGCACACAGACAGTGCTTAATAAATACAACTGATTGATTGATCGACATCTCAGTGGTGCAGGACCAGGGCAGCTTTTCTCCCAAACTGCTGGCGTTGTGATTAACTCACTGTGGGAAGGAAAAGTGTCTACCAACTCTGTTATATTGTATGCTCCCAAGTGCTTAGTACAGTGCTCTGCACAAAATAAGCACTCAATAAATACCATTGGTTGATTGTTGATATTTCAGTGCTAATTGCTCTTTTCCTTCTTTTTCATATCTGGAATTTATTTTACTGTCTTTCTCCCCCACTACACTGTAAGATCCATGAAGGCAGGGATCATTCCTCATAATCCCATTGCACTACCTCATGGAAAGAGCATGAGTCTGGGAAACAAAGGATCTGGGTTCTAATCCTAACTTGGTCTCATGCCTGGTGTGTGACCTTGGGCAAGGTACCCAGCTTCACTGTGTCTCAGTTTCCTCATCTGTAAAATGAGTATTAAATCCCTCTTCTCTCTCCCCCTTGGATCTTTAGGCCCAATTGAGACAAGGACTGTGCCTGCCTCATTTATCATGTATCTCCCCCAGGGCTTTGTACAATGCTTGGTACCTTTTAAGTGCTAAACAAATACCACAATTATTATTACAGTGCTCTGCATACAGTAAATGATCAATAAATGTTATGGATTGATTGATTGATTCGTGATCCAGAGGAGATTTTTGCCTTCTCTCAATGCCCACCCCTTCCACCTGCGCAACTAACCCCATTACACCTTCCCACCTTCCCAAATTTGGCCCCTCCCTTCTTTCTTTTCTGACAGTCATCTTCAACTCTTTGCTCTCAAATGGCTTCTTCCCCACGCTTTCAAACATGCTCATGTCTCCCCTATCCTAAAAAAATACCTCCCTTGAATCCACGGCTCCCTCCAGTTATCATTCCATCTCCCTCCTACAATTCCTCTCCAAGTCCAAGAGGGAGTTATCTACACCTGCTGCCTTAAGTCCCTCTCCTCCAATTCCCTCTTTGACTCCCTCCAACCTGGCTTCCACCTCCTTCACTCCAAAGAAAACATCCTCTCAAAGGTCACAAATGATCTCCTTCTTGCTAAATCCAATGGCCTCTACTCCATCCTAATCCTTCGACACTGCCATCCATCCCTTTTTCCTGGAAGTTTTATCCAACCTCGGCTTCACTGACACTGTCCTCTCCTGGTTTTCCTTCTTTCTCTCTGACTGCTCATTCTCAGTCTGTTTCTTGAGCTCCTCCTCTGCTTCTAACCCCCTAACTGTGGGTGTCCCTCAGGGTTCAGTTCTGGGTCCCCTTCTATTCTCCCTCTACACCCACTCCGTTGGAGAATTCATTTGCTCCCAAGGCTTCAACTACCACCTTTATGCAGATGATTCCCAAATCTACATCTCCAGCCCTTTCTGTAGTCTTACATTTCCTCCTGCCTTCAAGACATCTCTACTTGGATATCCTGCTGTCACCTCTAACTGAACATGTCTAAAACAGAACTCCTCTTCCCACCCTGTCCTGTCCTCCCCCTGACTTTCTCATCACTGTAGGCAGGACCACCATCCCTCTTGTCTCACAAGCCCATAACCTTGGCCTTATCCTGGATTCCTCCCTCTCACTCAACCCACATATACAATCTATCACTGAATCCTGTCAGTTCAACCCAACGTCACTAAAATCCATCCTTTCTTCTCCATCCAAACTCCTACCATGTTAATCCAAGCATTTATCCTACTAGCTTTGATTACTTTATCAGCCTCCTTGTTGACCTCCCTGCCTTCTGTCTCTCCCCTCTCCAGGCCATACTTCACTCTGCTACCTGGATCACTTTTCTACAAAAACATTCAGTTCATGTTTGCCCACTCTTCAAAAACCTCCTGTGGTTGCCCATCTACCTTTGCATCAAACAGAAACTCCTCACCATCAGCTTTAAAGCACTGAAATCACTTTGCCCCCTTTTATCTCATCTCGCTGCTCTTCTACTACAACCAAGCCCACACACTTTGTTCCTCTCATGCCAACCTACTCCCTGTACATCCATCTCCTCAATCTCACCTCTGACCTCTTGCCCACATCCTGCCTCTGGCCTGGAATGCCTTCCCTCTTCACATCCAACAGGCATTTACTTTCCCAATCTTCAAAACCTTATTGAAGGCACACTTCCTTCAAGAGGCCTTCCCTGACTAAGGCTTCGTGTCCTCTTTTCTCAAACCCTCTGTGTCACCCTGACTTGCTCCCTTTATTCATCACCCCAACCCCCAGCTTTATAGCACTTATGTACATATCTGTAGTTTATTTATATTAATGTCTGTCTCCCCCTCTAGACTGTGAGTTCATTTTGGGCAGGGAACATGTCTGTTATATTGTTGTGTTGTCCTCTCCCAAGTGCTTAGTACAGGGACCTATACATAGTAAGTGCTCAATAAATATGATTAATTGATTGATCCAGTGGTAAAGGAAACCATCAGGGACCTCACACTGCTTTCTCACCCTTCCCCGGCTGGAGCAGGGTACAGATGACACAGTTTCCCCAGGACACAGTCAAAGACCACTAAATCTGATCCCAAAATGTAAATCTCTCCAAGGTGCTCCACTGGTGCTTAAATCAAAGTTTAAAAACCTTTCAAATTTACAAAACAAGGAGAATCTTCTGGAAGCACACAGAAATAATTCAATCAGTCCATATTTACTGTAAATTCAAGTTTCACCACATACATTAATTTGATGGTAACTCCTGAAGTCATTTATCTGAAAGACTAGGGGACTGAGAATCTGGGCAAAAGAACAGATTGACGTTTGAGTGGTTTGCACCAAACCTCTAGTCAGTTAATCAGATGTATTTATTGAGTGCTCACTGTGTGCAGGGCACTGTACTAAGTGCTTGGGTGAATACAACACTTTCCCTGCCCACAGCTAGCTTGCACTGTAACGGGAGAGACAGACATTAATACAAATAAATAAATTACAAGAGATACGTGCTGAGAGGCTGGTGATGAAGGATGAATAAAGGGAGAAAGTCAGGATGATGCAGAAGGGATAGGGAGAAAAGGAAAGGAGGGCTTAGTCAGGGAAAGTCTCTTGGAGGACATGTGCCTTCAATAAAGCTTTGAAGGAGGGGAGGCTAATTGTCTGTCAGATATGAGGAGGGATGTGGGCAAGAGGTCGGCTTCTCTGTTGGTCATGTTCCCACCAGCGCAGTGGGTGCGAAAAGCAAGTGTGTTGGCATGGGTGAAGCACATTGCAAAGGTCAGTGTGAGAATTTCACCTACAAAGTCCATTTAGGGCCAGGATGTGAGGCCAGTATAGTGCCAATGTTGTGCCAAAACATCACAGTGCCAATGCTGTGCCATAGTACCATAGCCTAGAGTCTGGTTGTCAGGGTAGTCGCTGCCTAGGCATCCTCTAGGGGGCATCGTTGACTTTCCTGGGTATTAGTAGCAGAATCAGCAGCTATAAACTTCTCTAATGTAGGTGATGTACACAATACGTACAGCCACGATTCCTTCCAATTAAAACAAATTTCTTTTTTTACTTTAAACCTTTCATCTGTGAATTCTCCTTGGTGTGCAGGAATTTGGGTGTTTAAAAATAAATTTTTTAGGTACGGTACCTGTTTTAGGGACTGATTTTTAAGAGGAACTCTTTAACTAGGACAATAAACATTTCTGGTCATGGCTGTATATGTAGAGCTTAAAAAGAGTCAAAACTATTGTCATCCATTCCTGGCAATCCTCTTCTGAAATTGAGGCCAGATTCCCAGCTGGAGCAAGAGAGATTTTTTTTTCCCCCTTCCTTCAGGCCAAAGCGTGAAAACATAAGAGGTGTCAGGTGGAATAATGATCTTGTGGTTGCCTAGGGCGGGGAAGCTTATAGTCTATCTTGACAGATCATCTTCAGTGAAGGAAAATGAAATGAAAATTTTCTAAATGGCCTGTCTAGTTCTGAAGGGCAATGGAGCTTTCAATCTAAAATAAAATGAGATTGAAATCAACAGATTTTCTTAATAGCAAGGCAAAGGAGATACCCGTTTCTTCCTTTTTAGGATTAGGCATAATTGGCTAATAAACTTTCATTGTTTGGCTTGAGAAATCACAGAGTTTGAGCTATAGATTTTAGGCATTATTTGTGGGGAGAGATGCTGTTTACTTGTTGGGACTTTTATAGGGAATGTGTTTGTAGATCTTCCTCATGATTTCAAAAGGAAATGTATCATGAAGCCAAGCCTGTACTTAAAGGCTAATTCCAAAAGACTCCAAGCTGGGAAATAGTCTGGGATAGATTAGTCCCCTGTTCAGCAGGGAATAAAGCAGTGGGGGAAATGTATAAAGTGCTTTCCCAGAGGAGGCTGGTAGGTCTAAAGAGTTTTATGTTGACAAACGGTCCATGTGTCATCTTGACCATATTCTACAGGCTGTTCCTTGCCAGTTCATCTCTGTTTGTAAATCCCAGTATGGGAGGAAGCCTTTGTAATTGTATGATCAAAGGGAAAAGTGCCTTTGCTTTTTTCTGTGGCTAAATGAGGAATTCTGTCATAGATTTTTCCATTACTTTGGAATATGTGGCTGTGGGAAGACTCTTCTCCTCCTTCTCCTCCTCCTCCCCAGTCTTCCCTTTTCTCCACTGGGATCTTCTCTGCCATTTTGGGGTTCAGTTGGAGTCTTCTTTATTCTGGTGGATTATGTAGTGACTAAATGTTTAAAAAATTGAAATGTGTTTCATATTATGCCACGTTCCTTATTAGAAAAATGAATGAGAACCGTCAAAAAGTATAGTGAGTTTTGAGATGGTTCTGTGGGCAGCCACATTTGGAAATACCTGTGATTCAGTAGAATATTCCGAATGAATAGAGTAAATAATAATAATAATATTAATGATGGTATTTGTTAAGCGCTTACTATTTGCTGAGCACTGTTCTAAGCTCTGGAGTTGATAGAGGGTAATCAGATTGTCCCACGTGGGGCTCACATTTTTTAATCCCCATTTTTCCAGATGAGGTAGCTGAGGCCCAGAGAAGTTGAGTGACTTACCCAAGGTCACACAACAGACAAGTGGTGGAGCCGGGATTAGAACCCACGACCTCTGACTCCCAAGTCCAGGCTCTTTCCACTAAGCCACGCTGCTTCTCGAAGTAAATGGCTTCTTAGGTTTCCTGCCAATTTCTCCTTGCAAAGCACTTTTTAAAAGGCCTGCCACAAGGTAGTAAAATGAAATAAATGGAATATACAGTTTAAAGAAAAGTCTTTTCCTCTTATTTACTATATTAATAATGTGTGTTAAGTGCTATGCTAAGTGCTGGGATAAATACAAAATAATAATAATAGTAATTACCACTGTTATTATTATTATCAATGTATACAAACCAGTCATGGATTCTGCCCCCCGCTGGGCTCACACACTAAGCGGGAGAACAGGTATTTAATACCCATTTCCTATTTTTCAGGCAAGGCGACTGAAAAACAGAAAGGTTAAGTGACTCGCTTAAAGTCACACAGTAATAAAGACTCTACAAGACCCCACTGCTCCACTATATTCATGAGTCTGAAAGAGTCTCAACTTTTCAACTCCGGGCCTAATGAATTGAGACCAATGAGCTCAGAAACAACATCAAATTTGGAACACTTCTTTTTGTTCCTTCTTAAGTAGGGTTTATTTTTAACCTAACTGGTATTCTGACACCTTTCCTGCGTGTCTGTACTCCTCCCCCCTTTCTCCAGTGCTTAGTTTGGTGCCTGGCTTATAGCAGGCGCTTAACAAATGCCATAATTATTATTCCCTGTCTCCTTCTCTCCTTTTCCTTCTGCACACTCTCCTCAGGGTCATTACTTTTTACTGCCCAGAGAAAAACAAGCCTCTATCACTTCTAAGTGGTCCTGGACTCCCTCTCTCACTGTACATTCAATGACTGTTTTGGGTTTTTTAATTTTTATTTTTAATGAAATTTGTTAAGCACTTACTATGTGGCAGTCACTGTACTGAGCACTGGGGAAGATACAAGTAAATCAGGCTGGATGCAGTCCATGTCCCACATGGGGCTCACAGTCTTAACTCTCATTTTACAGATGAGTTAACTGAGGCACAGAGAAGTGAAGTGATTTGCCTAAAATCACACAGTAGACATCCTTCCAACTCTCTGTGTTTCTCTTCTCTGCTTCTATTGCTGCAAAGCACCCATAGGTACACGAGAGGTAGCATTCACCTAGATTATTTTCCCAAATAAATTGGGGATTGTGCTGGCGGCAGACAAAAAGAAAAGGTAAAATAATCAAAAACACACAAAACATTTAAAAGATATGGGTGATGATGTGGCAGAGGAGTAGAGATTCAAGCTTCTCATGGTTTGGAGTCCAACATTCAAAGAGCAGTGTAGTTATACAAAGTACTTGGAAAACGCTGTCAAATAAAGTCACATCTTTTGAATAGCCAAATCAGTAGGATATAGGAGATTAGGATTTTGAGGTCTCTGACTTTTCAGAATTTATTTTAAAGATCATTTTAGACAAGTGTTTGACTGTTAGGTCACTGTGGGCCAGGATCGTGCTTACCAAGTCTGTTGTACTATATTCTCCTAAGCGCTTAGTATAGTGCTGTGCTCACATAGTAAGCATTCAGTAAATACTAGCAACTGACTGATATAGGACTTAAAATGAATGTGGGAAGAGAAAATTTGGGACTATTTTACCAGCTTTTCTTCCCTAATCTCTGCTTCCTCTTCGTGTTTCCTTCATTTAACAACCACAACTTCCCTCTGCCCTCCTCACATACACAGATATAGGTGCACTTTCTTCCTTCTCGCCCACTATCCAGCCCAGAAAGGTTAAGGAAAAACTTGCAGAATGTGTGCATGGTAGAAGTAGAAGTGTGGTAGAAGTTGGGACTCCTGTGAGATTTTAGGTAAGTCATTTAACTACTCTGTTCCTCAGTTTCCTCACCTGTAAAATAGAAGGGGGGATAAAATACCAGTTCACCAGAGTGACTACAAAGCTGGCAGTCTAGGAGAGAACCTTCCTGGCCCCCTGCACTATCTGGACTTCCCTTTAGCCTCTGCTTCCAGGTGAGGAATCAGGAGCAGTGTGAGACCTTCTGAATTTTTTCAGTACTGGGATCAGTGGGAATTTAGCGGTGGTTAGGGCTACGAATGTCGGACTCCACATGGAGAAGGTCGAGAAGCAGCGTGGCTTAGTGGAAAGAGCGTGGGCCTGGGAACCAGAGGACCTGGGTACTCACCCCAGCTCTGCCACTTACCTTGTGTAATCTTGGGCAAATCCCTTCACTTTTCTGTGCCTCAGTTACCTCATCTGTAAAATGGGAATGAAGTCGCAGAGTCCTAGGTGGGACTGTGTCCAACCTGACTATATCGAATCTACCCTGACACTAAGGACAGTGCCTGTCACATAGTAAGCAGTTAAACATGTACCATAAAATAATTGAGGAGTTGAATCCTGCTCTTCTGTCCCAGTGGCCTATTGCTCTTGTGGCATTTTCATCAGCTTTTTCTTTTATGTGGTTTTTTGTGTTTTTTTATTATTTCGTTTTTTCTCATGTGACTGTCCCCAACACCCAACTTATTCTTAGATTGCGAGCCCATTGAGGGGTCAGAAATTGTGTTTAATTTTCACCCATGTATGTTTTGCGAGCATTTAATACCGTGTCTTCTGTACAGTAGGTACTTAGTTGAGCCCGTCATTGGGCAGGGATGGTGTCTATCTGTTGCCGAATTGTACATTCCAAGCGCTTAGTACACTGCTCTGCACATAGTAAGCGCTCGATAAATATGATTGAATGAATGAATAAATACTACTACAACTACTGTTACTTCTAATATTATTACTTCTACTCCTGACCATATTATGTTGGCACTTCCTCAGAATTTTTCACCTGAGACAATGATTAAGATATTTGTGAAGTAATTACAGTACATCAAGCCCAGTTCTAAGCACTGGAGTAAATCCTAGTTAATCAGTTTGGACACCATCCATGACCGACATGGGGCGCACAGTCTAATGAGGAGGAGGAGCACTTTTTAGGCCTCGTTTTATAGTTGAGGAAACTTAGGCACAGAGAAGTGAGGTGACTTGCCCACGGTCACACAGCAAGCATTTGGCAGAGCTGGGATTAGAACCCAGATCCTCTGCCTCCCAGGTCCATGCTCTTTCCACTAGGGCAGGCTGATAAGACTGGAGCACTGAACAGTTTGAGAAATGGACATTGCTATGACTTGTGCAAGATCTCAAACGTGACAGTTTTGGAGCTGAGAATAGGATTCTCGACTCTCGGTCTGCCAGAACTGCACATAAACCAAAGTTCCTTTTAATGAACTTTTTCTTTTTACTGTTAATAATAGTTTTCTGTGAATATCTTTACATTTTTACATTACAGTACCCGGAGAAACAGCATATTGTTATGTTAATTAATCACACATGCCCCCAAGAATTAAATGTTTTATCCATCTGAAGGGAGTTAAAGCCAAGAAGATATAAATATAGAGAGAGATGGGGAAATGAGTAAAGAATCTGAGATAGTAAGGATGCAGTTTTAATTTCTGAAGGGCAAAAATTCTGTATAGAAGCTAAACTGCCTTTCTTATTTCCTTACTATATGTCTTTTAAATGCATTTTGCATGCAGATACTTTTAGGGGGTAGATTTAAAATTCAAAAAAGAAAATATCCTTCTCAGCAGGAGTTCACCCCCTTGCATTGTAACATGGCAGTTGCATTCTGGCAAAATCCCATGTTAAAGAGAAACTCACAAGGTAGTACTTCCAAAACTATGCCAACATGTATCTAAACACATTCACTTTTTTGGTTGCTCCCTGATCTTCTAAAGCACATAATGAAAATGCATGTTATGGAAGAACTGAGTACTAGATTACTTTATTCCCAAGTGGGACAGAGACTGTGTCTGTCCCGATTATCTTATATCTGCCATAGGGCTTAGTACATAGTAAATGTTTAATAAATACCATTATTATTAATAATATCTATAATTGATATATAATAATCTATAATAATATAATATAATAATATTCTGGCCTTTGAGTCCCCCAAGAGAAGGGTATTATGAAAGAGAAGCAGCGTGGCTTAGTGGCTAGAGCACTGACTTGGGAGTCAGAGAACATGAGTACTAATCTTGGCTCTGCCTCTTGTCTGCTGTGTGACCTTGGGCAAGCCACTTAACTTCTCTGTGCCTCGGTTTCCTCATCTGTAAGACGGGGATGAAGACTGTGAACCCCACAGGGGACAACCTAATTACCTTCCATCTACCCCAGCACTTAGAACAGTGCTTGGTGCATAGTGAGAGCTTCACAAATACCGTCATTATTATGAAAGATCAACCCAGTAGGGGTGATGGTAGAGAAGAGAGTTTCTTAATTAATTGTTTGAAAAACTAATGGTACATGAAGTTGACTTGGTTCTGATTTCTTAGAATTTCCCGAAGCTGCCCTCCTCTCTTTTAGTTATGTTTCAGTAGCAGAGACGGGTGAGGAGGATGCAAATTAGATGCAAATATTTGGGGGTTAGTGTTAGGTTTCTGTCTCACCATATAAGCAGGAGCTATTCATCTTCTATTGCCTTTGAGAAACGTTTGATGCCTAAGTGTTTTGTTTAAGGAAAGTTTATATAATTCAAGAGGAAATTCTGTGGGAAATTCAATTTCTGCAGCTTTTGTCTCTATCTGTTACCAAATTGTACTTTCCAAGCACCTAGTACAGTGCTCTGCACACAGTAAGCGCTCGATAAACAAGATAATGAATGAATGAATGAAAATGTGCTCTTTTCACTAGGCCACTTCTTTGCTGTGTGGCCTTGGGCAAGTCACTTAACCTCTTAATGCCTCACTTACTTTATCTGTAAAATGGAGATTAAGACTTTGAGCCCTTTGCTGGGCAGGGGACCTGATTATCTTGTATCAAAGTGGTCTTTGGAAGGCCAAATAACTCCATTTAGATTAGCATATTTTGGACACATAATCAAGAGGACTGATTCTCTGGAAAAGACACTAATGCTAGGAAAAGTCCAGCAAAAACGTGGAAGAGGCAGACCAGCAGGTAAATGGATCTAAGCCATAACAACGATAACGGAAGAACCATTAGAAAGGTTGCGGATTATGGCAGAGGACAGGACGTTCTGGAGAAAGTATATCCATCGAGTCGCTATAAATCGGAAATGACTCGACAGCACTTAATAATAGTAAAACCCCAGCTCTTAGTACCTCTTAGTGCCTGGCATGTAATAAGCATTTAACAAATGCCATTTAAAAAAACAAACAACAAAAGCACATACACAAAACACCCACCTCAAGGGAAATGTTAAATTCAGAGTTCATGCGTGTCTGTAATGACCTTGGAGGTACTGCATTAGAAGTTGCTTAGTTTTGTCCTGATATGTGTTATACTCCTTCAGACTATTAAAATGGGAATTCCTCCCTCTACTTAGAATTTTTGTGGCTTGCTCTAGACGGAAGCGAGAAGGCTGCCACAATTGTATATTAATGCTTGCTGTTGCACTGATATGGGCACTTGGGCATCTTCAGAGAGCAGCAAATTAATGTACTGTGGTGGAGTGGGTTTTCCGCCTGTGATGTTCGGTGACTCCAAAGATGGGAATTTCATGCAAGAGGGCCCTGTAATATAGATCATAATCCAAACGGGCTCCATTTTTACCGTTTCTCATGTTGCTTTGCCTCTCGCTAACGTTCAAAGACATTTGTCTTTTAAATTACAGCTTTTACCCTCTGTGGTTCATTTTCTCTTTCCATCCCTCCAGTGAAGTCATCTTCCTGGAGGCATAACCCTGAATCATTGCTGGTTCTGTCTCTACAGACTACGATGTCAGAAGCACAGGATTACAATTTTCATTTGAAGGCTGAGCAAGGTAAAAGCTGATTTCTCCCTTAGGTCATTGCTTAACACTTACTAGAATACCCCAGCCTGTTAGACTAATGTAGAACCAGAGAAAATCCAGTGCTGTCCAGTGATTTTTACACTCTGAATAAGATTAAGACCCATTAAAAGATCGGGAAGACATAGATTCATTGGACAGGAGAAAAATACAGTCTGTCGTCCTATACCCCAAGGATAACATTCTCAAATCACTCCACAGTAAGGGAAAGTCATGTTCTACCTTGCCCATCATCATGTATGGGCATACAGCATATTTTCCAACATCATATTGTGTTGTATTCCAATAGACAAAGCATTTCCAGGGCAATGTTCCTAATTGCAAAAGAGCTTTCAATCAGTCAGGTGTCTTGCTTGAGCAAGAGCACTGTAAAAAATGCTTTTGGGAGTACAAAAACAGAGTAGGTAGATATATTCCCTGCCTTCAAAGAGCTTATATGTCATGAAAATATGTATAATAGGAGAAGCAGCATGGCCTAATGGAAAGAGCATGGGCCTGGGAATCAGAGGACCTGGATTCTAATCCTGGCTCTGCCACTTCATTCATTCATTCATTCATTCAATAGTATTTACTGAGCGCTTACTATGTGCAGAGCACTGTACTAAGCGCTTGGAATGAACAAGTCGGCAACAGATAGAGACAGTCCCTGCCGTTTGATGGGCTTACAGTCTAATCAGGGGGAGAGGGACAGACAAGAACAATGGCAATAAATAGAGTCAAGGGGAAGAACATCTTGTAATCACTAATCACGTAACTTCTCTGTGCCTCAATTATTCCATCTGTGAAATGGGGATTAAGACTGTGGGGTATGGACTGTTTCCAACCTGATTAGCTTGGCTCTATCCAAGCATTTTGTTTTTAAGCCAATCAAGACTGTACTGAACTTTTCCATTACAACTTAGTGTTGCGATGAAGCAGCGTGGCTCAGTGCAAAGAGCCCGGGCTTGGGAGTCAGAGGTCATAGGTTCGAATCTCGGCTCTGCCACTTGTCAGCTGTGTGACTGTGGGCAAGTCTCTTAACTTCTCTGGGCCTCAGTGACCTCATCTGTAAAATGGGGATTAACTGTGAGCCTCATGTGGGACAACCTGATTAACCCTGTATCTACCCCACCGCTTAGAACAGTGCTCTGCACATAGTAAGCGCTTAACAAATACCAACATTATTATTATTTAGCCCTGGGAGAGTCCTTCAGAGTTCATCTAGTCCAGGCCCCTGGGTCCTGGCAGAACTCCCTCAACCAACCTGGAACCATGTTTAAACGTGCATGAACCCCCAGGCCTAGGCCTCAAAGGAAAAAAACAAAACAGGTCTAAGTTGAATCAGATGAATCAGACTGCATGCAGGTAAGAACAGTGCTTGGCACATAGTAAGCACTTAACAAATGCCATCAATATTATTTATTATTAAAAAGATGGAATATGTGGTCCGAAGCTCTAGCTCTGATTTACTTCCAGCTACGGTTATCCTCAGGGATCAAATGCGTTATTATCGCTTATTGCTGTGTCCAACGTGATTTGCTTGTATCCACCCCAGCCCTTAGTACCGTGCCTGGCACTCAGTAAGCACTTAAATACCACAATTCTTATCGCTTTATCACTAGGGTGGGAATGGCTGGTAAAAACCCGAGGTTCTTTGGGAAACATAACGACAAAACTTATCTAATTCTCCCAGGTCTCCAGGGCAGGTGTTGCCAGCTGGTTTCTCTATCTCTCAGCGCTTCCATTTTTTCCACTGAATGAATTTTCACTCCTTAATCCTTGCCCTCCTGATTGAGAAATGCTGCTCTACTCTTAATCATCATCATCGGAAGTTTCTGAGCACCTGGTCTGCCTAAACCACTGTACCAGTTGCTTTGTGGCGCAGTGGAAAGAGCACGGGCTTTGGAGTCAGGGCTCATGGGTTCGAATCCCAGCTCTGCCACTTGTCAGCTGTGTGACTGTGGGCAAGTCACTTAACTTCTCTGTGCCTCAGTTCCCTCATCTGTAAAATGGGGATTAAGACTGTGAGCCCCACGTGGGACAACCTGATTCCCCTGTGTTTACCCCAGCGCTTAGAACAGTGCTCTGCACATAGTAAGCGCTAAACAAATACCAACATTATTACTGAACATTATGCTATGACCATTCTTTTCAGACTGAAGCTGGGCCCACTGCCTGCACCTCCTACATCCCTTAGACAACTCATTTGCTCCCATGGCTTCAACTATCACCTCTGTATGGACGATCCCCAAATCTACATCTCCAGCCCTGTTCTCTCTCCCTCTCTGCAGTCTCTCATTTCCTCCTGCTTTCAAGACATCTCTACTTGAATATCCTCCCATCACCTCAAGCAAAATGTGTCCAAAACAGAACTTAACTTCCCACCCAAAACCTGTCTTCCCATGACTTTCCCATCACTGTAGACGGCATCACCATGCTTCCTGTCTCACAAGCCCGTAAACTTGGTGTTATCCTTGACTCCTCTCTCTCATTCGGTCCACATGTTGAATCTATCACTGAATACTGTTGGTCCCACCTTCATAACTGCCAAAATCTGCTCTTCTCTCTCCATCCAAACTGCTTTCACATTAATACGATCACTCATCCTATCCCTCTGGATTATTGCATCAGCCTCCTTCCTGACCTCTTGGCCTCCTGTCTCTCCCTGCTCCAGTCCATACTTCATTCTGCTGCCCAGATTTTTTTTCTACAGAAACGTTCAGGACACGTTTCTCCAGTCCTCAGAAAACTCCAGTAGTTGCCCATCCACCTTCTTAACAAACAAAAACTCCTCACTTTTGACTTCAAAGCACTCAATCATCTTGCCCCCTCCTACCTCACCTTGTTACTCGCCTACTACAACCCAGTCTGCATATTTCGATCCTCTAATGCTAACCTCCTCAATGTGTCTCGATCTTGTCTATCTCCCTACCGACTCATCTCCCACGTCCTGCCTCTGGCCTGGAACACCATCCCTCCTCATATCTGACAAATAATTACTCTCCCCCACTTTAAAGCTTTATTGAATGCACATCTCCTGCAAGAGGCCTTCCCTGATTAAGCCCTCCTTTCCTCTTCTCCCACTCCCTCCTGTGTTATCCTGACTTGCTCCCTTTATTCTTCCTCCCTCCCAGCCCCTCAGCACTTATGTACATGTCTCTGATTTATTTATGTATATTAATGTCTGTCTCCCCACCCTATAGACTGTAAGCTCTTTTTGGGGAAGGAATGTGTCTGTTTATTGTTGTATTGTACTCTCCCAAGTGCTTAGTATTCCCAAGAACTCTGCATACAGTAAGTGCTCAATGAATACAATTGAATGAATGAATGAATATATCCATTTGCTGGATTCAAACAATCAATCAATCATATTTATTGAGTGCTTACTGTGTGCAGAGCACTGTACTTAGAGTTTGGTAGTGAAGCAACGTGGCTCAGTGGAAAGAGCCTGGGCTTTGGAGTCAGAGGTCATAGGTTCGACTCCTGTCTGCCACTTGTCAGCTGTGTGACTGTGGGCAAGTCACTTAACTTCTCTGTGCCTCAGTTACCTCATCTGTAAAATGGGGGTTACCTGTGAGCCTCACGTGGGACAACCTGATTACCCTGTATCTACCCCAGCGCTTAGAACAGTGCTTGGCACATAGTAAGCGCTTAACAAATACCAACATTATTATTATTATTGTTACAGTGCATCAATACAATGGGCAAATTGCCTGCCCACAGTGAGTTTACCATCTAGAAGGGATTCCAGCCTCAATCATGAATGAGTCCAGTGACATTCTGGCCAGCTCCCTTCCTGGCTGATTTAGAATTTTGCTCCTACCTAAGCTCATACTTAGACTGTTATAACTCTTTGAGGGCAGATGTTATGTCTACCAACTGTACAGTACAGCTTTCTGCACAAAGTAAATGGTCAATAAATACCATTTTTTCATTGGTTGACTTTGTCTCGGTCACTGTGCTGGCTTCTGGGTTGATTCTGGGGTCGTTATGTTGGGCGCGGTTCCTCTCCCATGTAATAATAATAATGATAATAATATTGATAACTGTGATATGTGACAGGAACTGTACTAAACACTCGGGTAGATACAAACTAGTCAGGTTGGACACAGTCCATGTCCCATGGACTGCCTTAATCCCCAATTTACATATAATAATAATAATAATGGTATTTGTTAAGCGCTTACTGGGTACCAGGTACTGTACTAAGCGCTGGGGTGGCTACAAGGTAATCAGGTTGGACACAGTCCCTGTCCCACAGGCACTCACAGTCTCAATCCCCATTTTACAGATGAGGTAACTGAGGCCCAGAGAAGTGAAGTGACTTGCCCAAGGTCACACAGCAGATGAGTGGCAGAGCTGGAATTAGGACCCATGACCTTCTGACTCCCAGGCCCGTGCTCTATCCACTACACCATGCTGCTTCTCATATGACCTATGAAGTAACTGAGGTACAGAGAAGTGAAGTGTCTTGCCCAAGGTCACACAACAGACAAGTGATAGAGTCAGGTTTGTGGTCTGGGTGGAGAGAGAAGGTGAGAAAAGTTGAGTCCAAGTGAGTAAATAATCCAGGATACTGGTTGCTTGGTTTGAGCAGCCCTAATTAGGAGAGTGCTATTCAACCCAAATGGAAAAGGTGACTGTAAACTCAAGACTGTAAGCCCATTGTAGGCAGGGAATGTGTCTGTTATATCGTACTCTCCCAAGTACTTAGTACAGTGCTCTACATACAATAAGCACTCAGTAAATACAAATAACTGACTGACTTACTGACCGACTGAGTCTAAGCACTGCTTGCCTCATTCAAACTCTGGTCTGCACACCAGTAGTCTGCAGCTGGCGAGTTCGGTATCTGTAGTGCCGAAACAAACAGAGAAAAGACTTGTATTAAACAAATAACTGTCACTTCATGGAACATCAGGATACTACATGTGGCTGGAAATCGTCATCAATCAGCATTTTTTAAATGGCATTTGTTGAGTACTTACCATGTGCCAGGCACTGCATTAAGCCCTGGAGTAGATACAAGCTAATCAGGTAGAACACAATCCATGTTCCCTATGGAGCTCACAGTCTTAATCCCCATTTTATAGATGAGGTAACTGAGGCACAAAGAAGTGAAGCGACTTGACCAAGGTTACACAGCAGACAAGTGGTGGAAACAGGATCAGAACCCAGGTCCTTCTGTCTCCTAGACCCATGGTCTATTCACTAGGCCATGCTGCTTCTCAATCATGGCACCAGAGACATGAATTACGGCTATTAGAATACATTTCCACAATTCTGGGAAACTCATTCAGTGCAGTAATAATAATAATAATAATGGTACTTATAAAGTACTTACTACATACTAGGCACTGTACTAAGCTCTGGGGTAGATACAAAATAATGGGATTGGACACAGCCCCTGTCCCATGTAGGGCTCATAGTCTTAATCCTCATTTTATGGTTGTGGGAACTGAGGCCCAGAGAAGTTAAGTGACTTGCCCAAGGTCACACAGCAGACAACTGGAAGAGCCAGGATTAGAACCCAGGTCTTTCTGACTCCCAGGCCCGCGGCTTAATCCACAAAGCCATGCTGACTTTGAGCATCCCTCAAAGTTATTCAAGAATCGGTGTATGCAGATGGCTGCACGCTAGAATCACATACCCTGGAAGACATGTCAACAATTGGAAACCACTTCATTGACTTAGCTGGGCATTATGGGCTGGTGATAAATCTAAAGCAAACCACGGTGATGTATCAACCTGCACCATGGAAGCCATACTTGGATCTGAATTCTTTCAGCACTTAAGCAGTATGGGTCAGTGGAAAGAGCACGGGCTTGGGAGTCAGAGGTCAGGGGTTCGATTTCTGACTCTGCCACTTGTCAGCTGTGTGACTGTGGGCAAGTCACTTAACTTCTCTGTGCCTCAGTTACCTCAATTGTAAAATGGGGATGAAGAATGTGAGCCTCATGTCGGACAACCTGGTTACCCTGTATCTACCCCAGCACTTAGAACAGTGCTCTGCACATAGTAAGTGCTTAACAAATACCAACATTATTATTACTATTATTATTAATAGTCACCCTAACCTCAGCCTCATAGAACTTAAGTACACATCCATAATTGATTTTGACGTCCATCTCCCCCTCTTGAACCTAAGCTTCTGATTGGGAGGAAATGTGTCTATCAACTCTATTATATTGTGCTCTCTCAAACACTCAGTACAGTGCTCTCTGTACACATAAAGCACTCAGTAAATACTATTTATGCATTCAATCGTATTTATTGAGCACTTACTGTGTGCAAAGAGTAAGCACTTGGGAGAATACTGTATAACAATAAACTGAAACATTCCCTGCCCACAATGAGCTTACACTGATTTATTGACTGATTCTCATAGCAAAACATTTTTATTGGCAACAAAGAGCTAAACTCTGTTACCTTGGCAGCACATTGGATAATGATACAAAGACAGACAAGAGAGTGGAAAAACGAATCGAGAAGGCCACTCTGTCCTTTGGGAAACTGCCAAAAAGAATGTGGTGGCAGCCTGGGGATTCCCCAAAGAATTATTATCTCTGTGAACAACGACCTTCTTATTTGGAAAAGTCCTCCAGAATGATCTGAGAAACTGCCTCAGAATCCCACCACCTCATCTCCTGTCCAAGCGTTTTGAACTACAAGGGGACAGAGTTGGGCAGGAGGGAGGTTTGGATGTTCTGGTGACCACAGCTCTATTCCTCCCAGAGTGATCCTTCTGTCCCCCTTCACCATCACCACCCTTCCCAGGGCCCCTCTTCATCCCCTCTCTGTCCTCCAGAGAGGCTGCACGGTGAGGGGTTCTCGGGGGGATGGGACGGTGGGGGTGGCAGAGGGAGGGGCGAGTGCAGATTCTCCGGTAGGCCCCGATCACTCTTAAGGAGCTGAGACAGAGCCTCCTCAGTCTTTCCTCTGCTTTCTCTCTAATAATACTAATGATAATAATTATGGTATTAAGCATTTTTTAATGATATTTGTTGAGAACTTACTCTATGCCAGGCACTGCTGCACTAAGTCCTGGGGTGAATACCAGCAAATTGGTTGAACACAGTTCCTGTCCCACATGGGGCTCACAGAATCAATCCCCATTTTACCGATGAGATAACTGAGGCACAGAGAAGTGAAGTGATTTGTCCAAGGTCACACAGCAGACAAGTAGCAGAGCTGGGATTAGAACCCATGACCTTGTAACTCTCAGGCTCCTGCTCTATCCACTACGCCACGTTGCTTCTCTCTGTCTGGGGAGAAAGCAACATGCCCATCCTGACACAACCCCCTGCTTCCCCCTAAGGAATAATGCAGAAGGGTGCTGTGTGGCTCACAGGGGCAAGTTTACATTTGCATTTGATGCAAATTAATTTCTCTGGAATTCTCATGAGAAAAAGGTTGGCATTCTATATATAGCAAATAAAATTCTCTGGACTGAAATGTCTTCCCACCAGCTGGAAGTTTTTTCTGTCCTTCTGTTTCTTCTCCTTGAGATGTCTGACAAGCAGCAATGGGAGACAAAAAATTTGATCCCAGATGAACAGACTGTGAGTGGCAAATGTTCCCATCAATCAGAGCCTGTCTGCAGGGACCAATCAGAGAATGTGGCTAATGAGCAGGCCATAAATCAGCCCCTTCATATAAGTGGAGGGCCATTAGACGTGGACACCCAGGGATCTTAATCCAATCAAACATTCCTTAGGCAATTTACACCTATGGGTACCAGCACAGTTATAGAGGGTGGGAGAGGTGAGGAGAATGAACAACAGCAGGATACCCAAATAAATCCTTTATTGAAAAGTGAAAACTAGAAGGGCAGGGAAAACATTTTAAGGACATTGTAAAACAAATCCTCAGACAATACAGCACCACAGCTAAAAATTGGGAGTAGATTGCTGAGGGTGGATCAAAGTGATTTACTACAAACAAGCAGCTCTGTTTGAATGAAACCTTCAAAAACAAACAAGACACAAAGATGCAAAGTGAAAACAAATTCAGGTGCTGCAAACATCAAACATTATAACCCAACAAGGGACAGTCTCTCCTTGATCTTTTTCCACTCTCTCAAATCTGGCTTCTGCCCCTTCACTTCATAGAAACTGCCCTCTCTAAGGTGGCAGTGATCTCCTTCTTGCCAAATTCAGAAGACTCTTGTTCATCCTAATTCTCAACTTCTCAGCTGCCTTCAACACTACGGTCCACCCCATTCTCCTTGAAATATTATCCACCTTTGGCTTCAGTGACACTGTCCTCTAATGGTTCTCTTCTTATCTCTCAGGCTGCTCATTTTCTGTCTCTGTTGTAGACTTCTCTTCTGCTTCCCACCCTCCAGTTGTGGAAGTCCCTCAAGGCTCAGTTCTGGATCCTCTTCTGTTCTCCATCATATCTTGTATACCCACTTGCTCGGAGAGCAACTTCGCTCCCATGGCTTTAACTACCATCTCTACGTGGATGATTCCCAAATCTGCTTCTCCAAGCCTGACCTCTCTCCTTTGAAGTCTTTCATTTCCTCCTACCTCAGGCTCACAGACTCCTCAAATTTAACATGTGCAAAATAGAACTCTGTCTGTCCACCCAAACCTTGTCTTTTAATTATTTTTTACTATATTTTTTAATGGTATTTTTTAAAGCACTTTGTGTCAAGCACTTTTCTGACCACTGAAGTTGATTGCAGCCTATCAGATTGGACACAGGCTCACAGTTTCAGTAGGAGAGTGTAGGATTTACACCTCTATCCTTCCTGCCCCACAATGCAGTAACTTTGGCATTATCTTCTACTCAGCTATCTCATTTAACACAACTATTCAATCTGCCACTAACTTGTCAGTTGTTTCTTCAAAATGTCACTAAAATCTAGCTTTTCCTCTCCATCCAAACCGCTATTATGCTGATTCAAGTATACGATAATAGTAATAAAAATAGCAGCATTTGTTAAGTAACTGCTATGTGCCAAACACTGTTCTCAGCCCTGAGTTAGATACAAGTTAATCAGGTCCCTTATGGGGTTCACAGTCTGAGTAGGCGGGAAAACAGATATTGAATTCCCATTTTTGAGGTGAGGGAACTGAGGCACAGAGAAGTTAAGTGACTTGCTCAAGGCCACCCAGCAGGTAAGTGGCAGAGTCTTCCTCACCTCCGCCAAACTAACTCTCTTCCCCTCTTCAAAGCCCTAATGAGAGCTCACCTCCTCCAAGAGGCCTTCCCAGACTGAGCTTCCCCTTTTCCCTCTGCTCCCTCTGCTGCCTCTCTGCCCCCCCTTCACCTCCTCTCAGCTAGGCCCCCTTTCCCCCCTTTCCCTCTGCTTCTCCCCCCTCCCTTCCCCTCCCCCCCAGCATTGTGCTCATTTGCTCATTTGTATATATTTTTATTTCCCTATTTATTTTGTTAATGAGATGTACATCCCCTTGATTCTATTTATTGCTATTGTTTTTGTCTGTCTGTCTCCCCCAATTAGACTGTAAGCCCGTCAATGGGCAGGGATTGTCTTTGTTGCCAAGAGCTTAGTACAGTGCTCTGCACATAGTAAGCATTCAAAAAATACTATTGAATGAATGAATGAATGAATTAGAATCTAGGCGCTCTGATTCCAAGGCTCTTGCTTTTTCCACTAGGTCACACTGCTTCCCATTTACCTATCCTGCCTTGACAACTGCATTTAGTAGAGGAAATGGTACCGTATAAGAATAGTTAAGTATTGTGGGGCTGGGGTAAATATCAAAGTGTTTAAGGAGTACACAGTTACATTCACAGTCTGCACAGAGGGGAGGACCAAAAAGGTAAATAAAGGGCATAGTGTGTGAAGGCTTCTTGAGGAGGTGTGATTTTAGAAGGATTTGGAAGGTGGAGAGAGTGGAAGACTCTTAGATATGAAGGGGGAAGGAGTTCTAAGTCCCAGAGAGAATGTGTGCAAGGGGTCGATGGCAAGATGGTTGAGATCACAGTACAGAGAGAAGGATGGAATTAAAGGAGTGAATCGTATGGCCTGGGTTGTAGTAGTAGATCAACAAGGTTATGTAGGCAAGAAAGAGAGCTGAATTAGTGCCTGAAGGCCAATGGTAAGGACTTTCTGTTTGATGTGGAGATGAATGGACGACCATTCGAAGGTTTTGAGGATGGGGAGACGGGGACAGTTTTCAGAAAAATAGTCCAAGTAGTAGAGTGAATAATGAACTAGAGAGGGAGAGACAGGAGGCAGGGAGCCCACAAGGAGACTGATACAGTAGTAAAGTTGGGAAATGATGAGTTCTTGGATCAGCGGGGCAGCAGTTTGGATAGAGAGGATAGGGCTGCTTCTAGAGTTGCCCTGTGGACTAGGCTTTCTTCCACATAAAGCACACTGGTATTCCCCCGGCCCCGACCCCACAGCACTTACAGACATATCCACCTCTGATTTATTTTAATGTCCCACTCCCCACCTGGCCTATAAGCTCCTTGCAATCAGGGATAATCTATATCTACTTTTTTGTGGTGTATTTTCCCAAGCACTCAGTGTAGTGTTCCGCAGATGGTACACACTCAATAAATACCACTGATTGATTGGAGTGAATTCAATAGTGTCCTAACTCAGTCTTTACCTTTTCACCTGAAGAATATTAGCTCTTCCATTCTGTCCTCAAATCCAGACTTTTCCATCTTTCTGAGTTGCCCTTTATGAAGAAGGAGAAGGAGGAAAGGGAGAAGGAGAAGATGGAAAAGAACGAGGAAGAGAAGGAGAAGCAGGAGGAAAAGGAGAAGAAGGAGGAGAATTGCAGTATTTTTTTAGTTTTCTATAGACACAATCCCTGCCTTTTATTTAGTTTTCTATAGACACAATCCCCGTCCCACAGGGAACTCACAGTCTGAGGGAAGACAAGTACTTTATCCCCAGTTTATAAGTAAAGAAACTGAGGCCCAGAGAAGGTAAATGACCTGTCCCCAAAAGACAAGCAGGTTATCCTGGGAGTGGTTAAACTGAGATTCCCTTGGCTCCTTTAAAACGGCTGAGAGAAATTGAGAAGAAACAGTGCGGCCTAGTAGAAAGAACATGGGATTGGGAGTCAAAGGACCTCTGCCATTTGTTTTCTGTGCTACCTTGGGCAAGTCATTTTACTTCTCTGTGCAAGGAAGGGAAGTCAGCAAGGAGAGTGATGCAATAAGTAAGGTGAGATATGATGGTAGCAATTTAGATGGAGAGGAAAGGGTGTCAGTGGGACACCCAAGTAGAGATGTCTTGAAGACAGGAGGAAAAAAAGACTACAGAGATCAGGGCTGAAGATGTAGATTAGTGAATCATCCTCAAAGAAATGAGCAGCATGGCCTAGTGGATAGAACATGGGCCTGGGAGTCCGAAGGACCTGGGTTCTAATCCCAGCTACCCCAGTTGTCTGCTGTGGAACCTTGGGCAAGTTTTATGTGCCTCAGTTACCACATCTGAAAAATGGATTAAGACTGTGAGCCCCATGTGAGATTTGGACTATGTCCAACCTGATTAGCTTGTATGTAACCTAGCATATAGTACAGTGCCTGGAACATAGTAAGTGCTTAACAAATACTAAGGAAATAATTGGTAATTGAAGCCATGGGAGCGAATGAAATAATAATAATTAAGTTATCTATTAAGTCCTTATCATGTTTCAAGCACTGGTGGCAATACAAAGCTATCAGATCGGACACAGTCTGACTCGGGGGGGTCACAGTCTACCATGAAGGGTGAGCAAGGATGAGGAAACTGAGGCTCAGGGGTCTTAAATGTCTTGGCCAAGGTCAGAGTTGGGACTAGCTCTTGACTTTCAGACCTGTATTCTTTCCTCTAGGCCTACCAGAGAAGAAGACGAACTTATCCCTCTAATTTTTACCTCTTCAGTTAAGCAAATAGGGTTTCTGTTTGGTCATCTGATTATTTTTTGGGGGGGTCTTTTTATGACACATTCAGCCTAAAATGGTAGATTCTTAAACTATCGGTAGCCTTTTAATAATTCTGGGAGGATGCCCAAATTATGGATTTTAGATAATAAAATGGAGTGGCTGACTGTTGTGATTCTCTCTCTGTTGTCACTGTCATTATTTGTTTCATTTGTTAAAGACTTCCTTTGTTCAGTGCCTTGCACTGAGCAAAGATAACTTTTAAAATGCTACACTCTACTGGAAGAGATTTAAAGATATGCTCAAGAAATTCTTTTGATGTTACAGATAAAATGACTTCCTGGGTTGTCTTGGTTTCTGAAGGAAGAGATTACATCAAAAGTTTTTATTCTTTTAATGCTACTATTTCTCTCCTCATTCGGGCCATAACAGCTAGAGTATTTTCATTATTTAAATCCCCTAGCGTACTGTAAGCAAAACTTAGAACTTTTTCCATTGAGTCAAAATTTGGCAAGACTTTCATGTTTACAAGCCAAGGTAGTAATCGTGATAAAATGCTGTTGCCTAATTATACCACAATTAGCTGAGATATGGAGAAAATTACATTCATTTACCCTAGCTAGTGCATTTGAAATAATCCCTAAAAGATGGTGTCCCTTCCTCACTGCCTTTGTTTCAGCAGGCATCTCAAATAGATCTGCCTTCAACTCCTAATTTCCTGGCAGCAGGAGAGGCTGTAGGGGGTTTAATATCAGGTCTTTATAGACTCAACTTCGGTGGTCCGGGAATAGATTACTTTGGTACTACCCTCAGGTTAGCTTCAAAGACTGAAACAAGAAGGTAGACGTTAATCAGACCGTTGCAGTGAGTCTAAAAACTCCCACAGGACTCTTTGCCGGCACCATTCAGCTTTACTCCTGCCTATCAGTTGGTTTCTTTTATTTTTCTTTTTTTATGGTATGTTTTAAGTGCTTACTATGTGCCAGGTGCTATTCTAAGCACTGGGGTAACTACAAGCTAATCAGGTTAGACAAAGTCCATGTCCCATGTGGGGCTCACAGTCTTAATCCCTATTTTTTACAGATGAGGTAACTGAGGCACAGAGAAATTAAATGACTTGCCCAAGGTCACACAGCAGACAAGAGCCAGGATTAGAACCAGGTCCTTCTGACACCTGGGTCTGTGCTCTATCCACTAGGCCATGCTGTTTCTTGGTGTTCTTCCTCATTCATTCATTCAATAATATTTATTGAGCGCTTACTATGTGCAGAGCACTGTCCTAAGTGCTTGGAATGTACAATTTGGCAACAAATACAGACAATCCCTGCCCAGTGATGGGCTCACAGTCTAAACGGGGGAGACAGACAGCAAAGCAAAACAGAACAAAACAAAACAAGACAACATCATCAAGATAAACAGAATCAAGGAGATATACACCTCATTAACTCACTTCTCTAGCTACACCCCTGCTTGCTTTCTTCGCTCTTCCTCAGCTAACTCCCAAACTAATAACTCTATCAACTATCCTGCCTCTTACCCATTGCTCATGCCTTTACCCCTGCCTGAAACTGCCTCCCCACGTCAATAAATGGTATTTTTTGAGAGTGTACAGTGTGAAGAGCATTATCCTCAGCACTTGGGAAAGGACAAGGCAACAGAGCTGATAGAGATGATCCCTACCCATAAGGTATTCTGCTGACACCTCAAACTTCCCATGTCAGAATTTCTTGTCTTTTCATCTAAACCCTGTCCTCCCTGTGACTTTCCCATCACAGTAGAAAGCACCATTCATCCTCCCTGTCTCACAAGCCTGTAACCCTAACATTATCCCCGACTCATCTCTCTCACTCAACCCAAATATTCAATCTATCACCAAATCAGTTCTACCTTGACAACATCTCTAGACTCTGTCATTACCTCTCTGTCCAAAATACTACTATGCTGATTCAATTCTATCCTGTCTTGACTACTGCCTCAGACTTCTTGCTGACCTCCCTGTCTCCTGTCTCTCCCCACTCCAGTCCATATTTCTCTCTGCTGCCCAGATCATTTTTCTAAGAAAATGTCCAGTCCTTGTTTGCCCACTTCTCAAGAATGTCCATTGGTTGCAAATCGACCTCCACATCAAACAGAAACTCCTTACCATTGATTTTAAGGCACTCCATCACTTTGGCCTCCTCCTATTTTACCTCGCTGATTTTCTACTACTACCCAGCACACTCGCTTCACTCCTCTAAATTCCAATCTACTCACTTTTACCTCGATCTCCTCTACCTTGCTACGGACCTCTCACCTACCTCTTGCCTCCCACCCCTTTCATATCCGACAAACCACCACTCTCCCCATCTTCAAAACCTTATTAAAATCACATCTCCTCCAATAAGTCATCTCCTACTAAGCCCTCATTTCCTCTATTCCCTCTCCCTTGAGTTGCCCTTATACTTGAATTTATGCCCTCTACTTACCTCAGAGTATGCTCTCAGCCCCCCAGTACTTACTACATATCTGTAATTTATTTCAATATCCATCTCCCTCTCTAGACTGTAATTTCCTTATGAGCAGGTAAGAAGTCTACCAATCACTTTATATTGTTCTCTTCCAAGTGCCTAGTACGGCGCTCTGAATATTGTAAGGACTCAGTAAATACGACTGATGGATTGATTGATAGATTCAATGATATTGTGGTCTACAAGGAGAGACAGACATTAAAATAAATTACAAACAGGGAAAATAGAGTATAAGGAGATATAAATTAATGCTGTGGGGCTTGGGTAAGTATCGAAGTGCTTACATAGGTGCTGCAGAGGGGAGGGTGGATGGGAGAATGAGGGATTAGTCAGGGAAGGCATTTTAGGGGAAATGTGATTTTAGGAGGGTTTTGAAGGTGAGGGGAGGGATGGGTGACAAGATAGACAAGATCGAGGAAGAGTGAGTACAGTATTAATTACCTTAGCACTTATGTATAACCCATCTATTTCCATAATTTTTAGCCATTTGTATCCGTTCTCTTGCTCATTTACTTATCCAGTATTTGGCAATTAGTATTTATATATTTTCCCCATTTGAATCAGCAACTCCATAAGGGCAGTGACTGAATCCCCTTTACTCTCATCATGTGTTCTCAATTCATTTAGCTAGGGTCACTCTAAAGGTATTACATGCACTTTACATTGTGCTGCACACTTGCCCTCCTATGTGCTTGTTGTGTACCCTGCACCCCAAATGGAATACGAGTGGCAGTTCCCACCTAGCTGTAATCTCACTGTGGGCAGCGAATATGTCCACCAACTCTCTTGCATTCTCCCAAGCACTTAGCTTCTAAGCTCTGGGGCACGTACAAGTTAATTAGGTAGGACACAGGCCCTGTCCCGTATGGGGCTCATAGTCTGCAGAAGCCACTAGCACTAGAAATGATTCCATCAGGCAGGTTGCCAGTTACCAAGTTTTCATGATTGGATTGAGGTTTACCTGCCTTTCTCAATCAGTGACTCTGTCACTATTAATAAAGAAGAAGATAAGCACCCCATTGACTAGCAAACCTTCTTGCTTTGTTGTGGGAAGACCGATCGATCCCTGATGTATAAGAGCAAAGTTCATTCATTCATTCATTTAATCATATTTATTGAGCGCTTGCTATGTGCAGAGCACTGTACTAAGGGCTTGGAAAGTAGAATTCAGCAACAGAGACAATCCCTATCTAATAGTGGGTTCATAGTCTAGAAGGGGGAGACAGACATCAAAACAAGTAAACAGGCATCACTAGCATCAATATAAATAAATAGAAGTGTAGATATATATATATAAATAAAATAAATAGAATAATAAATCTGTACTTATATACACAACTGATGTGGGGCGGTGAGAGGGGTAGAGCAGAGAAAGGGAGTCGGGGGAGGGGGAGGGGAGGTGGAGTAGAGGAAAAGGTGGGGGCTTAGTTTTAGTATCATTCAATCGTATTTACTGAGCACTTACTATGTGCAGAGCACTGTACGAAGTGCTTGGGAAAGTACAATACAACAATAAACAGTGACATTCCCTGACCACAGCGAGCTTACTCCTACCTGTAACGGCTGCAACCTCTAGACTGTAAGCTTGTTGTGGGCAGGGAATGTGTCTATCAACTCTGTTATATTGTACTCTGCCAAGCATTTAATAAGTGTTCTGCATGCAGCAAGTGTTCAGTAAATACCACTGATTGATAAGAGGGCAGGCAGGTATCTGCTCCTGTCAGGAGAACAAAAGAATATTTATACAGGAATGATAGCCTATGAAATAATTAAAAATAGCCTGGAAAATATAATTGCTCAACTCCATTCTCCTTCCCTCTACTTCTTCAGTGTGGCATGCTTCTGTGGGGTTCTAAGATTATAAGCCCCCTGAGGGGAGGGGCCATATCTAATTCTACTCTGTGTCTTTACTTCCAACACTAAGTGGTCATTCAGTCAGCTGTATTTATTGAGCACTTCCTGTGTGCAGAACACTGTACTAAGCGCTTGGGAGAGTACAATATAACAATTAGCAGACATATTCTCTGCTACATTGCTATGCACACAGAAGATGCTTAATAAATACTAATACTACTATCTTGTCTCAAGAAATGTATGTGGGAGCCCGGAGATGCAGAATGGAGCTTCATCTCTGTCCTGCCTGCTGTGTGATCTTGGGCAAGTCACTTAACCTCTCTGGGTCTCCTTCACCCATCTGTAAAATGAGGCACGTAGGCACCACCTCTCCTGATCTCTCACATCCAAACCTGCCTCATTATTTTGTAGTGGTCAAGGATACATAGGTAACCTTCATCTTCATATTTTGGTTTCCAGTTCATCAATGCTGGACACTAGACCTTTACTAGTTTGTTTTTCAGATTTGTTTGGTGGTAATTTTAAAAAATAAAATGAAATCTCATGTCTACATCTCTTAGAAAAATGAAGGTGGGAAGTCGGTTGGAGTGAGCTAACCTGGCAAGCACTCTATCCAGTTTTATCCAGTTAAACCACTGCTTTTCTTCATACAGAAGACATTGGAAATTTTCAGAAATGTAAAGTAAGGAGAGAATTTTTTTTTTTAATGGTACTTGTTAAACATTTATAAACTCTGTTCTAAGCTCTGGGATAGATACAAAGTTATCTGGTTGGACACAATCTCTGTAATGCATGGAGTTTACAGTCTAGGTAAGAGAGAGTAGGATTTAATCCCCATTTTACAGATGAAGAAACTGAGAAGATGTGATTTGCCCAAAGCTACACAACAGACCAGTGATGGATTTGGGATTCGAACCCAGGTCTTCTGACTCCCAGGCCCATACTCTTTCCACTAGGGCACTCTAGGTCTCAGGATACTGAAGTTTTGGAATTCAGTACCTTAGATTCCTGCTCCGCTGCTGCGGAAGGGCAGTTTTTTGACTTAAGAAAGTTGAACACTTGTGAGGCCCTGTTAAATGGATTCAGAATGTTAAATCATAATTGTCTCTCCAAATGTGGTTGCTTAGGCTCCATCACCTCAAAGTCTGAATGGATCCTATGAAGTGGTGCAAACCAAATAATGTATTCATTTTTCTCTTCATAACAATTTATTTAAAATGCATTCAGTGCCTGAGGGTCAAATCCCTCTTTACAATTAAATTAGTAGCAACATTTTTATAAACCTTGCAAGTAAATGTGAAACATAGCAGCCCACACTAATTGTTTTTCCCTACTGTATTTCTCACAAAGGTATGAAGATAACAAAATCAAATAAAGATAACCTTTTTTCATTGGTACTACCTCCTTGATTTAAATTGTTACTTGCCCTGAGAAAGTAAGTAACCACTAATTACAAGTCTGTTTTAGAAAGAGATTTCAAGATACTAAACTATTTGCTTATCCTCAGGACACTTCTTAAACAGAAGGGAGGCAATTGTAACTCCCTTAATTCCAAAGAGGTTGAGTAAATTGCCTGAGTTAACACAAATTGATGCAATAACAGAGTCTAGGTCTTGGTTCCTGGCTTTTTCACTTCAACTTTATCTTGTTTCTCTTTCTCTTTCCTCTTACCTTCTCCTTCTGAACAAATCCTAATTATCCCAAAACAAACTCCTGAAATTTAACCCTTAGCAATCAGTAACTGTGTCCCCAACTTTCTGACAAGAATTTTGTAGCTCTTGAAACCTAGATAGATATTGATTCACAATGACAGTAAGAATGAAAGGTTAGGATAAATTTGAGCGATTGCAGACTATCATCTTCTAGTTGAGAATTTTCCTTTCTGTAAGATGATTTCTCTTCCCAGTGTTTGCATGTCTCTTCCTTAAAGTGACTGCAAAAATAACAACAGTACTGACCGCCACCTGCAGTAGTTGCTTGAAGTAAATACAGAAGAGGTGTTGTGAACTCTGCTCTCTAGGAATTTGCAATCTAATGGAATGAATAAGTAGACATAAATAATAGACTCATTCAAAAACAAATTAAAAATAGATAAATATCACATGACTTAAAGGAAGGTATGACTGGAAAGCATAGAAGCTGCTTTTATTAACACTTCCTAATTTTGGACTCTGAGGAACTCAAGGAAATGTATCTTCTTTGAAGACATTAATTTCTAATGAAAACCACATTTGTCTATCTGCAAATAATTATGTAAAACCAACTGTTTTAGGCTAGGAAATTGCTCCTCATCAGGATTTGTTGGGAAGCAGCATGGCCAGGTGGAAATAGCATGGTCCGGGGGGTCAGAGACTCTGTATTCTATTTCAGACCCCGCCACTTGCCTGCTGGGTGATCTTGGGCAAGTCGCTTAATTTCTCTGTGTTTCAGTTTCCTCAACTGTAAAATTCATTCATTCATTAAATCATATTTACTGAGCGCTTACTGTGTGCAGAGCACTGTACTAAGCACTTGGAAAGTACAATTTGGCAACAGATAGAGACAATCCCTACCCAACAATGGGCTCACAGCCTAGAAAGGGGAGACAGACAACAAAACCAAACAAGTAGATAGGCATCAATAGCATCAAAATAGAGAAAAAGAATTATAGATATATATACATCATTAATAAAATAAATGGAATAATAAATATGTATTAATATACACAAGTTCTGTCGGAAGGGGAAGGGGAAGGGGCTAGAACAGAGGGAGGGAGTAGGGGCTATGGGGAGGGGAGGAGGAGGAGAGGAAAGGGAGGGCTCAGTCCAGGAAGGCTTCCTGGAGGAGGTGAGCGCTTGGTAGGGCTTAGGGGGGAAGAGAGCTAGTTTGGCAGATGTGGGGAGGGAGAGCATTCCAGGCCAGAGATAGGATGTGGGCCAGGGGTTGACGGCAGAACAGGTGAAAAAAAGGCACAGTGAAGAGGTTAGCGGCAGAGGAGAGGAGTGTGTGGGCTGGGCTGTAGAAGGAGAGAAAGGTTAAGTACTTGTTCTCCCTCCCATTTAGACCATGAGAGCTGTGTGGGACAGGAACTACTTCAGACATGATTAACTGTATCTACCCCAGGGCTAAAGACAGTGCTCGATACATAATAATCACCTAATAAATACCATGAAAAAGAAAATCAAAAGTACCTTTATTATTGTTCATTTTATTTTAAATTAAGCTATGCCAGAATATAAAACAATCTATTTTTCTCCATTTCCCTGATTCTTTATGATTTCCTCAGTGCTCTTCAATCATGATCTTATTCTTTCACTCTGGGAGCCAAGCTTCTCTGTTGCAGTGGATGTTATCAGCTTGTAGATGGGTCCCTATATCCATGGATTTGAAGTACAATTACTTTTTGATCAATCAGATGTTTCCAGAAATAGAGTACATTTCATTTTCTACATTTTTATAGAATATCTATCCATTCTCTCAGCATGGTTATGTCCTCCATTCCCCATGGGCAATTATTGGAGCAAAAGAAGCTAAGTAATTTTATTTGTCCTATTCATCAGATCTTCATACAATAAGAACATTCATTCAGAACCATCTTTATTTAAGGAAGTCTTTTGGGTAGGTTCAAGGTGAAAAATGAGCCAGGATTTTCCCATTGAACCAGCAGGCCTAGAGGCAGGTTAAAATCCTTTCCATATTCAGCAGTATCTTTGAAAATCTGTCTGAGAAATTTCAAAAGTCCTTTCTGAATATCTTCTTGTTTGCATAAATTAATTTTGGCATGGGGAATACTTAAATAAAATGTCAATCTTTTCAGAATTGTCTGATGTAATGAAATCAGTTTAGCTGGGAAAATGTGAGAAACTGTTTTTATTCTGAGAGTATTTTCATGGAAAAAAAAACCTCAAGCAGGTCCAATTTTTCACTTCTCTACTGGAAAATACAACAATAATAATAATAATAATAATGATATTTGTTAAGCACTTAATAAGTGCCAAGCACTGTTCTAAGTGCTGGGGTAGATCAAAGTTAATCAGGTTGAATTCAGTCCATGTCCCACTAGGGGCTAATATGCTTAATCCCCATTTTACAGCTAGGCCCAGAGAAGTGAAGTGACTTGCCCAAGGTCACACAGCAGACCAGTGGTGGAGCCTGGATTAGAACACCGGTCTTTCTGACTCCTAGACCTATGCTCTATCCACTAGGCCACACTGCGTCTCTAACATAGAAATGGAGGAGGATGAAGAAAGCTTTCCAGTGGTGTGTAGCTTTTCTACTGATCCCTGAGTCCCTAGCAGTTAATCAGTTTGAGAGGGATTTGTTGAGTGTGTAAGCTCCTTGTGGGAAGGGAACATGTCTACCAACTCTGTTACATTATACTTTTCCAAGTACTTTGTACAGTGCTCTGCACAGAGTAGGCAGCTCAGAAAATATTGATTGATTGGTTGAGCAAAAATTCAAACCTGTGTCTGTGTGGCAAAAAATGTTGAACTTCCATGGAAGCAACCTCATTTTCATTCTAATGAGAAAAGAGCTGCACTTGGTTCAGAACATCGATTTTAAGAACCAGATGAATTCCATCTTTCTGAAGCACTGCAGGCCAGTTTTTCACTTTCCGTAATGTTGTTATGGATCCTCCTGACTTTTTAAATGGATCGATCAATGGCATATATTGAGTGCTTACTGTGTCTGTTTGTTGTTATACTGTACTCTTCCAAGCCCTTAGTTCAGGGCTTTGCACACACTAAATGCTCAATAAATACTACTTAAAGAACGAAAGTACAATAGCACAGAGTTGGTAGTCACCTCAAGAAGGGGAGACAGGCATTCAAATAAATTACTTTTTTCTTCTTGCTTTGCCCCTGATTCAGCCCAACTGTGTTATGGAGAAGCCTAACCAGATCTCATTTATGATCTCCTAAAAGCTAAAGTATCTTGGTGGATGCTATTTTGCAATGACTTATCTGTCAGGGGTAATCAAAGCAACTAGCTATAGCAGGTTTTCTTTATCCACCCTCCCACAGTCTCTTTTTATGGTGGTCATTCTTCTCTCTCCCACTGTTTTAATAAACAGAAGCCAAACACCCTTGACAATAGGGTTGAAAACAAACAGCTCTCCAAGTAACTCTGTTTACATTATCAATTTAATGAAGCCTTTGTTTTGTCAGAGATTTCCAGGTCAGCAGCAGGATAAGGGAACAAGCTTGAGGTGAGAAGTTCTTTTCTTTCTTTTTCTTTCACTGAATCGTATTCATTGAGTTCTGTGTGCTGAGCACCGTACTAAGCGTTGGGGGAACACACTATAACAATAAACAGACACCTTCCCTCCCAACAAGGAGCTCACAGTCTAGAGGCCGAGACAGATATCAATATACATTAAAAAATTACTGATATGTACAAAAATTCTATGCAACTGGGGCTTATTCCAGTAAGCATGAATTTTTATTTTTATCCCTGAGAATAACAGCTCTTGGACTTATTTCAGGTTGCATTTACATCTGCTGTACATACAGCCACCTTGGTGTATAAGTTTTTCTAGAATGTCCCTATTAACCCTTAAATGATTTAGGGGATGGGGTGTAGCACCTACTTAAGCTGAATGTTACAATGAGCGCCTTTATGTGTTTGAAGTTGTTGACCCATTTTTTAGACTGAGAAACTGAGGCATCCCATAACTGTAATAATAATGATGGTATTTGTTAAGCGCTTACAACAACATCATAATAATGGTGGTATTTGTTAAGTGCTTACTGTGTGCAAAGCACTGTTCTAAGCACTGGGGGGGGATACAAGGTGATTCATTCATTCATTCAATAGTATTTATTGAGCACTTACTATGTGCAGAGCACTGTACTAAGCGCTTGGAATGAACAAGTCAGCAACAGATAGAGATCAGGTTGTCCCATGTAGAGCTCGCAGTTCTTAATCCCCATTTTACAGATGAGGTAGCTGAGGCACAGAGAAGTGAAGTGACTTGCTCAAAATCACACAGCTGGCAAGCAGCGGAGTGGGATTTGAACCCATGACCTCTGACTCCCAAGCCCGGGCTCTTTCCACTGATCCATGCTTCAACATGCCAGGCACTGTTCTAAGCACTGGGGTAGATACAAGCTAAACATGTTGTATACAGTCCCTGTTCCACATGGGGCTTACAGTCTTGATCCCCATTTTACAGATGAGGTAAAACTCAGGCACAGAGAAGTGAAGTGATTTACCCAAGGTCACACAGCAGACAAGTGGCAGAGCTGGGATTAGAGCTCAGGTCCTTCTGACTCCCAGCTTCTGCTCTATCCACTAGGCTATGCTGCTTCCATACTCAAAGATGATCTCACTGTAAATCTGAGGTAGATGTTAAAGATAGTATGTTTCATGAATTCCCATTCAATTCACTCATTCAGTTATATTTATTGAGCCCTTACTATGTGCAGAGCACTGTACTAAGCACCTGGTAGAGTACAATACAACAAGAAATAGACACATTCCCTGCCCACAGTGAGCTTATGGTCTAGCGGGCCGGGGGGTGGGGTGGGGGTCAGCGGGAGGCCCTCATTCTAAACATTAGATATCTTCTTCTAAATTATTAATTTATCAGGAACACTGATGTGCTTTCTAAAACATTTTGACAATAGATAAATATTATCTATTTATAATAATAGATATGCTTGTGGTCAAGTGACAAGTGCACCTGGTAAGACACATTTTGCTTTCAAATGAAGTAAATTTAAGTATTCTTAAAGTTGCTGTTGATATTAGTTCCGTGTATCTTGACACTCAACCCAAATATTGGTAACAAGGGAAGCAGGGAAGCTAAGTGGAAAGAGCTTGGGCCTAGGAGTGGCACCCTGTGGGCAGGGAACATATCTACCAACTCTTATATTAGATTCTTCCAAGCACTTACTACAGCACTCTGCACAATGTAAACACTCAGTAAGTACCAATGGTGACTATAAACTCGTATCTGTTGTTGTATTGTACTCTCCCAAGTGCTTAGTTCAGTACTCTGCACACAGTAAGCGCTCAATAAATATGATTGAATGAAGAAAATATGATTGATTGATTGATTAGAGGTCCTGAGTTCTAATTCTGGCTCTGCCACTTGTCTGCTATGTGACCTTGGGCAAGTCACTTAACTTCTCTGTGCCTCAGTTGCCTCATTTATAAAATCTTCCTCCCTCCAACTTGGACTGTGAGCTCCATGTGGAGCATGGGCTGTGTCCAATCTGATTATCGATAGCTACCCTAGGTCCCCCCGTTTATGCCTGGAACATAGTAAGAGATTAGCATGTACCATTTAAAATAACAATAATAACAAAAAAAACCCATTTGTTCTTTGGGTCTTTATTGCCCCTTAATAAATTAAGGCTAAGGCTGGAACAGTATCTCACAGTGACTCATCAGAATAACAAGAAATTGCTAGTGAGTCCTGATTCTTATTTCCCACTTTCAACCTGTGAGTTCTACTCTGTTAGTAAAGAGCTATTACCAAGCTGATGGTAGTTGGGTTGGTTTGATTTAAAAGTACTAGGTCTGTACCATTATTTACATCAGCTCCTGAGCATAAATACAGATCCCTTAAAAGTGGGAAAAAAATCAATTCTATAATCATGCTGTAAAACATGATTGTTTTATTCAGTTCTTTGGTTTCAGTTGAAAATTAAATTAAGTGTTATAAATGAGAATCAATAGACACAAATACTAATTTATGGTTACTCAGTTCTCTCTATCAAAAATTCTCATTTCTTAGATTCCAACTCTTCATTCTAATGACTAGGAATTTATTATTCCTAGGATTGTTTTTATTTCTCTGAGGCAGAAATAGAGCTAGCAGTGAATAATAATAATAATAATAATAATGTTGGTATTTGTTAAGCGCTTACTATGTGCCGAGCACTGTTCTAAGCGCTGGGGTAGACACGGGAATCAGGTTGTCCCACGTGGGGCTCACAGTCTGCATCCCCATTTTACAGATGAGGTAACTGAGGCACCGAGAAGTTAAGTGACTTGCCCAAAGTCACACAGCTGACAAGTGACCGAGCCGGGATTCGAACCCATGACCTCTGACTCCAAAGCCCTTGCTCTTTCCACTGAGCCACGCTGCTTCTCCTCCTCCTCTCTCCAGGTAATTATTATTTAATAGAGAGAACAGGGTAGTGGATTCCAATTCCCTCTTACTTCTCAGTTGCTAGTAATAAAAATAAGAGAAGCAGCAGGACGTAGTGGTTAGACCAGGGCCCTGGGAGTCAGAAGGTCATGGGTTCTAATCCCAGCTCCACCACTTGTCTGCTGTGTGGTCTAGGGCAAATCGCTTCACTCTGCCTCAGTTACCTCATCTGTAAAATGGGAATTGAGACTGTGAGCCGCATGTGGGACAGAGACTGTGTCCAACCTGATTTGTTTGTATCCAAATTGAATTGTACTTTCTGAGAGCTTAGTACAGTGCCCTGCACTCATTAATTGCTCAATAAGTACAAGTGAATGAATGAATGAATCCACCCCAGGGCCTAGCACAGTGCTTGGCACATAGTAAGCACTTAATAAATGCCTCAATTATTCATTATTATTAATGATAATTATGGTCCTTTCAAGTACTTACTTTGTACCAACCAGGGTTCTAAGTGCTGGGGTAGACACAAGTTAATCAGGTTGAACACAGTTCATATCCCAAGTGAGGCTCACAGTCTAAGCAAGAGGGAGTAGTATTGAATCCCCCTTTCACAGATGACTTAACTGAGGTAGAGAGAAGTGAAATAATAATGTTGGTATTAAGTGCTTACTATGTGTAGAGCACTGTTCTAAGCGCTGGGGCAGATACAAGGTAATCAAGTTGTCCCACGTGAGGCCCACAGTTAATCCCCATTTTACAGATGAGGTAACAGTCACAGAGAAGTTAAGTGACTTGTCCACAGTCTCACAGCTGACAAGTGGCAGAGCCAGGAGTCAAACCCATGACCTCTGACTCTGAAGCCCAGACTCTTTCCACTGAGCCATGCTGCTTCCCCCAAGTGAAATGACCGTGGACAATTCAGCAGATGCGTGGCGGAGCTAGGTTTAGAACCTACATCCTCTCACTCCCAGGCCCTTGCTATTTCCACGAGACCACGCTGCTTCTAATGCCAAACAGAAGTCTCCTCAGAGCTGTTGAACCAGGGATGGGTTCACCTGAGTCCTGAATTCCCCAGGGGGTGATTGGCCTTCTTTATTCTTACTCACATGTTATGGGTTAGAGGGCGTGGGATTCCAGCTACCAGAAATCACTGACCCAGGAACACAAGCCTAGCTTCTTCCGAAGTTCAAGCTTAGATAGGAGTTGAATGAGGCTCTTTTTTCCTTCCTCCAAGTCAGGAGGTGCAGCTCCTTGCAGAAGGGAGAATAAAGCTCCTAGTCTAGCATTCGTACCCTGGATAGCAGAAGAAAAAGGATGCAAAGAGCTAAGGATAATCAAAGTGATGGGACTTACTGAAAGTCTAATTTAGAAAACATTCAGGCCGTTCTTTCTGGGTGGATTGTCCTTGTGTGAAACATTTAAGTCATGTCATGTATAAAAGCTAGAGGTTTCAGGAAGGTAAAGGGTGGGATAACTTATTCTGGCTCACCTTCCATCTAAAGCCCACCAGGTAGGGCCACTTAGAGCTCTGATGGACCCAGGGCAGTGGCAGAGTAGCAGACTGCTGAAATCAAAATTGGGATGATAATAATTATAATAATTTAAAAAAGTCATTAAACTCTTACTGCACTGTATTAAGTGCTGGAACAGATACAAGATAAACAGATTGGGATTAAGCAGTTATTAGTCTTGTAGCTGTACCACTGTTAAGGCCATTGCAGATTCACAAGCAAGTCAAATATTTAGCAAATATTTTTTAAGTAAATCCAGTGTCCCAAAATAGACAAAGCCACACTGCTTTGACAGCCATTTTATGTCAATCGTAATAGCAGCTTCTAATGTTAGGCTCTCGCTACCCTGTTAGGTTTTAATATTCCAAGTTATTTTCAGTCATATCAGGAATATTGACATATCAGTCATGGTAGCAAGCATTTAAATGTTAACATCAGCAGGTCCTTTAATGGTATTTTGAAAGTGAAATGTGTTATGTATGTACTCAGAGTTTTAATGTCTTGCATGTGATGGGGAAAGGCAAAAGCAGTTTTTAATCATTTATTCAAACAATGGGTAAGCATAAACCACAAACTGAAGTTACTGTTTGGTTTCTGGTAACTGAGGGTTTGCCCTCACAAAGGCAAATAAGGAATTTCATTCAAAATAATCATGTACAGTTAAGATTCCCCTGTTCCTCTGCCAATCTCATTATTAGCTGCATCCCCTGCCCTGCCGCCACCATCTCTTGCCCCTAATGATCTGGCCACATACATTATTGAGAAAATTGAGACCATCAGCTGCACTCTCCTTTTAAAACATCCCCTGATCCTCTCCCCTAATCCTTTCCCCTACCTCCTTCCCCTTCTTCAACTTCCCCAGCAGTCTCTCCAGAGGAAATCTCTCACTTCCACTCCAAATCTACCTCCTCCACCTGTGCCTCTGACCCTATTTCTTGACAATTTATCAGAACACTTACTCCCTCTCTGATTGCCATTTTTAATCTTTCACTTTCCAAGGATTTTTCCCCCACTGCTTTCAAATATATGCATGTATCCCCTTATCCTAAAAAAAACAGAAACTCCAGTGATTGCCCCATCTCCCTCCTACCATTCTTCTCAAATTCCTTGAGTGAGTGTTCTATATTCATTTCCTCTCCTCCAATTTTCCTTGACCCCTACCAAATTTGGCTGTCGTCCATTTTAGTTCACAGAAACTGCTCTCTCTATGGTTGCCAGTGACCTCCTTCTTGCCAAATACTACTTCATCCTAATCTTTCTCCACCTCTCAGCTGACTTTGACACAGTGGATGACCCTCTTCTGTTCAAAACGTTATCTGACCTTGGATTCACTGATACTGTCCTCTCTTGGTTTTCCTCCTATCTCTCTGGTTGCTCCTCTCAGTCTTTTTCTTTGTATCCTCCTTTGTCTCCACCCCCCCCCCCAAAATTGGCAGAGTCCCTCAAGGCTCTATTCTGCATTCTTACAGCCACAGTTCTAATCCCAGCTCTGCCCTTCCCCATGTCTGCTGTGTGACCTTGGGCCAGTCACTTATCTTCTCTATGCCTCAGTTACCTCATCTGTAAAATGGGGATGAAGACTGTGAGCCCACGTGGGACTCGAACTGTGTCCAACCTGCTTAGCTTGTATCTACCCCAGTAGTAAGTACAGTGCCTGGAACATAGTAAGTTCTTAACAAATGCTCCCACAGAGAAATCATTTCCTCCCATAGTGTCAACTACCTCTATTCATTCAATTCATTCATTCAATAGTATTTATTCAGTGCTTACTATGTGCGGAGCTCTGAAATGTACAATTTGGCCACAGATAGAGACCATCCCTGCCCCATAACGGGCTCACAGTCTAATCGGGGGAGACAGACAGACAAAAACAAGACAACATAATCACAATAAATAGAATCAAGGGGATGTACACCTCCTAAACAAAATAAATAGGGTATTAAAATATATATATATACAAATGAGCAGAGTGCTGAGGGGAGGGGAAAGAGGAGGGAGAGGAGGAGAGGGAAAGGGGGCTTAGCTGAGGGGAGGTGAAGGGGGGAAGGGGGAGGAGCAGAGGGCAGAGGGGGAGCAGAGATGGAGCAGAGGGAGCAGAGGGAAAAGGGGTAGCTCAGTCTGGGAAGGCCTCTTGGAGGAGGTGAGCTCTCAGAAGGGCTTTGAAGAGGGGAAGAGAGTTAGTTTGGTGGAGGTGAGGAGGGAGGGCATTCCAGGACAGCGGTAGGACATGGGCCAGAGTTTGACGGCCGGATAGGCATGAACGGGGGACAGTGAGGTGAGCGGCAGAGGACCGGAGCATGTGGTGTGGGCTGTAGAAAGAGAGAAAGGAGGTGAGGTAGGAGGGGACAAGGTGATGGAGCCAAGAGTGAGGAGTTGTTGTTTCGTGTGGAGGATTTTAGGCAACCACTGGAGGTTTTTAAGGAGGGGAGTGAGATGCCCAGAGCGTTTCTGCAGGAAGATGATCCAGGCAGTAGAATGAAGAATAGACTGGAGTGGGGAGAGACAGGAGGAAGGGAGATCAGAGAGAAGGCTGACACAGTAATCCACCCGGGATATTATGAGAGCTCGAACCAGCACGATAGCTGTTTGGCCAGAGAGGAAAGGGCGCTTCTTGGCGATATTGTAAAGGTGAGACCGGCAGGCGTTGGTGACGGATTGGATGTGTGGGGTGAATGAGAGAGCTGAATCAAGGATGACATCAAGGTTGCAGGCCTGTGAGACGGGAAGAATGGTCGTGCTGTCCACAGTGACAGGGAAGTCAGGAAGAGGACAGGGTTTGGGAGGGAAGATAAGGAGCTCAGTTTTGGACATGTTGAGTTTTAGGTGGCGGGCAGACATCTAGGTGGAGACATCCTGGAGCCAGGAGGAGATACGAGCCTGAAGGGAGGGGGAGAGGACAGGGGAGGAGATGCAGATTTGTGTGTCATCTGCATAGAGATGATAGTTGAAGCCATGGGAGTGAATAAGTTCACCAAGGGAGTGAGTGTAGATGGAGAACAGAAGAGGGCCAAGACCTGACCCTTGAGGAACCCCTACAGTTAGAGGATGGGAGGGGGAGGAAGAGCCCGTGAAGGAGACCGAGAATGAACTGCCAGAAAGATAAGGGGAGAACCAGGAGAGGACAGAGTCCGTGAAGCCAAGGTGAGATAAGGTATGGAGGAGAAGGGGATGGTCGACAGTGTCAAAGGCAGCTGAGAGGTCGAGGAGGATTAGGATAGAGTAGGAGCCATTGGATTTGGCAAGAAGGAGGTCATGGGTGACCTTTGAGAGAGCAGTCTCAGTAGAGTGGAGGGGATGGAAGCCAGATTGGAGGGGGTCCAAGAGATAGTTGGAGTTAAGGAATTCTAGGCAGCGAGTGTAGACGACTCGTTCTAGGAGTTTGGAAAGGAAGGGTAGGAGGGAGATAGGGCGATAACTGGAAGGGGAAGTGGGGTCGAGAGAGGGGTTTTTTAGGATGGGGGAGATATGGGCATGTTTGAAGGCAGAGGGGAAGAAGCCATTGGAGAGTGAGTGGTTAAAGATAGAAGTTAAGGAGGGGAGGAGAGAAGGGGCGATGGTTTTTCTAAGGTGAGCGGGAATGGGGTCCGAAGCACAGGTGGAGGGAGCGGCACTTGCGAGGAGATCTCCTCTGAGGATACTGCAGGGAAAAATGGGAAACTAGGGGAAAGGGTTGATTGGGGTTGGGGGGAGGCAGAGGGGGAGGGGTGACTTTGGGGAACTCAGACCTGATTGTGTTCATTTTCGTGATGAAGTAGGTGGCCAGATCGTTGAGGGTGAGGGATGGGGGAGGGAGAGGAACAGGGAGCCTGAGGAGAGAGTTAAAAATCTGGAAAAATTGGCGGGGGTGAGGGCATGGACGTCAATGAGGGAAGAGAAGTAGTTTTGCCTGCCGGAGGAGAGGGCAGAGTTAAGGCAGGAAGGGATAAATTTGAAATGAATAAGGTTGGCTTGGTGCTTGGACCTTCGCCAGCAGCGCTCGGCAGCTCAACCATAAGAGCGAAGGAGGCGGACAGAGGCAGAGATCCAGGGCCATGGGTTAGTGGAGCGAGAGCAGTGGAGGGAAATGGGGGCGAGTGAGTTGAGATGAGTAGAGAGGGTGGAGTTGAGAGCGGTAACCTGATCATCGAGAGTGGGAAGAGAGGATAGGGAGGCAAGGTGGGGAGCAAATCAGGTTGGACACATTTCCTGTCCTATGAGGAGCTCAGAGTCTTAATCCCCATTTTAAAGATGAGCTAACTGAGGCACAAAGAAGTAAAATGATTTGCCCAAATTCACACAGCAGACAAGTGACAGAGTCTGGATTAGAACCCAGAACTGGATTAGAACCCAGGCCCTTCTGACTCCGAGACCCGTGGTCTTACCTCTAGGCCATGCTCCTTCTCATTTAATCCATCAATGATATTTGTTGAGTGCTTATAGTGTTCAGAGCACTATACTAAGCACTTGAAAGTGAACAATAGAGCAGAGTTGGTAGACATGTTCCCTGTCTATGAGAAGTTTACAGTCTAGAGGGTGACCTCACAGTCTACAGCCTTTAGTTCAAAAGGCTCCAGAAACCTAATAACAAAATCTTTTTCCCTTAAGCAGTTTTCAGCAGAGGTTAAAAAATGTTTCAACCACCAAAACCTCACAAGTGCTAAGCCACAATTAGAGTTGTTTTACTCTTTCAGGCACCTGTGAATTCCAAAGATGACCATTCTAGATAACTTCTACTTTAAATCACTTAAACCTAGTTTTACTCATGTACAGTGTCAAAAGCGATGTTGGTGCCGCCCCCAAATATCACTTCAAACCCCAGAGGTTTACAAGCAGGCCTGTTGGCCCGGTGCCATCACACAGCATTAGAGAGCTCTCTGCAAATACCATATGTGAAAGCTAGGCTATGAGCAGCACTCGGGGACATTAGGAACTGGCTACAGGCCCACACCCCTTTTCCCATATGCCATGGGTACCTGTTAAAGAGTAGGAATTTTCTGGTGTGAAATGAGCCATGTCTAAATAAGAAAGGCTCGCTATCATCTCATCCAATGCTTGGGTCTCTGAATTGCTGGAGGTGCCAGTGGTAAGTTTTGCAACAAACAGGATGCCATTCAATCAATCGGTGGTATTTATTGAGCTCTTACTGTGTGCAGAGCACTGTACTAAACACTTGGGATTGTACGGTGTAACACGCATTCCCTGTCCACAACAGACTTACAGTTAAGAGAGACGTTATACTGAGATATTTTCAGATCAAAAAAGCACGGCCTAGTGGAAAGAGCAGAGGACTTAGAGTCCAAAGACCGGATTTCTAATCCCAAATTTTTGACTTTAGGCAAGTCTTAACCTATCTGGGCCTCATTCATTGATTCATTAATTTGATTGTATTTATTGAGCACGTACTATGTGCAAAGCGCTTGGGAGAGTATCATACAACAAGAAACAGACACAATCCCTACCTACAATGAGTTCACCGTCTAGAGGCCTCAGTTTTCTCATCTATAAAATGGGTGTAAGAAACCTACTCTGATTGGGACTGTTTCTGATCTGATTATCTTGTGTCCACCTCAGGGCTTAGCACAGAAGAAGCACTTATTAATTATCATTATTATGTCACCAAAGGGAAACAGCATGGCTTAGTGGAAGGAGCCCAGGCTTGGGAGTCAGAGGTTGTGGGTTCTAATCCAGGCTCTGTCACTTATCACTGTGTGACTTTGGGCAAGTCACTTAACTTCTCTGTTCCTCAGTTACTTTATCTGTAAAATGGGGATTAAGATTATGAGCCCCATGTGGGACAACCTAATTACCATGAATCTACCCCAGCTCTTAGAACAGTGCTTGGCACATAGTAAGCACTTAACAAATACCATTATCATCAAACGGAAGCTGAAGTACACCGATAACAGATGAAGAGGGAAACTTTGCCACAGGAAACAAATGCAACCCACTCCTTGCTACAGACAAATTTTTTGAGGTGTTCTGGGGCCTGACTTCCTTTCTAGGGCTCACTGGATATGCAGTGCCTCTAGCCAGTGGAAATCCCCGGAGTGAGAGGAGGTTGCTCCCCCCACCAGCAAGTCACGAAATCTTAACTCTCAAATCCACTCAATCACAACAAACGAAGGCCATCAAGAACAGATTTGTTACTGGATACGTACATGCTGCCTGGGAAAGTGGTGGAGAAAAGGGATCAGTGCATTATAGGGGAAATGGCAATGAAAAGGAAATTATAAACTCTGCCTCGTTTAGTCATCCTAGGTAGAAAATGAAAGAGAGTCTGAGGAGCAGAATGCGCTAGTATAGTGGCTCTCAGGTGATTCATTCAATCGTATTCACTAAGCGTTTACTGTGAGCAGAGCACTGTACTAAGCGCTTGGAAAGTACAATTCACCAACAAATAGAGGCAATTCCTACCCGACAATGAGTTCACAGTCTAGAAGGGGGGAGACAGACAACAAAACAAAGCAAAAGAAGTAAACGGGCAATAAACTGGCAGGTGATGAATCTTAAACTCTTGGTGCCTCTCAAGGAAGCACTACGTTTCAAGCTTTCTGTCTTTTTTGCTTTAGCTAAGGATGTGTGGGTGTCTCTGTCTTTCTCAATCAATCACTAGATTAGCAACTGGGAAAGTGCAATACAAGAGACTTGGTAGACATGATCCCTGCCCCCAAGGAGCTTACAACCTAATGGGAGAGACAGGCATTAAAAAAAAAATACAGATACTTGGTCTAAGATGGGTGAGCTAAATTCTGATAGACACATTTATCTCTTCCATTTATTCAGTCTTATTTACGGAGCACTTACTGTGCAAAGCTACTAAGTGTTTAGCTCCTTCTCCAATCCTTCTGGTATCACTAGCTACAGCTCTTAGAGAAGCAGTGTGGCTTAGTGGGAAGAGCATGGGCTTGGGAGTCAGAGGTTATGAGTTCTAATCCCAGCTCTGCCACTTATCACTGTGTGACTTTGGGCAAGTCACTTCTCTTCTCTGTGCCTCAGTTACCTCATCTGTAATATGGAAATTATGACTGTGAGCCCCATGAGGGAAACTGATTACCTTGTATCTACCCCAGTGATTAGAATAGTGCTTGGCGCATAGTAAGTGGCTAACAAATACCACTATTATCATTATTTTTATTAGCTCTGACTCGAATCCCAGAAAACTAACAAACCAAACTAGTTTCAGTCACTCAAGACTGTATGCTCCTTGTGGCAGGAAATGTGTCTGTTTCTCCCGAGTGCTTAGAGTAGTGCTCTGCACACAGTAAGTACTAGACTGTAAACCCCATGTGGGACAAGGACTGTATCCAACCCAATATCCTTGTACCCACCCCAGCACTTAGTACAGTGGCTGGCACACAATAAGTGTTCAAGTACCACAATTATTATTATTATTAATAATAAATATTGAATGAATGATATTTATTGAGTGCTTACTGTGCACAGAGAACTGTACTAAGCACTTGGGATTCTGATATATTTCCATTACAGTAGCCTTTCCCTCTCCCTTCCCTTTATTTAGTAGTATATTGGGCAGGGAAGTCCCTGGAATGTATATACCAGTGCTGTATTTCAGGGGTACTCTGTTACAAGAGTCACTGATGAGACATCATAGATCTCCTAGAGCTTTTTTAGGAATTTACTGTGCAATTCACAAGTGGAAGGGTGTTAACCCTGGCCCAGATTTTAATGTGAATAATTATCCTTCACCCCAGCAATTTCAAATGGTTACAAGTCACTTCCTGCTTTAAGAGTTTCCATGGGTACCTAGCATTTACTGGCTAGATATTAAAGGTGAAACGCCGGGACATTTGGACTATTCATTTTCTATTTCTATTATGCATTTATGTGAGTAGTTCTTTAGGAGAACTCAGAATCAAAGGTGTGATGGATACAGAAGATTTATGTTAAAGCAAGCAGTTGCAGATTGTCAACACTGGCTGGAATCCCCAAAACAATAACGAAGTCGACTCTGAGGTTTGAACAAGATCCGAGAGGCCATTTTCGGTCATTCCCGTCTCAGCAGAGCAAAAACATTTGACATTTTGAAACCTGAAAGATCAGAAGACACTCCTCACCAAAGTGCATTGCAACCCAGTACCTGACAGAAGCAGTAACTGAACTGAACATCATGAACCTTGTCTGCTGATAGATATACATTATCTACTTGTCATCTGGCCTGTTCTGACTCAGAGCCCAAAGTGACAAGAAGTGACTTGGATTAGGCAGTGAGTATGCTTCCCCAAGCAGGGGGAAGGGTATCTGGCCCTCTCCACAAGAGAGTGATACTGAGTTCCCCCGGCCTCAAGTAGCAATCCTGGACATGCAGACCTGGCCAGAGATCAGATCAGAGAAGATGTTTAAGCCAGTCTTTCCCGAGACATGGTTTTCCTCCTTCCTGATCCTCTATATATGACTTTTCTGGTCTGTACCGAAATAATAATACCAGTGGTATTTGTTAAGTGCTTACTATGTGCTAAGTACTGTACTAAGCGCTGGGGTGGATTCAAGCAAATCAGGTTGGACACAGTCCCTGCCCCATGTGGGGCTCAGAGTCTCAATCCCCATTTTACAGATGAGGCAACTGAGGCACAGAGAGATGAAGTGACTTTCCCAGGGTCACACGGGAGGCAAGAGGTGGAGCTGGGATTAGAACCTACGGCCTTTTGAATCTCAGGTCCTGGCTCTAACCCCCACTCCATGCTGCTTCTCATTATGCACATAAGAGCTCTCCCACCAGCTGAGGTACATCCAAAGACTTCTTGTTGTGGTGAACACAGCCTGCTGACTCTAACTGCAACCAAATAATCCACCTCTTGGGGGTTGAGGAGGGAGATGGAAGGAAACAGAAGGAGTGCTTCTCACCTCTGGTTCAGAAGGCCTCATTATTAGGGGAAATGTGAACTCCACTGGCCATGATGAACTCAGAAGATGGTACCCAATTTGAGTGTCATCTGACTCAGAGGATGAAGCTAGTTGGAGTTGTTTCTGGGAGCCAGGCCGCCTCATGGGAAGGAAGAAGAATCGCAGAAGCGAGATCCCTATGCAAACCCTTGCATGTGGGTTGATTCAGCCGTGACTACATAAATGAGTGTTTAGGAAACAGTCTCCTTTGATGTGGATCTATCTCTACTCAATTAAAAAAATAAATGTTAAGCCCTAAGAGAGAGAGTATAAACCAAAGCACATATATAGATAGGTTATTCTGTATTCATTCATTCAACCGTATTTGTTAAGCGCTGTGTACAGAGTAATAATAATGTCGGTATTTGTTAAGCACTTACTATGTGCAGAGCACCGTTCTAAGCGCTGGGGTAGATACAGGGTAATCAGGTTGTCCCACGTGAGGCTCACAGTCTTAATCCCCATTTTACAGATGAGGTAACTGAGGCACGGAGAAGTTAAATGACTTGCCCACAGTCACACAGCTGACAAGTGGCCGAGCTGGGATTCGAACCCATGACCTCTGACTCGATTAGACTGTAAGCCTGTCAAACGGCATGGACTCTCTCTATCTGTTGCCGACTTGTTCATTCCAAGTGCTTAGTACAGTGCTCTGCACATAGTAAGCGCTCAATAAATACTATTGAATGAATGAATGACACCCCAGCCCGTGCTCTTTCCATTGAGCCACGCGCTTCGGAAAGTACAACAGAGCAATTCACTGTGGCAATCCCTGCTCACAGTGAGCTCACAGTCTAGAGGGACTGCATTTTGAGCAACCTGTAAATTCAGAGATGTGAAGTTGTGAGGACCAAAGTTTTGGTAAAGAGAACAGACTGGTGCCATTTCCCCATACACTTCCCTGGACTGAAACTTCCATATCCTTCAAAATGGGGTTAATTGCGTGTATTGTACCAGGCTCTTCTCCACCTCTGAGAAGGCATGAAGTTGGCAAAGGGGTGGGCTTCACCCCTTAAAATGTATATATAGTTTTATATAGTTTTCCTTTATATTTCTTCCTCTATGAGGAACAGCTTGTCCTGGGTTCTAATCCGACTCCACAGTGTACCTGCTGTGTGAGCTTGGGTAAATAATTAACTTCCCTGTCCCCTCAGGACTGTAAGCTCATTGTAGGCAGGAAATGTTTCTGTTATGGTTATGTTATGGTTATACCGCACTCTCCCAAGCGCTTAGTAGAGTGCTATACACACAGTAGTTGCTCAGTAAATACTATCGACTTACTGACTTTGCCTCAATTCCCTCATCTGCAAAATGGGGATTATCTTGTATCTACCCCGGCACTGACTACAGTGCTTGGCACATAGTAAGCACTTAACAAATACCACAATTATTATTATTATTTGAAGAGGATGTCATTACCTAGGTGCAGAATTGACAGTTCCTACAAAACTGTGCACAGCACTACAATCATTTCCTTATCGCAGCGTCTGGTGTTGATTGATTGATTGATTGAGGTTTTGCCTCTTGCCATGCAATCCTTCTGTGACAGCGCCCCTCCATTTACTGCTGGGCGAGGACTGGATTATACCTCCTCAGCGTGGCTGGGTTGAAATGTGCCCCAAAATAAGCCTGGCAGAGAAGAGAGGAGCTGGTGCCCGAATTTGGATAGCGATTCTGTCTTGTGCACAATCGCTCCAGTCTCTGTGTCCCAGAGTATCACAGAGACTGAAGTGGGCACTGAAGTGGGCACACCTGCTGCCAGTTAACTGCTGGCAGTTCATTACTTCCAGCCCAGGGAAAGCCCTATCCATTGTTCTTGTCTGTCCGTCTCCCCCGATTAGACTGTAAGCCCGTCAAATGGCAGGGACTGTCTCTATCTGTTGCCGACTTGTTCATTCCAAGCGCTTAGTACATAGTAAGTGCTTAATAAATACTATTGAATGAATAGATAGTAAGTTCCTAATAATAATAATAATAATAATGTTGGTATTTGTTAAGCGCTTACTATGTGCAGAGCACTGTTCTAAGCGCTGGGGTAGACACAGGGGAATCAGGTTGTCCCACGTGGGGCTCACAGTCTTAATCCCCATTTTACAGATGAGGGAACTGAGGCACAGAGAAGTTAAGTGACTTGCCCACAGTCACACAGCCGACAAGTGGCAGAGCTGGGATTTGAACTCATGAGCCCTGACTCCAAAGCCCGTACTCTTTCCACTGAGCAATGCTGCTTCTCAAGGACAGGGATCTTGTCAAGGAACTATTGTACTTTCTCAAGTGCTCAGTACAGTGCTTGGCACAGAGGGAATGCCAAGCGAATAGTCGGTAGTAAATACTGACTGACTGATATATACAAGAAGGGGAGGGGAGCCATTTCTCTGCATTCAGGAAGAATCCCTAGCTCTATCTTAGACTCTATGGAAGAGTGTGGGCCTGGGAGACGGAGGAGCTGACTTCTAATCCTGGCTCTGCCACTCGCCAGTTGTGTGACCTTTGGCAAGTCATTTAGCTTCTCTGTGCCTGTTACCTCATTCGTAAAATGGAGAGGAAATAGCTCTCTTCCTCTCCCTTAGACTCTGAGCCCCATATGGTACGGGGACTGTGTCAGAGATGACTATCTTGTATCTCCCCCAGTGCTTACTAAAGTGTTTGGCAAATGTTAAGTGCTTAACAAACACCACAACAATTATGGGAAGAATTCAGCTCATTGGTTGGCCAGTCTTTTACCTGTTAAATTCTAGATTTTATTCCGGAGAAAATTTCTGCCTCCATCACAGGTCAATTTGCTACTAGTAACTGGGTCATTTATAAATTTACAGAAGGCTGTTAAAAATTGGAAGTATTTGAATTTAAACAGCAGAAGAGAAGGTAGTTGTTCTACCAAGAAACTATCTTTAGAAGCTAAATATAAACAAATATCTCAGCAGCAGAAATGTCTGTAATTTAAATTTACCTTTAGTATTGAGTGTGGTCGTTAAAGGTCGCTGATAAAGATGAGAATAGAATTCCAGTGTTCCTTTAATGAGAACAGTTTTGCTCACCAACTTGAGAGTTTAGGGTTCTATGATTACTGTAATTCTTTGCTGACACTTTCTGTGATCAAAAGAACACTTGGTTTACCAGTCTGATTTATTACTAACCAAATCATGCAATACTGCTCTCTTACCATGTCAATGAACTGCTTTTGTTCTGTACGGATAGATTATTCTCATGGTGCTTTGCGTGGCTCAAAGAGAGAAATGAATTAAATTGCAATAGTCGATCTTACAGGCTCAATTAGTTTCTCAAGGTGATAAACCCACAATGCCAAAACAAAAGGAGCAGACTTGGAGAAGGAACTGGGAAATATCTCCCAAGTATATAAAAGAAGGATGGTATCAGAATGTTATCTATGCCCATACACAATCTAACTAGGCAGTTCATTTGCCTGCAAAGGGAAGATATTTCATTTTCATTTTCTCTCTTCTGAAACCGTTATTGACCAAATGGCCAAGGATTGGCAAGATCGATCATGTGAGCAGAAGAGACCCCAGTGCTATATTGGTAAAAATGAGAACTCTGGTATTTGTTTCTAATAAATGGTACTTGTTTCTCTAGACCTTAAGCTCATTGTGGTCAGGGAATGTGTCTGTGATATTGTTATATTGTACTCTCTCCAACATTTAATACAGCACTTTGCAATCAGTAAGCGCTCATTAAATTCGATTAACTATTTTTGCGTGCCAAGCATTGTACTAAGCACTGGGGTAGATAGAGGGTAGTCAGGTCAGAAACGGTCCCTGTCCATGTGGGGCTCATGGTCTAAATAGGATTTAATCGCCATTTTATAGATGAGGAAATTGAAGCACAGAGCAGTTAAGTGACTTACCCAAGCTCCCAAAACAGACAAATGGTAGAATCAGGATGAGAACCTAAATCCTCTGATTCCCAGGCCCGTGCTCTTTCCACTAGGCCACGCTGCTTCTCTTCTCTGTTTCTGGGAAGGAAACTGCTAGGATTCTGATCCATCACCCAGCAGGTAAGGGTTTCCTCAGTTGGCAGGTTTTTGGGAGTGCTGCCTCTCCTAATATCTCCCAGTGTAACTCTGGTGGCTTTGGAACCTTCTATGGGCATTCCAAATACAGTTCTCAAAGGTTCTGTGTCAAGTGCTTAGTACAGTGCTTTGCACACAGTAAGCACTCAATAAATACAATTGAATAAATGAATGAATGAATGTGTCCGGTGGTTGGACAAGTGAGAGCTTTTCAGAGTTGAAGTTTTGCTCCCTTCTCTCTTTTTTTTAAAATGGTATTTTTTTTTATCACTCACTTTGTTCCAGGCACTATACTAAGTGCTGGGGTAGACACAAGCTAATCAGTTTGAACACAATCCTACATGGGGCACACATCTTAATTCCCACTTTACAAAGGAGGTGTGAGGCACGGAGAGGTGAAGTGACTAGCCCAAAGTCATACAGCAGGCAAGTGGCAGAGCCTGGATTCTTTGACAGCTATGCTAAATGTATGGATTGAGTTTAATTCTAATTCTAGAAAAAATAATTGCCTCTGGCAGAGGAGAATCTACCCACTGTGTAGCTCTCCAGAGACAGTAAGTGGTGGGAAACCTTTTTTGGTGAAATTCGGCCCCCTCGGCCAAAATGTTGCAGTGAGACAGGTTGGATGCAAAGGGACCCATTGATACCCAGGTGGCTGGAAGAAATGAGCTAATTGGCTTATCCCATCCTTTTTTTATCTTTATGGTAGTTGTTATTACTAAGTACTAGGCACTCTACTAAGCCCTGGGTAGATACTGTCCCACATGAGATTCACAGTCTTAATCCCCATTTTATAGATGAGGGAACAGAGGTTCACAGAAGCGAAATGACTTTCTCAAAATCACACAGCAGACAAGTGGCAGAGCTGGGATTAGAACCCTGATCCTTCTGGCTCCCAGGCCCATTCTCTGTCCACTAGGCCATTCTCTCCCTCCATTACCATGTTCTAGGCAGTGCCCTGAAGGGACTAAGTAATATTAAGAGAACCAGTGTGACCTAGTGGATACAGCACTGGCCTGGGAGTCAGAAGGACTTTGGTTCTAATCTCGGCACTGCCACTTGTCTGCAGGATGACCTTGAAAGAATCACTTAACTTCTCTGTGCCTTAGTTACCTCATGTGTAAAATGAGGATTAACACTGTGACTGTTAATGTGTGGGACAGGGACCGTGTCCAACCCAATTTTCTTGTATCCACCCCAGAGCTTTGTATAGTTCCTGGCACATAGTAAGCACCCAACAAATGCCACATTTATTATTATTGAGGGAAGACAGAGCCTCTTCACCACTTCTCCTGGACCCTGTTGGACCATGATATTTTTGGGGTTGACTAGGGTCAATCACTCAGTAGTAGCTATTGAACGCCTACTATGTGCAGAGCAATCTATCAATCACTGGTATTTTTTGAGTGGCTAAATGTACGCAGAGTACTTTGCTAATCACTTGGAAGAGTACAATATAATAGAGTTGGTAGACAGGAGGGTCCTTTTCTGGGTCGCACTGGAGAGTTTCCAGTACTCTACCAGTCTTGGCTACGGGAGGGAAAGTCAAGCAGAGGCCTGCCCATTCCATTTCTAGCTTGGCCAGTGGCAAGCAAGCGGAAGACAATCTGCTACAAGTTAAAATGCACCCATGCTGGGCAGCAGGGCATGGGAGAGAGTCGAGGACAGGGATTCGAGTTTACTGTGAGAAAGGCGGCAATGGTAAGCCATTTCTGCATTTTTACCAAGAAAACTCTCTGGATATACTACTGAAACGATTGCACATGGAAAGCAGGAAGGTCGGGGAGAGATGTGTCTGTGGTGTTGCTACGGGTCGGAAACGACTCGATAGCATAAGACAAGACAAGACATGCGGGATGTGAATTTAGCTGAGGGAACAGAGTTATCAGTTTGGTTGAATCAAAATAGCTCTCTCCTTGAGATTCATTCATTCAGTAGTATTTATTGAGCGCTTACTATGTCCAGACCACTTTACTAAGCGCTTGGAACGTGCAATTCAGCAACAGATAGAGATAATCCCTGCCCAATGACGGGCTCCCAATCTAAATATGGTTTAGCTCTACCAAAACAAAAAGCAGCGTGGCTTGTGGGAAGTAATGTGGCCTAATGGAAAGAGCACAGGCCTAGGAATCATAGGACCTGGGTTAGAATCCCAGGTCCGCCATCTGCCTGCCGTGTGACTTTAGGCAAGTCATTTCACTCTCTTTGCCTCATTTTCCTCCACTGTAAATTAGGGATTTGATACCTGTTCTCCTTCCTACTCTGATTGTCAGCTCCATGTGGGACAGGGGTCTGGGTCTGACTTGATTAACTTAGGGGTTTCTACCCCAGCACTTAGAATAGTGCTTGACACATAAAAAGTGCTTCACAAGTTCCATCATCATCATCATCATCATGAAAAAAATACTTGGTCCAGAAGGGAGTCAAATATCTGGGATAATTGGAGGGTGGCTGGATGTTTTAATAGAAGGGAAGGGTATCAAGTCAAGTAACGCAGAGGACTGGAGCCATGATATCTCCTCAAAAGCCTCAGCACTAATGTATAGAATAGACATCTGATTTTTAGGTCAATTTGGCAGAGAAATGCATCAGTGCTTTTGATGCATTATCATCTCATGAACTTTTATTGGAACATACCTTTGTGGGGAAGCTGAACATTATAACTGGGATAGAGAAGACAGGATTATTATACATTGCCCACGGCTAAGATATCACTTCAACATCTTTCAGAAGAAATCTTCAGGCAAATATTAACAGAATCATACTTTCAGGGATGAGGTCTTGGGAGATGGAGAGGCTCAATCAAGCAATCACATTTATTGAGCACTTATTGTGTGCAAAGCACTGTATTTAGCGCTTGGGGGAGTACAATATAACAGAGATGGTAGACACGTTCCATGCCCACAGTGAGCTTACAGCCTAGGGATGAGCTTACATTTTAGTGCAACACATGGCTCTAAATTATCATGCTTCCCAGAATATATTTCCTTTGCTAAACTCTAAGATCCTTGAGGGTAGGGGAAGTGTCTACTAGTTTTATTGTACTCTTCTAAGGGTTTAGTACAGTATTCTGCCCAGATTAAATGCTCAATAAATGAACTGATTGATAGATTAATTAGTATGATAGTCAACGGGGGTACTCAGCCACTAGTGACTCGTGTATGTAAAATGAGGATTAAATATCTGTTTAAATACCTGTTCTCCCTTCCCCTTTGACTGTGAGTCCTATATGGGTCAAGGAATGTGTCTGATCTGATTATCTTGTATATCCATCAGTGCATAGTACACAGCTTGGCACATAGTAGGATCTTAGCAAATGCCATTGGAATTATCACTGTTGAAATCTCTCATTTCCTGATTTAGGTGAAAGAGATTGCTTTTGACTGCCTGAAGGTGGGATTTGACCCTAGTCTAGTGATGGATCTCTTTCTTATCCCAAAAGGGTAGCGTGTCTTGCTGATACTTCAAATGACCTCCTCAGTCTGTAAAAATACCTTGAAGATTTGATCAGATAATAATATGGTAGCCTAATTTTATTCATATTCCAGATTCCAGCAAGCCTATCAGGAACATCAAGTATCCTGGGTGTGTATTAGGGATCTCACTGATTTCCTACCTCAACCCAGCCTGCACACCTCACTCCTCTAATGCCAACCTACTCTCTATACCTCAATCTCGTCTGTCTCGCCACCCACCCATTCCTCCACCCACCCATTCCCCACGTGCTCCTTCTGGCCTGGAATTCCTTCACCCTTCATAAATGACAGACGATCACTCTCCCCACCTTCAAAGCCTTATTAAAATCACATCTCCTCCAAGAAGAGTTCCTGATAAAGCTCTCATTTTCCCTACTCCCTTTTCCTTCTATGCTGTCTATGCACTTGAATCTCTACCCTTTAAACACTTGCTATTCACCCCACCCTTTCCCCCAGCACTTATGTACATAATTTATTCTAATGAAGTCTACCAACTTCATTACCACGTATCTGCCCCAGTGCTTAGAACAGTGCTTGGCACATAGTAAGTGCTTAATAAATGCCACTATTAATATTATTATTATACTGCACTCTCTCACACATTTAGTGTCATGCTCTGCATCCAGTAAGCACTCAATAAATACAATTGACTGATCGACTGATTGACCTGCAGAGCTTGGTGTCTTCCTTATAATGGCAAGCATAAATCAAGTGGGGGATCTGCCTAGAAGAAGATTTCTACTAATTTATTTTAGCAATTTCTTGATAAATTAATGTCTGTGATCCCCTCTAGACTTCAAGCTCATTGTGGGCAGGGAAGTCATTTGTTTATCGTTGTATTGTACACCCTTAAGCGCTTAGTACAGTGGTCTGCACTTAGTAAGTGCCCAATAAATACATTTGACTGACTGACTACCAATACACATCCTTGCTATTCCAGTTTTAGAACATTCTTGAGCAGCAACCATGCCTTTGGCGCGTAATGTGTTAATTACCTAATTTATATTTCAAGCTCCAAATTCCATTTGCTCTGAGCAAAAAAAAAAAAAAAAAGACCAGAAAAGAACTAAGAAGAATGATGAGGGGGAAGGGAGAGTGTTGAATAAATGAAGAACAGATTTTCAGTTGCAGAGGTCCAGGAAATGAAAAGCTTATCAAGTTTTAGCTCAAAATAGCTACACCTTTTTGTGGAGGGGCAGGGTCTAATACCATTTTTGAACTGCCCGTTTTCTTTACAATAGGGAGCAATCTGTGCTGAAGGAATAGGTGGTGGCCACTCATATCTTAGAATCAGAAAATAAAATGCCTACAGCTGTGGTATTTGTAAGTATATGCCTCTAAAACGAATAGCTGAGTCATCTTATTACTAATCAATCATATTTATTAAGCGCTTCCTGTGTGCAGAACACTGTACTAAGCACTTGGGAGAGTACAGTCTAACAGAGTTGGGGGAGCCATGTTCTCCTCCCACAAGGAGCTTAGAGAGTACGATTAAGGATCAATAGAGAGTCAGTCACCTTGGAAGAAGGAAGAAAGGAAATGGTGAGCCCCTCCCAAAGTTTATTGGCTTTTCCAATAAACAAGATAAAAGATTTGGAAAGAAGGAGCACCATGGGCAGTTAGTTCATGACAGCAGAATTCAACGTTTATTCCTCTTCATTTTTTTTTCCTGTAACTACTGTAATTTTTCCCCTTTACTGGCACAGCCCTTGAGGAGACCCAAGTCAGTACTTATTGTACCTACATCCTTTCTGTTCTCCCTCTCTCAAGCCTTTATCCTTTTCATTCTTACAGCTTCCTGGATCATTTTCTGATGATGTTTTTTAAAGCACATCATTCCACACCTCAACAATTTCCATTTGTTACCCATTTCTTTCCTAACAGAAACTCCTAACTGTTGGATTAAAGAAACAGCATGGCCTCGTGGCAAGGTCACGGGCTTGGGAGTCAGAGGACATGGGTTCTAATCTGCATCTGTCATGTGTCTGTTCTGTGACTTTGTGGAAATCACTTAACTTCAGTGTGCCTCAGTTTCCTCATTTGTAAAATGGGGATTAAGAAGGTGAGCCCCGTGTGCGACAGGGACGATGTACAACCTGATTATCTTTTATCTACCCCAGCGCTTAGAACAGCACTTGACACAGAGTAAATGCTTAGCAAATACCATTATTATTATTGTTATTATTATTATATGAAAGGTAGCACTTCACCAGCTGGCTCTTTCCTGACTCCTCTCTGCCACGCAGCAGCTCCCCATCTTATCTTCTAAGTATCAATCAATGAATTAATCATATTTATGTAGAAATTAAGCATTAAGTATGTATGTATGTATTATGTAGAACTGCATTAAGCATTTGGAAGAGTACAATAGAACAGAATTGATAGTCATATTCCCTGCTATCCCTTCAACTACCCCTCTCTCTCTCTCTCTCTCTCTCTCTCTCTCAATTTCTTTGCCTCTGACCCATTGAGCTCCCCGGGACCTTTTCCAATGTTCCAATCTGCCAAACCTCATCCCTTCCTTCCATCAAAGTCCTCCTGATGCCTCCGAGAGATACTTTTTCCTGGCTAAACCCTACCCCCCTGTTCCTGACCTCCTATCCTCTGCCCTTAGCAATCAATCCAACAATGGGATTTATGGAGCACTCGCTGTGTGTGGAGCTCTGTACTAAGCACTTGGGAGAGCACAGTACGACAGAGTTGGTAGACACGTTTCCTGAGCACAAGGAGCTTACAGTCCTGATGGAGAGAGCATTCATGTGAATAACAGTTTGAAGAAAAGACAGAGGAGAGAGGTAGGAAGGAACTTCAGGGATGAGAAGCAGTGTGGCTCAGTGGAAAGAGCACGGGCTTTGGAATCAGAGGTCATGGGTTCGAATCCCGGCTCGGCCACTTGTCAGATGTGTGACTTTGGGCAAGTCACTTGACTTCTCGGTGCCTCATTTACCTCGTCTGTAAAATGGGGATGAAGACTGTGAGCCCCACGTGGGGCAACCTGATTCCCCTGTGTCTACCCCAGCGCTTAGAACAGTGCTCGGCACATAGTAAGCGCTTAACAAATACCAACATTATTAATAATATAGAACTGCTGGCAGGAAAATAGCAATACACCAGACATGGCAGTGCAGATACAAGCAGGTGAATTTCAGCCAGAAGCCGTGTGGCCCTGGGCAAGTTAATTCATTTCTCTGTGCCTCAGTTTCCTCATCTGTAAAATGGGGATGCAATACTTGTTCTTCCTCTTCATTAGTCTGTGAGATCCAAGAGGGCCTTAGGTTGTGTCTGATTTAATTGTATTGTATCTACCCAAATACTTGGCACAGAGGGAAAGCATAATAGATAGTATTATTATTGTTATTACTAGCGATTGCCAATGCCCGATCTGTAAAAGAATCTGGCAGAAGATTCCAGTATTACAGTTGTAAAAATCCTTTCATCAGAAAGTCATTCCTTTCAAAGCAATCATAATGAAGATGGACAGAACCTGACTAACAAAAGATGACCTAGACCAGTCACCAATACTAGCATTTTTGCAAAGTGTTTTCAAATTTAAAACCCTATTCTTTCTGAAAATATCCCTTTTTAAGGCTTTAACATTTTATGTTTGGGTTTAACCTAAAGGTGAAATTCATTCTGGAAAATCTGAGTACAATCCATTTAGCTCTTTTAAACTTATGGGAATTTTTTCAGAGTCATTCTCCTAATCTAAAAATAATTCCTTTCGCTGGAAAGTAGTTCAAAGAGTTGATTTAAAGGAAAAAAAAAGAAGTCAGATTTGGCCCAGTTTTAATTCTTCAAAGAATGTTGCTGTCAACAAGTTTGAAAAAAATAAACCTCATAGTTATGACAAAAATGTTTCTAAAATTTACTAGTACATGCACAATAAACGACGAGCAGCGCTAAGTACAGTAAGTACTCAATAAATAAAATTGCTTGATTGACTAACTTTTTAATAGCCTCATTACATATGGCACATGTAATTTTCCACCCCAAACATTCCACACTCTGCCAGAGACGTCTCATTTTCCTTTGAGAAAGAAGGAAGCACTCCAAGGTGGGCAAAATCTCTTCACCACCAGGGTCTTCCCTGAAGAGTTTCTTGAATAGCACGTGCTGACTCCAGGGAGGGACCGAGGAGACGATCCTTACTCCGAGATCCTGGGCAGACTTCTTCTGACCTGTGATGACCGGGTCCTTCGCCTGATCTGTGTGCGCTCATCATATTCTTACCTTTGTGTGTGTGAGTTTTAACTCTTTTAATGTTATCTCCTTGATCTATCTTTAGGCAAGGTTTTTGAATTTATTGCAATAATAATAATGCTAATCAATCAGTGGGATTTATTGAGTGCTTACCGTGCACGGAGCGCTGTACTAATGGCTTGGGAGACTAACAATATGACGGAGTTGGTGGACACAACAAATTTACAGTGTGAGTGGGAGGCAGGCATTAATATAAACAAGTAAATTATGGATAATATGCATATTATGGATAAGTGCTGTGGGGTCAAAGTTGGGTGGGTGGTGAAGCAAGGGAACAAGTCAGGGCAATGCAGAAGGGAGTAGGAAAAGAGGAAGGGGCTTAGTCAGGGAAGGCCTCATGGAGGAGATATGCCTTCAATAAAATTTTGAAGATGAGAAGAGTAATTGTCTGTCAGATATGAAGAGGGAGGGGCTTCCAGGCTAGAAGCAGGACATGAGCGAGAGGTCGGCAGTGAGATGGATGAGATGGAGGTACAGCGAGCAGGCTGGCGGTAGAGGAGGGGGAGTGTATGGGCTGGGTTGTAGTAGAAGAGCGGCGGAAGTGGGCAAAGTGATGGAGTGCTTTAACGCCTATGGTAAGAAGGTTCTATTTGATGTGGAAGTGGTAGTTAGCAGTATTTGTTAAGCACTTACTATGTGCTAAGCGCCACACGAAGCACCGGGCTGGTTACAAGATCATCAGGCTGGATATAGTCCCTTTCTCAAAAAGGACTCAGAGTCCTAGTAGAAGAGAGAACAGATATTGAAACTCCATTTGCAGGTGAGGAAACTGAGGCACAGAGAAATGAAGTGACTTGCCCAGGTTTACGCAGGAGTGAGTGCTACCAAAACTGGGGTCACAACTAAGGAGGGAGACGTGCTTTTGGTGAGTTAGGGGTTCGTTTCCTTGCCCTTTATCTCTTCACCCACCAAGAAAAAGTACAAAAAAAGAAAAAAAATAGGACTGAGTTGCTGCTTATTTTAAAGTCTTGGCTGTGAATCTGCCACATTAATTGAAGCACACTGGATGCGTAAGATGGGAGTAGTACTTAAAAATCGGGGGGCGGGGGGCAAATGTCTCCAAGGCAACCATTGCCTTGGCACCTATAGTGATTAATAATAATCAGTGCACTTGTTAAGCACTTTGTGCCAAACACTGTACCAAGACCTGGGGTCGATACATGATAATCATGTTGGACACCGTCCTTGTCCCAAGTGGGGCTCATAGTTTGAGCAGGGAACGTGTCTGTTTATTGTTGTACTGTATTCGCCCAAGCGCTTAGTACAGTGCTCTGCCTACAGTAAGTGCTCAATAAATACGATTGAATGAGAAAGAAGGGAGTGGGTTATAATCCCCATTTTACAGATGTCAGTCAGTCAATCGTATTCATTGTCATTTGTATTTATTGAGAGCTTACTGTGTGCAAAACACTGAATTAAGTGCTCCAAAGGGTCCAGTATAACAATAAATAGATACATTCCCTGTCCACAATGAGCTTACAGTCTAGATGAGGTAACTGAGGTGCAGAAAAGCCAACAATCAATAAATCAAGGGCAATTATTTGGGGCTTACCGTGTGCAGAGCTTTATACTAAGCACTAGGGAGAATGCAATACGATTTTACCTGCCTATAGAGCTTACAGCCTAAAAGAAATTAAATGACTCCCCTCTGGACTGTGAGCTCCTGTAGGCAGACAACAGGCTAGGAATTCTATTATACTGTACTCTCCCAAGGGCACAGTGCTCTCTGCCCAGTAAGTGCTCAGTAAATACAGTGGATTGATTAATTGTCCAAGGACACAGAAGGCAAGCGGCAGAGCCGGGATTAGAACCCAGGACCCCTGACTACAACGACTCTCCCTTTCCACACTAGGCCATGCCGCTTCTTCACCCGTGGTCCTGACGGCCATTTTCATTTCTTCCTCTTGGTGTCAAGATCTTCCTGGTGGCTCAGCTGGAAGAGCCACTCTGTTCTAATCCCGGCTCTGTTTGAATCCCGGCTCTGCCACTTGTCAGCTGTGTGACTGTGGGCAAGTCACTTCACTTCTCTGTGCCTCAGTTACCTCATCTGTAAAATGGGGATTAACTGTGAGCCTCACGTGGGACAACCTGATTACCCTGTATCTACCCCAGCGCTTAGAACAGTGTTCTGCACATAGTAAGCGCTTAACAAATACCAACATTATTATTATTATTATTAGTATTAATCGCTCCACTCCAGACTGGTCTGTCTCTCAGTTTCTATCTCCCAGCTAGACCGTCTTGTCTTTGCTTCATTGGATCTGTCTATGGCTAGACCATATTGTTTGAGATTTTGTTTCTGTGTACCCTTAGGCTATTTTTTTTGTGTGTTTCTGTGTATGGCCAATCAATTAATGGTATTTACTGAGCGCTTACTCTGTAGAGAGCACTGTACTAAGTGGTTAAGAGAGTATATTATAAAGCAGAGTTGGCAGACATGTCCCCTGCCCACAGTGAGCTCACTCTCTTAGAGGTCTGGTCTTCTTACTTCCTTTCTCTGCGCAACAGCCGTTGGCATATTGTCTCATCCATTTTCCTCCCGTAATCTGTTCGGGTAAGATGTGATGCAACGAGTATCGCTTCGTTGCTCTTGGACTGACTGCATTCCAAGACCTCATTTTTGTCTTGGCATGTGAAGTTAAGTCTGACACACAGGTAGCGCTGATGGAACTATTGAAGAATTTTTATGTGGTGTCTTTGGTAAGTAGAGGAAGTCAAACGCATCATTTCTCTCAAGATTTTCATTTTGATGTCATGTAATAGTACCAAGCTCTAGTTCCATTTCCCAAAGGAAAATGATTCAGTTTTTGATCTCTGTTTACCCAGGTATCCCTTGGCAGAGTATTACCAAGGTTGCAGAAGTCGAGTCAGATTTCCATCTTGGGTTGACGATGAACCTCTAGTTCTAGGTTGGGGCTTTACAGTCTTTTTAAGAATTTTTTCCCCTGTGGTCTTAATAATAACAATAATAGTATTTGTTAAGCGCTTGCCATGTGCCAAGCACTGTTCTAAGCACTGGGGTAGACACAAGGTAATCAGGTTGCCCCCCATGGGACTCACAGACTTAATCCCCATTTTACAGATGAGGTAACTGGGGCACAGAAAAGCTAAGTGACTTGCCTAAAGTCACACAAGTGGCACCCCCCCCCACATACCTTTTGTTTTGTACCCCAAGTCCTCCCTCATAGACACTCACTTGGCCTCTCACGTCCAGAGAAATGATTACTCGCTGGAGCTAATGGAATCGAGCAGCAGTAGCCAAAGCAGGTGACAAGAAAACCTGCTTGTGCAATCGCCTCCACAGTTGGCTTCCAGGAACTCATTTCTCTGGGACTGTGGAGCTGCTTCTTGCTAAATTCCCATCAAAGGCATGAAATCCAGGGAGACTGGGGGCCCCAGCAGCTGAGAGCTGGTCCCTTTTGCACTTGTTGAGGTTGAAGCGGCTCTTTTTTCTTGCTAGCTTTTCTGGGGTGTTTGCCCCCTCTGAGTCCAGCACGCGGTGACTTGACCAATTCTTTCTTTTCCCCTCAAGAGAAATCCAAAGGACTTTATGCCCAATCTCATTAATTCTCAAAGAGTATTTCTAATACTTATTTTGCAAATGGGTAAACTGAAATACATGATGTCGTTTCTCTAAAATGATTCGGGGCAAAATTATGAAAGGAAATTCATTTTCCTTCATCCAAGTACGGGTGCATTTAAACCATGATGTAAGAATAATATTTAAAGTGCCATTTGAAGAGTTTACTCTATGCCACATACTGTACTAAGCGCTAAAGTAGATAGAAGATAATTAGGTCGGACTCAGTCCCCGTCTCACAAGGGGCTCGCAAGCTAAGTCCGTGGCTTAGAGGAAAGAGCGCTGGCTTGGGAGTCAGAGGTCATGGGTTCTAATCCCGGCTCCGACGCTTGTCAGCTGTGTGACCTCGGGCAAGTCACTTTACTTCTCTGGGCCTCAGTTACCTCATCGGTAAAATGAGGATGAAGACTGTGAGCCCTATGTTGGACAACCTGATGACCCTGTATCTACCCCAGCGCTTAGAACAGTGCTTGGCACATAGTAAGAGCTTCACAAATGCCAACATTGTTGTTGTTGTTAAGTCGAAGGAAGACTAGGTATTAAATCTCCATTTTCAGATGGGGAAACTGAGACAATTCAGTGACTTGCCCAAGGTCAGGCAGTAGGCAGATGGCAGAGCGGTGATAGGAACCCAGGTCCTCTGACTCCCTAGCCTGTGCTTTTTCCTATAATAATAATAATAATATTGGTATTTGTTAAGTGCTTACTATGTGCCAAGCACTGTTCTAAGCGCTGGGGTAGATACAAGATAATCAGATTGTCCCACCTACGGCTCACAGTCTTCATCCCCATTTTACCGATGAGGGAACTGAGGACCAGAGAAGTTAAGTGACTTGCCCAAGGTCACACAGCTGACAAGCGGTGGAGCTGGGACCACATGGAGAGAGAGATGAAAGCAGGATTCGGAGCGGAAGGAAGCATTCATTCATTCATTCAATAGTATTTATTGAGCGCTTACTATGTGCAGAGCACTGTACTAAGCGCTTGGGACGAACAAGTCGGCAACAGATAGAGACGGTCCCTGCCGTTTGACGGGCTTACGGTCTAATCGGGGGGAGACGGACAGACAAGAACAATGGCAATAAACAGAGTCAAGGGGAAGAACATCTCGTAAAAACCGATGGCAACTAAATAGAATCGAGGCGATGTACAATTCATTAACAAAATAAATAGGGTAACGGAAATATATACAGCTGAGCGGACGAGTACAGTGCTGTGGGGATGGGAAGGGAGAGGTGGAGGAGCAGAGGGAAAAAGGGGAAAATGAGGCTTTAGCTGCGGAGAGGTAAAGGGGGGATGGCAGAGGGAGTAGAGGGGGAAGAGGAGCTCAGTCTGGGAACGCCTCTTGGAGGAGGTGAGTTTTAAGTAGGGTTTAAGTAGGGAAGCAGTGTGGCCTAGTGGAAAGAGCATGGGCCTGGGAGTTAGAGGACCTAGGTTTTAATCCCTCCTCCACCACTTGCCTGCTGTGTGACCTTGGGCAAGTCACCTAACCTAACTTCTCCGGGCCTCAGTTTCCCCATCTGTAAAATGGAGATTTAGACTGTGAGCTCTACATGGGACAGGGACCGTGTCCAACCTGATTAGTTTGTCTCTACCCCAGTGCTTAGTACGGTGCCTGGCATATAGTAAGCACTTAACAAATACCATTTAAAAAAAAATGACCAGCCTAAAATGAAGCAGAGTCACTTAAATGCATAGTTAGGAAGCAACTTGGTCTGATGGAAAGTCCGGAGGATCTAGATTCTAATCCCGGTTCCACCACCGGCCTACTGTGCGACTTGGGGCAAATCACATAACTTTTCTGTGCCTCGGTTTTCTCGTCTGTAAAATAAGGAGTAAATTCCCGTTCTCGCTCCCTCTTAGAGATTGTGAGAGCCCCGTGTCAGACGAGTACTGTTTCTGACCGGATCATTTTGCATCTACCCCAGTATTCAGTTCAGTGCTTGGCATTTAACAAATACCACCGTTTCAATAATTATTATTATGGTTCTTTACTTAGTATCCTGTCCTCTGGGTCCTCCTTGCTCTGTTAAGGTGCCCCCCCCTTAGCAATTGTAACGAAAGCAAGGACTCAGAAGAGTAACTCCCTGACGTGGAAGCGGGTTTCTGTGCCAAGAGAGCAGCATTATTTAAATAGTAGGATCCTTTTATATTTTCCTGTTGGGAGTCATAAAGGAGAGAAACTAAAGAAAAGACATCTGGTCCCTGTTAAAAGGAACACTTTTTAAATTTACCCCATGCCTACCGCCTTCATTTTCATCATTTATTTGTAAGGGAAATTTTTACCTAGTTTAAGTGGGGTCTCCTTCCACTCATCGGTACCACAGATGCTCATTCCTTCTGGGATCTAACAAACAGTTAAACAGTTCTTTATCTCCCGGAGACCAGTAGATTTGTCAATCAGGACCTCATTGCCTGGCCAATGGGGCGTAAGGGAGGACAGGTTGGGTTCACTCAGGGCTTCTAGTCTCCCCGCTCTAGACTGTCAGCTCCTCGTGGGCAGGGAACGTGTCTACCTACCCGGTTTCATTGTCCTCTCCCAAGCGTTTAGTACGGTGCTCTGCACACGGTCAGCGTTCGATAACTTCCATTCAATAGTATTTGTTGAGCGCTTACTATGTGCAGAGCACTGTACTGAGCGCTTGGAATGTACAAATCGGTAGCAGATATTAGTAAGGCTTGAAAAATAGATGAAAATCACAGAGGCCAGCCCATCATTGTTCGGAGCCATCCTTCCATACATGCTGAAACTGCGAATTAGTGCTCTGCTGTTAAAAGAGTTGCCTTCAGAAAAACTAGCCGAAATTCCTCTCTTGTGTCTATGCTCGAGTTCTTGTTTTCATCACCCTTTCCGTTTTCCCTTCTCCTCTCCGTTTTTCTTCCGGCATCCCCTCTAACCCTTGCTGCCTCTGACCAGGTAGGCCTGGCATCTCTCTGTCTCAGGTGGCTGCGTAGGAGTCCTGGGCGGCTGTATGCACCCGTGTCCCCATCGGAGGTGTCTTCAGTGTCGTGCCTAAGCGTGGCTTTCATGTGTACGCTCACACGTGTGACTCTGCGGGCTGAAACCTCAGGCTCCCTCTCTTCCTTTGTCACCTGAGCAGGATGTTTTCGAACTTTGGGTCTCTTCCTGCTCCAAAGGGCGAGCAGGTTATGAGGGTGGGAGATTATGAGGTGTCAGAACCCCCGGAGTGATCCAGCCAGGACCCGAGCACGGGAAGCAGACTGCGACCTGGTTTCTGCCCTCTCCAGATGGCCTCGAGGCAAGACCATAGGCTCTGGGAGTCAGAGGATGTGGGTTCTAATCCCGGCTCCGCTACTGTCTGGTGTGTGACCTTGTGCAAGTCAGTTAACTAAAATGAAATAAATAAATCGTGGTTTGTGTTAAGCGCTTACTCTATGCAAAGTACTGTTCTAAGCGCTGGGAGATACAAGGTGATCAGGTTGTCCCACGTGGGGCTAACAATTTTTTCATCCCCATTTGACGGATGAGGTAACTGAGGCACAGAGAAGTCAAGCGACTTGCCCAAGGTCACACAGCTGACTGGAGGCGGAGCCGGGATTAGAACCCGTGACCTCTGACTCCCAAGCCCGCGCTCTTTCCACCGAGCCACGCTGCTTCTCCGCTTCCCAACTTCTTTGGGTCTCGGTCACCTCATCAGTAAAATGGGAATTCAGAATCTGAGCCCCAGGGGGAGGACAGAGACTGGGTTCAACTTGATTACTCCGCACCTAACCCACTGCTTAGAACAGTGCATGGCACAACGTAAGCCCTTAGCAAATACCACAGTGATAATACTAATTATAAACTCAGGAAACAGGAAACTCCTTGAGAGCCGGGATCGTGTCCATCAACTCTATCATACCGTGCTCTCCCTAGTACTTAGGAGAATTCATTCAATAGGATTTATTGAGCGCTTACTATGTGGAGAGCACTGTACTAAGCGCTTGGAATGAACAAGTCGGCAACAGATAGAGAGGGTCCCTGCCGTTTGACGGGCTTACAGTCTAGCACCGTGAAGGGGAGAGGGAGCACACGCCTGGGAGTCAAAAAGGTCGCGGGTTTTGAGGCCGGCTCCACCACTTGTCTGTGGTGTGACCTTGGTCAAGTCACTTCCCTTCTCGGTACCTCAGGTCCGTCATCTGTAAAATGAGGATTGAGACTGTGAGCCCCATGCGGGACAGGGGCTGTGTCCAACCTGATTGCCTTGTATAATAATGTTGGTATTTGTTAAGCGCTTACTATGTGCAGAGCACTGTTCTAAGCGCTGGGGGAGATACAGGGTCATCAGGTTGTCCCACGTGAGGCTCACAGTTAATCTACCCCAACGCAGGAGCAAAGGAGCAGGGGCTGGGGCTAGGGGCAGGGGCTCGGGGCAGGGGCTTGGGGCAGGGGCATAGCACAGGGGCAGGGGCATAGCAAAGGGGTAGGGGCTTAGGTCAGGGGCTGGGGCTTGGGGCGGGGCTTAGGGCAGGAGCTTGGGGCAGGGGCTTGGGCAGGGGCTGGGTGGGGCTTAGGGCTGGGGCTTGGGGCAGGGGCATAGGGCAGGGGCAGAGCCTTGGGGCAGGGGCTTGGGGCAGGGGCTTAGAGCAGGGGCTGGGGCTTGGGGCAGGGGCATAGGGCAGGGGCAGGGGCTTAAGGCAGGGGCTGGGACTTGGGGCAGGGGCTTAGGGCAGGGACTTGGGACAGGAGCATGGGGCATGGGGCAGGGGCTTGGGGCAGGGGCTTGGGGCAGGGGCTGGGTGGGGCTTAGGGCTGGGGCTTGGGGCAGGGGCTGGGGCTTGGGGCAGGGGCTTGGGCAGGGGCTGGGTGGGGCTTAGGGCTGGGGCTTGGGGCAGGGGCATAGGGCAGGGGCAGGGGCTTGGGGCAGGGGCTTGGGGCAGGGGCATAGGGCAGGGGCAGGGGCTTAAGGCAGGGGCTGGGACTTGGGGCAGGGGCTTGGGGCAGGGGCATAGGGCAGGGGCAGGGGCTTAAGGCAGGGGCTGGGACTTGGGGCAGGGGCTTAGGGCAGGGACTTGGGACAGGAGCATGGGGCATGGGGCAGGGGCTTGGGGCAGGAGCTTAGGGCAGGGGCAGGGGCTTAGGGCAGGGGCGGGGCTTAGGGCAGGGGCAGGGGCCAGCGCGGGGCGGGGGGGGTGGGGGGAGAGAAGCTCCGCTCTTTGTCCGGAGGCGGGGGCGGGGGCTCCTGTCCCCGCCTCCCTGGCCCAGGGCAGGGTGGGCGACCCCGGGATCCCCATGAAAGGGGCGGCCACACCCCAAGCCCAGCCAGGGGGACCGGTCAGATCGGGGAGGGGGAAAGGGGTCCTGGGGCCGGGGCCAGGGGGCATAAAGAGACAGGGGGTGGGGACGAGGGGGCAGAGAGACGGGGGGTGGGCCCTGGGGACGGAGAGGGGGACGGGCCGGGGGGGGGCAAAAGACAAGGGCGAAGCCAGGGCGGAGGGGGACGGGACCTGGGGACAGAGAGGAAGGGGGCAGGGACAAGGGGGCGAGGCCGGGGGGCAAAGAGACGGGGGCGGGGCCTGGGATAGAGAAGGGGAGGGGCCGGGGGCAAAAAGACAGGGGTTGGGGCCAGGGGCAGAGAGGGGGCGGGGCCGGGGGGCAAAGAGACAGGGGTGGGGCCAGGGGCAGGGAGGGGGCGCGGCAGTGGACGCGGTCAGGGGCCAGAGAGGGGGCGTGGCCTGGGTCGGGGGCAGAGAAAAAGCCGCGTGGCTCAGTGGCGAGAGCCCGGGCTTGGGAGTCGGAGGTCACGGGTTCGAATCCCGCCTCTGCCCCTCGTCAGCTGTGTGACGGTGGACAGGTCACTTCGCTTCTCTGGGCCTCAGTTCCCTCATCTGCAAAATGGGGATAAGAATGTATTGGTCGGAATTTGTTAAGCGCTTACTATGTGCCAAGCACTGTTTTAAGCGCTGGGGTAGACATAGGGGAATCAGGTTGTCCCACGTGGGGCTCACAGTCTTAATCCCCATTTGACAGATGAGGGAACTGAGGCACAGAGAAGTTAAGTAACTTGCCCACAGTCACACAGCCGACAAGTGGCAGAGCTGGGATTCGAACTCATGAGCCCTGACTCCCAAGCCCGGGCTCTTTCCACTGAGCCACGATGAAGACAACCCGATGACCCTGGCTCTCCCCCAGCGCTTAGAACAGCGCCCTGCACCGAGTGAGCGCTTAACAAATACCAATATTATTCTCAGAGAAAAGGGGCAGGGCCAATGGCAGGAGAGGGGGAGGGGTCTGTGCAGGGGTGGATTCGAAAGGGGCGAGGCCTGCGCCGGGGCAGATGGAGAGGGGGCGTGGCCGACGCGGGGGGGGGCAGATAGGGAGGGGGCGTGGCCGTGCCGGGGGCAGGAGGAAAGGGGGCGTGGTCGGTGCTGGGGCAGATAGGAAGGGGGCGTGGTGATGGACTGGGCCAATGGCAGGCGAGGGGGCGTGGCCTGTATCGGGGGAGAGAGAAAGGGGGCGTGGTCGTGGACTGGGCCAATGGCCGGGGAGGGGGCGTGGCCGGGACAGGAGGGCAGCCAGAAAGGGGCGTGGTCTGTGCCGGGGGGCAGAAGGAAAGGGGGCGTGGCCTGGGCAGGGGGAGGTGGAAAGGGGGCGTGGTCGTGCACCGGGCCAATGGCCGGCGAGGGGGCGTGGCCTGTGCCGGGGGGCTGCTAGAAAGGAAGCGTGGCGGCGGAGCGGGCCAATGGCCGGCGAGGGGGCGTGGCCTATGTGGGGGGGGCAGTCAGGAAGGGGGCGTGGTCTGGGCCGGGGGCAGATTAGGAAGGGGGCGTGGCCCGCGCGGGGGGCGGCTAGAAAGGGGGCGTGGCGGCGGCGCGGACCAATGGCCGGCGAGGGGGCGTGGCCGGGGGCGGGAGCGGATAGAAAGGGGGCGTGGCCCGTGCCGGGAGGAGACGGAAAGGGGGCGCGGCCGCGGACGGGGCCAATGGCCGGCGAGGGGGCGGGGCCCGCGCGGGGGGCGGCTAGAAAGGGGGCGTGGCGGCGGCGCCGACCAATGGCCGTCCAGGGGGCGTGTCCGGGGGCGGGGCCCGGCCCCAGGGGGCCGCCGGGCGGAGAGAAGCGGCCACAGGGAGGACGACGACGGCCAGGGCGGCCACGGGCGGCGGCGGCGGCGGCGGGGCCTGGAAGGCGACACCCCCAGCGGGAGGCGGCGGCGGCGGCCGAGCCTCGGCTGCAGCAGCAGCAGCAGCAGCAGCAGCAGCAGCAGCAGCAGCAGCAGCAGCAGCAGCAGCAGCAGCCGCCTCCGCGGGGAGGGAGGGAGGGAGGCGGCCGAGACAAAGAGCGGAGCCTCCCGCGGCCGGGGAGACTCCCCCCCCCCCCCCCCCCGCCGCCCCCGCCCCCCGCACGCCCTCCTCGCCCTCCACCCGGACCGCCGGCCCACAGGTACCGCCCGCTCCCGGGCCCGCCAAGGGGGGAGGGGAGGGGAAGGGAAGAAAAAGGGGAGGGGAAAAAAAAAAAGGGGAGGGGGGGGGGGAGGGAGGCCTCGCGCGCTCTCTGCCTCTGCGTGGCTCTCGGTGGCTCTGGCTGTCTCTCTTTCTCTCTGTGTGTGTCTCTGTGTGTCTCTGTGTGTGCCTGTGTCCCTCTTTGTGTCTGTGTCTCTGTGTTGTCTCTGTCCCTGTGTGTGTCTCTGTGTCTCTCTGGGTGTCTCTGTGTGTCTGTGTCCCTGTGTGTGTGTCTCTGTGTCCCTGTGTGTGTGTCTCTGTGTCTCTCTGGGTGTCTCTGTGTGTCTGTGTCCCTGTGTGTGTGTCTCTGTATCTCTCTGGGTGTTTCTGTGTGTCTGTGTCCCTGTGTGTCTCTGTGTGTCTCTGTGTCCCTGTGTCCCTGTGTGTGTGTCTCTGTGTCTCTGTGTGTGTCCCTGTGTGTCTTTTTGTGTGTCTTTTTGTTTGTCTGTGTGTGTCTTTTTGTGTGTCTTTTTGTTTGTCTCTGTGTGTGTCTCTGTCTGTGTGTCTCTGTGTGTCTGTGTTCCTGTGTGTGTGTCTCTGTGTCCCTGTGTGTGTGTGTGTGTGTGTGTGTGTGTCTGTGTGTGTCTGTGTGTGTGTGTCTGTGTGTGTGTCTGTGTGTGTCTCTGTTTCTCTCTGTGTGTGTCCGTGTGTGTGTGTGTGTGTGTGTGTGTGTGTGTGTAGGGGATGGGGAGGGGGGAGAAACTTGGGAGGACCTGGACTGCCTGGAGGGGCTTGGTGGGGGAGGAGGAGGGGGCACCTTCGCTCTCCTCTCCCCGGCTGAATCCCAGCGCTCCGCACCTAGTCAGCGCTCACTCCATACTAACGAATGAATTCTTCCCGCTCCTGCCCCGCTCCCGCCCCGCTCCCGCCCCGCTCCCGGGGGTCCCGGGGGTCCCGGGGAAAGGGGGGCAAAAAGCCCTTCCCGAAGCTGGGCGCGGGGCCCGGGCCCGGGCCGAGGGTCGGGAGCCAAAAAGGGAAATGAGGAGGCCCACCCAACCGGCTGGCTCATAATAAGAATAATGATACTATTGAGGAGGAGGTCGGTGGTATTTGTTGAGCGCTTACTAGGTGCCAAGCGGGGGGAGGGGGAGCCCGGCCCGGCGGGGTCAGGACACCAGAAAACCCTGGGATTGGGGTTCCCCCCCCCCAGCCCCAGCCCCAGCCCACGCTCGGACAAAGCAGACACCCCAAAGAGCCCCCTGCCCTCCTGCCCTCCTGCCCTCCTGCCCTCCTGCCCTCCTGCCCGGGCCCGCTGCCTTCCTCCCACTTGCTCCCCGACTAAACTTGCAGGATCAAAGTTGCTGCTGCTTTTTCTTCTTGCCTTTTTCCCTCCTTCTTCTTTCTCTTTTCTTCTCCATTCCGTCCGTCCGTCCTTCTTGCCGCCTTTCTTCTTTCCCTCTGCCTTCTTTCCTTTTTTCCTTTTCTTCTTTCTCTTTCCTTCTTTCTTCTGTCCTTTCTTCTTTCTTATCTTTTCTCTTTCCTTCTTTCTTTCCTTCTTCCTTCTTTCCCTCTTCCTTCTTTCCTTTTTTCCTTTTCTCCTTTCTCTTTCCTTCTTTCTTCTGTCCTTTTTTCCTTCTTTCTTCTGACCTTTCTTCTTTCTTTTCTCTTTCCTTTCTTCTGTTCTTCTTTCTTCTTCTTTCTCTTTCCTTTCTTCTTTCCTTCTGTCCTTTCTTCTTTCCTTCTTTCTTCTTTTCCTTTCCTTTCCTTTCTTCTGTCCTTCTTTCTATCCTTCTTCCTTTCTTCTTCTTTCCTTCTTTCTTCCTTTCTTCTTCTTTCTTCTTCTTTCCTTCTTTCTTCTTCTTCCCTTCTTCTTTCCTTCTTTCCTTCTTCCGCCTTCAAAACGTCAGATTGCCTGGGAAGAATTACCCCCCGCCCCCCGAAACGCCAACGGAGCACACGCCGATCCTAATCATGTCCTGTTTATTTATTCACGATGTTTCTAGGACTTGCTCTGTGCAAGGGTTTTGTCTGTATAGACTAAAAAGCGGGTTTGGAAAGCACAGGAATGGCTGAGTATTTATTGCCAACTGTGAGAAGCCCGGCCCTCCTAAAGCCAGAAAGTCCCGTAGCCCCCACGGTCGGTCGGAACAAAGCAGCTCAGAGGGATTCCGGTCGCCACTTTCCCTCCTTTCGCACCTCCTCGAGATTTCTGCCACCGATTCCGTTCAGTCGTATCTATGGAGCGCTGGCGGTGTGCAGAGCCCCGGACTAAGCGCTTGAGGCCTTTGAGCCGAAAGAGCGGCTCAGGTTCTGGCCACGAAAAGGGCGAGCCCATTGTTGGGGAGGGATCGCCTCTCTTTGTTGCCGAATCGTACTCTCCAGGCACTTAATACAGTGCCCTGCACACGGGAAGCGCTCAGTAAATACGACTGATTGAATGAATGACCGGCCTGTTGAGTGGTGGCTGTGAAACCGCGTGGTTACAAAAGCAGGCTGCCCACCACAGAGAATTAAATTTCCGATACTCTTATAAAACCCTGACCTAGTGGATAGAGCGCAGGTTTGGGAGTCAGAAGGACCTGGGTCCTAATTCCGCCCCTGCCCCTTGCCTGCCGGGTGACCTTGGGGAAGTCACTTCACTGCCCTGGGCCTCGGTGACCTCATCGGTAAAACGGGGATTAAGACCGTGAGACCCGTGTGGGACGTAGACTGTGCCCAACCTGATTAGCTTGGATCCACCCCGGCGACTTAGTAGAGTGCCTGGCCCGTAGTGAGCGTTTCACGGATGCCCTGGAACACAACAAAGCACAAGCCGTATTATCTGATCGTGAATTGAAGTAACAGTAAGTTGAGTTGCAGAGCCCAGACTTCTGTCTTGCCTGCTCCCTGAGGAAACCGTTGAGCCTAGGCCGTTGAAGCTCTGACCTCTCCTTTGGTGAGAGACTGTGAGGCAACAATAAGCAGGTTGATAGAAGAAAATGAAAGGCTCTGATACGGAAGACAGGGATCGATCCCAAGGACCGAAAAGAGCTACCCTTGCACGGCCACGTAAACGAGTGCGGTATTTGAGTGCTTACCCGGTACTAAGCGCTGGGTTAGATACTACAAGGCCATCAGGTCCCACCTGGGGCTTACAGACTAAGTAGGAGGGAGAACGGGTATGGAGTCCCCATTTTGCAGGTGATGCGTATGAGGTGTTTGAGGCAGACTGGTTCGTTCCTGACGGAAATGAGTTCCCAAGGAAGGGGGAAGACTCTTCTTCTCCAGAGATTGTCCTCTCTCGGAGGGTTTAGGGGATGACGGGGCCATCTCTAAGGGAGGTGTGAGCTGCTTCTGGGCTCAGCCCCCTGAAATGCCGTCTGGAAGGCTAGGGGGGCCGCGGCGGAGTCTGTGTGTGGGGCGGGGAGAGTTTACCCTTCTGGGCTGACATCCTGTATCGCGTCGCACTCTCCCTGGCACTTAGTTCCGTGCTCTGCACGCGGTAAGGGCTCAGGAAATAACCGTCGATCGGTCGATCGATCGAGGAGCCTCTCACCCGCTGGCCACGGGACTCTGAAGAGCAGTCCTCGTCGGGGAAGGCGGCGGGAGGGGAGAAACACAGGGATCCTGTTGATGAAGATGCTTGCGCCTTCCTCTACTTCATCCTGGAGCATTAGCTCATCAGTGACCCGCCCCTGAGGGCTGGGGCATAGGGCCTAGTCTGCCTGTCCGTCCATCCATCCATCCATCCGTCAATCAGTGGTACTCACTGAGCGTTTGCCGCATGCAGAGCGCTTGGGAGGGTACCGTGCGACGTAGCTGGTAGATGCATTCCCTACCCACAGCAAGCTTCTAGAAGCAGACAGTGAGGAGCAGCGTGGCTCAGTGGAAAGAGCAAGGGCTTTGGAGTCAGAGGTCATGGGTTCGAATCCCTGCTCTGCCACTTGTCAGCTGTGTGACTTTGGGCAAGTCGCTTAACTTCTCGGTGCCGCAGTGACCTCATCTGTAAAATGGGGATGAAGACTGTGAGCCCCACGTGGGACAACCTGATTCCCCTGTGTCTGCCCCAGCGCTTAGAACGGTGCTCGGCACATAGTAAGCGCTTAACAAATACCAACATTATTGTGATTATTATTAATAGCCATACATTATTTAGATTATGATCCCAGTGGTCCTTCCTTAGAGACCACCCTAGGGGAGAGGCAAAAATCCTTATATTCGTTCATTCATTCAATAGTATTTATTGAGCTCTTACTATGTGCAGAGCACTGTACTAAGCGCTTGGAATGTACAAATGGGTAACAGATAGAGACAGTCCCTGCCCTCTGACGGGCTTACGGTCTAATCGGGGGAGACGGACAGACAAGAACAGTAACAGTAAGTAGAATCAAGGGGATGTACTCCCGGGTCTCTGATCAAGATGAGGCATGAGCAGCGGAATCGTACAGAGGGCGTCAACTGATTCTTCTCTCCCTTCTTAGGAGCCAGAGGTTAAAGTGTAAATCGAAAGACCCAAAGTGGGCCTTAGATGGGCACTCTTTTCTATCACCTAATATATTCCAACTTAGTTACCATTGCTCCAGCCTCTTGTTTTCCACTCTCTGTCATGATACTTTTTATTTGTTCTGTGGCTCAGCTCCTCCTTTTCACCTTTTTGTAGTTTTGCACCGTTTAAGTCCCACAGAAGGTCCGGCACCTTTCATTCACCAGCTCCCGTCCCAAATCCCATATTTCAGTGGATACCGCTGCTGTGATCTTTCTAGCAAGCGGCGTGCCGTGTGTAAGTACGGGGCATATGAAGTTTTGATTCCTCTTGGAGACATTGGTTCTCATTCCACCCTACAACGATGATCTGGAAGCCTTTTTGGTTTTTTTCATCTTTTCTTTTGAATTCACTTATTTTACCCCAGCTTGTCGTTCCACTGTTTTTACTGTGGCAGGTCACAATGCTTCATCCTTTACTAATGGCACCTTTGCCCAATAAAAGGAGAAATGAGCCTTATGGAATGGAAATAGCTTCAAGACTTTGAGAAGGGGCTTAATAACCTACCAGCTCAAGGTTTTCTGCTGTCTTGGTAGGGAGAAATTGGCTCAAAGAAACTAGAAACCCTTAGAGAAGCAGTATGGCCTAGTGGAGAGAGCATGGGCCTGGGAGTCAGAAGGACCTGGGTTCTATTCATTCATTCACTCAGTAGTATTTGTTGAGCGCTTACTATGTGCAGAACACTGTACTAAGTCCTTGGAATGTACAAATTGGCAACAGATAGAGACAATTTCTGCCCAATGACGGGCTCCCAGTATAAACGAGGGAGACAGCAAAGCAAAACAGAACAAAACAAAAACAAGACAACATCATCAAGATAAATAGAATCAAGGAGATGTACCCCTCATTAAAAAAATTAATAGGGGAATAAATAATATATACAAATGAGCGCAGTGCTGAGGGGAGGGGAAGGGGAGCAAAGGGAAAGGGGGGCTCAGTCTGGGAAGGCCTCCTGCAGGACATGAGCTCTCAGTAGGGCTTTGAAGAGGGGAAGAGAGTTAGTTTGGCGGACGTGAGGAGGGAGGGCGTTCCAGGACCGCGGGAGGACGTGGCCCAGGGGTCGACGGCGGCGTAGGCGTGAAAGGGGGACAGTGAGGAGGTGAGCGGCAGAGGAGCGGAGCGTGCGGGGTGGGCGGTAGAAAGAGAGAAGGGAGGTGAGGTAGGAGGGGGCAAGGGGATGGAGAGCTTTGAAGCCAGGAGTGAGGAGTTTTTGTTTCGTGCGAAAGTTGATGGGCAACCACTGGAGGTTTTTAAGAGGGGAATGACCTGCTCAGAGCGTTTCTGTAGGAAGATGATCCGAGCAGTGGAATGAAGAATAGGCTGGAGTGGGGAGAGACAGGAGGAAGGGAGATCCGAGAGGAGGCTGACACAATAATCCATTCGGGATATTATGAGAGCTTGTACCAGCATGATAGCACTTTGGGTGGAAAGGAAAGGGCGGATCTTGGCGATATTGTGAAGGTATTGTAAAAGTTCTGATCCCGGCCCCACCGCTTGTCTGCTGTGTGACCTTGGGTAAGTCACTTCACTTCTCTGTGCTTCAGTTACCTCATCTGTAAAATGGAGATTAAGACCGTGAGCACCACGTGGGACCTGGAGTGTGTCCAACCTGATTAGTTTGCATCTACCTCACCGCTTAAAACAGTATGTGGGATATAGTAAGCACTTAACAAGCATCATAAAAAAAAAAATCCTCTACACCCTGAACAAAACACCTTGCTGATAAAGAAACTTCCTGTATTTCTTTGGCTAGAGTTCAAGAGGGGCTACCCGCTTTCTTCTCTAAATGCAAGTTTTGGAAGCCTTCAAAGTGTTTTGTTTTGTTTTTAAAGGGCCATAGTTCCAAATGCTACTGTAACCTGCTTTGCAATTTGAATGCAAGAATCAGGACAACTCAAAAGTGAAACAAGACAGACCGTTTAAGTGTCTGGAGTATGCAGTTGGGTCAGAATATTTGCCCTAGCGTGGCCCGGTGGATAAAGTATAGTCCTGGGAGTCAGAAGGACCGGGGTTCTTATCCCAGCTCCACCATTTATCTGATATATGACCTTGGGCATGTCACTTCACTTTTCTGGCCCTCACTTACCTTGTTTGTGATTCAGGGATGAAGATTGTGAGCCCCATGTGGGACAGGTACTGTGTCCACCCTGATAACTTTGTATCTACCCCCGCGCTTATAACAGAGCTTGGCACATAGCGCTTAAAAATGACCATGATTATTATCATTTTTTAATTATTATTACTGTCTTTTAACAATAATTGACTTTTTTGTTTAAACGTGTCTTTAGCCTGCTAGTGCCTTTTACTTTTGACTTTCTTGATTGAATTGGCAGCGTACATCTCTGAAAGCTTAATTACCCCAGTGCGATGAACAGTAGTATGCTGTGCTTGTGAGCAAATGGGCATTTACATGTCTATTAGAGCCCACTTTTGCCTACACAGATAAGAAATAGATGACATATTTTTGGACTAGTAATAAATGTAAAACTTTCTCCAAGCGTAATGAGATGACTTTAACGAGCTTTTTAGGAAAGAGGTCGAAACCAGCGTGTGGAAACTCAAATCTTCAGTTTCCAGCCGACATGATAAAGGCCAAGAATGTGAGCTAAAGGCAATTTCCAGTTCCCAGGGTGTTTTCTGCCTTTGTGGCCCCATGGAGCAATCATTTGATAAAGATGGGGATGATGCCAGGGTGAAGGATTATCTTCTATTGTCAACATGAGAAGCAGAATGACCTCGTGGAAAGTGCACGGGGCCTGGAGTTAGAGGACTCGGGTTCTAATTCCAACTCTCCCACTTATCTATCTGCTCTGTGACCTTGGGCAAGTCACTTCACTTCTCCTTGCTTCAGTTATCTCATCTGTAAAAGGAAGATTAAGACCGTGAGCCCCAGGTGGAACATGGACCGCGTCCAATCTGATTAGCTTAGTACAGTCCTAGGGCTTAGTACAGTAGCTGGCGCAAGAACAGTGCTCAACAAATAGCATAAAAAACAAAAACCATAGTGGTGTTGAATAAATGGTAAAAAAGAAATTGCAAAGTAATTTTAATAGTCTCCATACTTCTTCAGGTCTTGTTCTGAGCCAAATTGTGCTGGTTATTATTTTTTTTTAACTGATGGTATTTATGCGCTTACTATGTGCCACACACTGTATTAAGCCACTAGAGTAAATATGAGATAGTCGAGTTGGACATAGTCCATGCCCCAAGTAGTACTCATGGTCTTAATGCCCATTTTCAGATGAGGTAACTGAGTGACAGAGAAATTAGGTGACTTGCCCAAGGTCAGAATGCAGACAAATGGTGGAGCTGGATTAGAACCCAGGTCCTTCTGACTTCCAGGCACATGCTCTCGAAAGGCATCTGTATAATAATCATCATGGCATTTGTTAAGCGCTTACTATGTGACAAGCACTGTTCTAAGCTCTGCTGTAGGTACACGATAATCAAGTTGTCCCACGTTGGGCTCACAGTCTTATTCCCCGTTTTACAGAGGAGGTAACTGAGGCATAGAGAAGTTAAAAGTGACTTGCCCAAAGTCACACGGCTGACAAGTGGCGGAGCAGAAATTTAGAAGCCAGGACCTCTGACTCCCAAGCCCGGACTCTTTCCACTAAGCCACGCTGCTTCTCCATCAGCGTGGAGTCAGAGGTGAGGGGTTCTAATCCCGGCTCCGCCACTTGCCAGCCGTGTGACTGTGGGCAAGTCACTTAACTTCTCTGTGCCTCAGTTACCTCCTCTGTAAAATGGGGATGAAAAACTGTGAGCCCTTCGTGGGACAACCTGATCACCTTGTATCTCCCCCCCCCAGTGCTTAGAACAGTGCTTTGCACATAGCGCTTAACAGATACCACCATTGTTATATAACCAAAATACGAACAAATCATAACATCTAGACCGCCTGTCAAATGATAACTATCTGATCTAGATTTGAACTTGAGGAATGTAGGCCTTCTAGTTTTCCATTTCCCCAAATCTCTAATATTTGGTTCATCACAAATATTTCCTCTAGCCCAGTGGGAAAAATGTTGTTCGGATTAGTCTGTGTTAAGTAGACTATGATCTGCGTTAAGTAGGCTGTGATGATAAAAATAACATTGGTGCCGGACATTTTGTGGTAGTCCAGCGCAACAGATCACGTGTAGGATTGTTCTACAGCGCATGGTTGTCCCCAGTAGAGAGCCATGCATGGAGCAGAATCTGGGATCAGGCCTACACTGGCCAGTCCCATTCTCTCCCCACCCAATTTGGTACTGGCTCCAGCTCCTAATGTCCCAATGTTGGGACTGAAATGTAAATAGATTAGGTCCTAAGAGGAAGTGCTCTGGACTTCTTTTGGAGGGTGCTACTGTGTAAATGGGAATAACGATAATAAAGGTATTTCTTAAGCGCTTTCTACGTATCAAGCACTGTTCTAAACTCTGGGGTAGATCCAGACTAATCAGGTTGGGCACGGCCCCATCCCACAAGGGGCTCACAGTCTTAATCCCCATTTAAAGACGAGGGAAGTGAGGTGCAGAGAAGTGAAGTGACTTGCCCGGGGACACCCTGCGGACAAGTGGCAGAGCTCAGATTAGAACCCAGGTCCTTCTGACTCCCAGGCCCATGCTCTATTCACTAGGCGATGATACTTCTCACCTTCCCCCGCCCCCCCAGACTTCTGAGAATTGTAGTCCCGGCATCAGTCTTACTGACAGCTGTGTACCTGTGGAATGACCGTTCATGTACCCTGGCACCCCAGGCACATTACTGGAATCCCCCCACTGCCAGCTGAGACCCCAGAACTGTCGAGGGAGGGAAAACCACTGTCCAGGGCAAATTTTGAATGGTGTCAATCTAACCTGGCCTGATCTGGCAGGATCCTAGCCCACAGCCCTACGCTGTTGACTTCCCTCACTTAACTTCTTCTCTTTCCCCCATTTTCCTGGTGAAGAGAGGATACTGCTTTCAAAGACTAAATAGGGTCAGTCAGTTGGTTAATCACATTTATTGAGCACTTCCTGTGTGAAGAACACTGTCCTAAGCTCTTGAGAGGTGCAGAGCACTTTACTAAGAGCTTGGGGGAGTGCAATACCACAACACAACAGACACATTGCCTGCCCACAGCGAGCTCACAGTCTAGAGGGGGAGGCAGACGTTGATTTAAATAAATTACAGATATATACATAAGTACCGTGGGCCTGGGTTGGGGCGGGAGATGAGTAAAGGGAGCAAGTTAGGGTGACGCAGAAGGGAGTTGAAGAAAAGGAAAAGAGGACCAGTGGGGGAAGCTGTCTTGAAGGAGGTGTGCCCTCAATAAGGCTTTAAAAGGAGGAGAGTAATTACCTGTTGGTTATGGTGAGGGAGGGCATTCCAGGCCAAAGGCCAGACGTGGGCGAGAGGTTGGCCGGCGAGATGGACGAGATCAAGGTACGGTGAGGAGGTAGCATTAGAGGAGCAAAGTGTGCGCGTTGGGTTGTAGTTGGAGAGCAGCGAGGCGAGGTAGGAGAGGGCCAGGTGAATAGGGCTGCCCTCTCTCTACTAGAGAAACTGAGAAAGCAGTTCTTTCTCACTGTTCTCTCTTTCCATTCTGGGGGTGGGTGGCAGTGGCCAGATGAGCGGCAGAGGCGGTGCCATCTGTGATCAAAACCCTGGGGCTGCAGTAGCTACAGCTCCAAACACGGATAATGTGGATCTGCTCTGAGGGTGGATCTAGTATTTGGGGGAGCTGAGGGCTTACTGTTTGCCAAGCGTTGTACTAAGCGCTGGGGTAGGTACAAGCTAAGCAGGTCAGACACAGACCCTGTCCCAGATAATAATGTTGATATCTGTTAAGAGCTTACTATGTGCAGAACACTGTTCTAAGCGCTGGGGTAGATACAGGGTAATCAGGTTGTCCCACGTGGTCTTAATCCCCATTTTACAGATGAGGTAACGGAGGCACAGAGAAGTGAAGTGACTTACCCACAGTCACACGGCTGACAAGTGGCAGAGCAGGGATTCGAACCCATGACCTCTGACTCCCAAGCCCGTGCTCTTTCCACTGAGCCAAGCTGCAGATGAGGCTCCCAGGCTAAGTAGACCTTGAATCCCCATAGATTTATAGATGAGGGAACTTTGGACTAGGTACTGGACTCTCTACTCCTGAAGCACTTTGATACTCACCTAGCCCCACGGCATTTATGTGCATGGCCTTTTACTCTACTGTTCCCCCAATGGTAAATTTCATTCAGTCATATTTATGGAGCACTTCCTGTGTGCAGAACACTGTACTGAACGCTTGGAAGAATACAACAGTAGATACATTCCCTGCCCCCTGGAGAAGCAACATGGCCTAGTGAATGGAGTACAGGCCCGTGAGTCAGAAGGACCTGGGTTCTAATCCCGGCTCCGCAAACTTAATAATAATAATAATAATGTTGGTATTTGTTAAGCGCTTACTATGTGCCGAGCACTGTTCTAAGCGCTGGGGTAGACACAGGGGAATCAGGTTGTCCCACGTGGGGCTCACAGTCTTAATCCCCATTTTACAGATGAGGGAACTGAGGCACCGAGAAGTTAAGTGACTTGCCCAAAGTCACACAGCTGGCAAGTGGCAGAGCCAGGGTTCGAACCCATGACCTCTGACTCCAAAGCCCGTGCTCTTTCCAGTGAGCCACGCTGCAAACTTGTCACCCTGTGACCTTGGGCAAGTCACTTCACTTCTTTGCGCCTCAGTTACCTCACCTGTAAAATGGGCATTAAGACTGTGAGCCCTACATGGAACAGGGACTGTGTCCAACCCAATTATCTTGTGTCCACCCCAGTGATTAGTACATTGCTGGGCACGTCGTAAGTGCTGAACAGATACCATGATTATTATTGTTATTATTTATTTTAATGTCTGTCTCCATCTGTAGAGTTTAAGTTCCTTATGGTTAGGGACTGCATCTACTGACTCTGTTATTCCCAAACGCTCAGTAGGGCGCTCTGTGTGCACTAAATATTTAGTAGTTACCTTTGATGGATTACAGAGTTAAGTGACTTGTCCGTGGTTGCACAACAGGCAAATTGGTGCACCTGCGATTAGAACCCAAAAGACCTGCGTTCTCTTTCTCTCTGTATGGTATGCCATGACCAGCTGAACAGAAAGGGTTACTACCCACCACAGAAACCTTTGAGCCTTTTTTTTTAAAAATCATACTTTGTAAACAGTTTTGAAAATAAAAGCTCTTTCTTCTGGCAGAAACCTTTGATTTCCTCTACTCTGTAAACCCTAAATTTTCAGAGATGCTGTGCATAGATATAGTTGCACACCAGGCTTTGAGCCTTTTATAATGCTTTTTGAAAATTGATTCTGGATCCCTTTTATCACTGCTATTTCTAGTTAGGTGAAATCTGTCAGTGGTATTTATAGTGCGCCAACTGTGTGCAAAGTCTGAAGGTTTGAGAGAGAACAATTGAAGCCAAAGGCAGGGTCCCTGCCCTCAAGGAGTTTCCAGGCTAATCGAAGACACAGAAACTATTTGCTAAGAGTGGGAGCAGAAAGGACAACAAGGATATAATCAGTTAAAAAAAAAAAAAGGGGTGTCCTGATGAGAATGACAGCTAAACATGACATGACAGCTAACATGACAGCCTTGAGATTTAAGGACTGAGAACTAATAATAATGGTACTTCTCAATCGCTTATTCTTGGCTAAGCACTCTACTAAACGCTGGTGTAGATACAAGATAATTAAACCGGACATAATGCCGGTCTCACACGAGGCTCACAGTCTAAATAGGAGGGAATAGGATTTAATCCCAACTTTCCAGATGAGAAACGGAGGCACGGAGGAAGGGAAGTGACTGGCCCAAGGTCACACAGCTGATGGGTGGCGGAGCTGGGATTAGAACCCAGGTCCTCCGACTCCCAGACCCGGGCTTTCTCCACGAGGCCACACTGCCTGGAGAGCTGGTCCCCTTCTTGGCCAGTCTGACTCCCCTTGGGGCACAAGAGTGATTAACTGTGAGCCTCCCGTGGGACAACCTGATTACCCTGTATCTCCCCCAGCGCTTAGAACAGTGCTCAGCACATAGTAAGTGCTTAACAAATACCAACATTATTATTATTATTATTAATGAATGAATTGGTGTGCAGCACAGCGTAAAGTGGATGCAAAGATTTTTGTGCATACAGGATCCCTTTATAATAATGATGCCACTTATTAAGCGCTCACTGCGTGCCAAGAACTGTTCTAAGCGCTGGACGCTTGGTTTGAAAAGACAAACAGGAAGTTGCCTCGGTAATCACTGTGCCCTTTGCCACCCCCATTAGCCGGTTATCTTTCAGGACCTCTGCTCTGCTGGTCCATTTCATGGACCGCCGTAACTGGTTCTTGGATCAGAGGCCTTCGCCATTACTGGCCTAATCTCATCCGGCTAACTGGGGCTAGAACCCAGTCTCCAGATTCCCAGAGCGGAGCCCTCGCCACTAGTTCTTCTAGACTGGAAGCTCCTTGTGGACAGGGATGGTGTCTACCAGCTCTGCTGAATTGTACTCTCCCGAGCACTTAGTAGAGTGATTTGCACTCAGTCGATACCATTGATGATGATGAACTGCAGGGCTATATAGTAGGTAGTAGCTTCAATGTCAAAAAAATTGCAAAACAGTCCAGTGTAGAACTCAGTTAACCTAAGTGTGGGTTTGTGTGTGTGTATATATATGTAAATATATATGATGATGGTGGTGTTTGTTATAAACGCTTACTATGTGCCAACACTATACTAAGCGCTGAGGTGGAAACAAGCAAATCGGGTTGGACACGGTCCCTGTCCCATGTGGGGCTTACATTCTTAATCTCCATTTTACAGATGAGGGGACTGAGGTCCAGAGAAGTGAAATGACTTGCCCACGGTCACCCAGCAGACAAATGGTGGAGCTGGGATTGGAACCCTGGTCTTTCTGACTCCAGGCCCTTGCTCTATCCATTACGCCATGCTGCTTCTCATATAAAATATATCTGTATCTATATCTATATATAAAAGCATATATATGCTCAGTGGGGGCAGTTGAGTTGATGCAATTGAAGCATCTGAGGTAGATTCCCAGTGAGCTATTGCAAATTAGTGTCTTGTTTCCCCTCCCTCTTTTCCATCATTTCCCTTCCCCTTGTCAGCCTGGGATTTGCCTTTAGCCGTATTTAGCACGTGCAGGAAGTAATGGTTTGGCAACATTCAAGCATCTGAAGAACATTTATAACATATGGTGAGAGAGTACAGAAACAGCATGACCTAGTGGAAAGAGCGCGGGCTTGGGAGTCAGAGGACCTGGATCTAATCCCAGTTCCTCCATTTGTCTGCTGTGTGACCTTGGACAAGTCACTTGGCTTCTCTGGACTTCAGTTACTTCATCTGTAAAATGGGGATTAAGACCGTGAGTCCTATGTGGGACAGGGACTGTGTCCAACCCGATTATTTTGTATCTGCCCCAGTGCTTAGTATAGTGCCTGGCACATAGTAAGCACTTAAAAAAATACCACAATTATTCTATGATAGTGGCAGCATTTCTGGGACACTTTGCAAATGAGGTAACTGAGGCACAGAGAAGTTAAGTGACTTGCCCAAGATCACACAGCAGACAAGTGGCGGAGTCAGGATTGGAACCCAGGTCCATGCTCTATCCATTAATGTTGGTTGTAATGCAGACAGTTATCAGGATCACTTTAGTTGAGTTAAGAATGACCCAGCATTACGCCTGCCTCAGAATCAATCAATTGTATTTATTGAGTGCTTGCTGTGTGCAGATCCCAGTGCTTGAGAGATGGAGCTGTATCACTTTATATGTATCTCACTCACAGTCCTACAGCATTTATGTTGGTGGTGTTGTCTTTTGCTGTCGAGCTGTGTGCCGACCCATAGCGACACCATGGACACATCTCTCCCAGAGTGCCCCACCTCCATCTGCAATCATTATATATATATATAGGTATTTGTTAAGTGCTTACTATGTGAAGAGCACCGTTCTAAGCACTGGGGTAGATATAAGGTGATCAGGTTACAGATGAGGTAACTGAGGCACAGAGAAGTGAAGTGACTCGCCCACAGTCACACAGCTGACAAGTGGCAGAGCTGGGATTCGAACCCATGACCTCTGACTCCCAAGCCCGGGCTCTTTCCATTGAGCCACACTGTTTCTCTAGTGTATCCAGAGAGTTTTTTGGTAAAAACACAGAAGTGGTTTACCATTGCCTCCTTCCGTGCAGTAAACAAATCTCTGCCCTTGACTCCCATGCTACTGCTGCCCAGCACTGGTGAATTTTGACTTGCAGCAGATTGCCTTCCACTCACTAGCCACTGGCCAAGGTAGGAATGGAATGGATGTGCCTCCGCTTGAGTCTTCCTCCTGTAGTCGAGACTGGTAGGGTACTGGAAACTCTCCAGGTGAGAGGTTAGCTTTTATGTCCGTATCTCTGTGTTCTCCCATTTACTCTGCCTGTAATATATTTTAATATCTGTCTTCATTCATTCAATAGTATTTATTGAGCGCTTACTATGTGCAGAGCACTGGACTAAGCGCTTGGAATGTACAAATCCGTAACAGATAGAGACAGTCCCTGCCCTTTGACGGGCTTACTGTCTAATCGGGGGAGACGGCCAGACAAGAACAATAGCCATAAATAGAATCAAGGGGATGAACATCTCATTAAAACAATAGCAAATGAATAGAATCAAGGCGATGTACATTTCATTAACATTTCATTCTTCCCTTCTAGACTGTAAATTCCCTGTGGTCAGGAATCGTGTCTACCAACTTCATTATATTGTAGTCTTCCAAATGCTTAGTACAGTCCCCTGCCCACACTAAATGCTAAATAAATAAAATTGATTTATTAATTGAATAGAGTTGGTAGACATGATCCTTGCCCTCAAGGAGCTTAAAGTCCAATGGAGGAATTTGCAATCTAATAACTCACTTTGCTCAGGATTACTCACCTTTCTGAGGATGAGTAAAAATGTCAACTAGGAAGGAATGTTGATTTAATTCAGTTCTGTTTAATTATTAATGTACCCCTTTGGGAGAAGGTAAGCAAATGAAAACATGGTATGGGATTGTTAAACTTTTGTATGTATTTACAAGGCCAGTTTCGCTCCTTGGTCACATAGGGCCCTTAACCTGTGACCTTGGTATGGGCAGGTTTGAGGCTTGAGAAGCAGCGTGGCTCAGTGGAAAGAGCCCGGGCTTGGGAGTCAGAGGTCATGGGTTCTAATCCCGGCTCTGCCACTTGCCAGCTGTGTGACTTTAGGCAAGTCACTTAACTTCTCTGTGCCTCAGTTCCCTCATCTGTAAAATGGGGATTAAAACTGGGAGCCCCACGTGGGACAACCTGATCATCTTGTATCCCCCCAGCACTTAGAACAGTGCTTTGCACATAGTAAGCGCTTAACAAATACCAACATTTATTTATTTTTATTTAAAAGGGGAGGGAGGACAGGCATCAAATTCCCATGTTACATTTGAGGAAACTGAGGCACAAAGAAATTAAGTAATAATAATTGAGGTATTTAAGCACTTACTATGTGCCAAGTACTGTTTAACACAATAAGGGTAGACAGGAGATGATCATGACCCACATGGGGTTCACATTCTAAGTAGGAGGGAGAACAGGCTCCATTTTGCAGATGAGGGAACTGAGGTACAGATTAGCTAAGTGACTTTCCCATGAGCCCCAAGAGGGACTTTGTCCAACTTGATTAGCCTGTTTCTACCCCTGTGCTAAGAACAGGGTCTGGCACATAGCGCTTAACAAATAGCATAACAAAAAAAAGACACATATGGAAGTTGGTTCAACACTGACACTGCATAAAATTAGGGAAACAGTATGACCAAGTGTATAGAGCATGGGCCTGGGAGTCAGAAGGACCTGGGTTCTAGTCCTGACTCTGCCGCTTGTTTGCTGTATGACCGCAGGAAAGTCACTCATCTTCTCTGTGCTTCAGTTACCTCATCTATAAAATGGGAATTAAGACTGTGAGCCCCATGTGGGACAGGGACTGTGTCCAACCTGATTTTTGTATATCTACCCCAGCGCTTAGAACTGTGTTTGACATATAGTAAGTGTTTAACAAATGCCATCATCATTATTATTATTATTATTATTAGGGGACACTGTTTCTGGAAGTGATGATATGAAGCCCGCTCTGAGAACTTGTGGCTAATTAAATGTTTTTTACAAACTGGGGCTGGAATAAGCATTTTTCAGGAATGATCACTTTTACTCAGTTCATACTTTCAGAAGGTTAGTTGCCTAGTGAGCTATTAAATCTGTGTTGGCAGATCTGACTAGCAGAAGTTATTGTTAGATTTGACTGCTAAATACGCAAATGTTGAGGGGGACAGGGGCTAGGTTGAATGCCTCCTAAATGGCAACTGCAAACTCACCGCGGGCAGGGAACGTGACAACCAACTCTGTTATATTGTACTTTTCCAAGAGCTTGTACAGTGACTGCACACAGGAGCACTCAGTAAATGCAATTGATTGATTGAGGATTAGGCTTTGACATTGCCTTTTTGATGATGCCGAATGCCCAGCCTGCATCCAGTTGTGAAAACTTCTCGCAGCTCCTGCCTCCTTATCCCCCCACCCCGTGTCCGAATACATGAATATCTTGTATCTACCCCAGCATTTCATACCATCCTTGGCACCTAGTAAATGCTTAGCAGAAACTTTATTATTATTATTATTGTTCTCGGTGGCTCAAGCCTTAAGTAATGCATGGCTCCCAGTGAAAGGAATGAGCCTTTTAGGGAATTCGGTTCAGTTTGTGGCCCATGACGCAGACCTTTGCCTTTTACTCTACCATTTCATCATAAAATAAAATGTCTGAATTCAATTCTGATTTAAGTATTCACAGTACGTGAAGGAACTGCTCAGTAATGGTTATTAAGGTACTGACGCCCAGCAAAGCCCGCAAGGTAGATACGGGCCCTCGTGCCCCAGCAGCTTCTGGTCTTGATATACATTGCAAAATGAGGAACCACAAGTAGTTTCAACCCCCCCTCGAAGCAGCGTGGCCTAGTGGATAAGGCATGGTTCTGGCAGTCAGAAGGACCTGGGTTCTAATTCTGGCTCCGCCACTTGCCTGCAGTGTGACCTAGACTGTAAGCTTGTCTCTAGACTAAGCTTGTCGTTGTAGGGAATGTGTCTGTTTACTGTTATATTATACTCTCCCAAGCACTTAGTACACGGTGCTCTGCACACAGTAAGTGCTCAATTAATACAACTGAATGAATGAACCTTGGGCAGGTCACTTTATTTCTCTGTGCCTCAGTTACCTCATCTGTAAAGTGGGGATTAAGACTGAGTCCTATATGGGACAGGGACTGTGTCCAACCCGATTAGCTTCTATCTACACTAGTGCTTAGAACAGTGCTTGACATTTAGTAATTATTCTTATATTTACTATTATTATTATTGAATTTGCAGCTCTGTGTCTCCCTGCCACTGCCAAGGTCATTGTCTTTTAAAGGCCCATCAAGGGATTCAAGATCCTGTCTGCAATAGAGAGTCCCTGCTCCCTGCACTCAAAACTTTATTGAAGGCCCATCTCCTCCAGGAGGCCTTCCCTGACTAAGCCCTCCTTTCCTTTTCTCCCACTTCCTTCTGTGTCACCCCAACTTGCTCCCTTTATTCACTGCCTCCAGCCCCACAGCACTAATGTAAATATCTGTAATTTATTTATATTAATGTGTGTCTTCCCTCTAGACTGTAAGTTAGTTGTGGGCAGGGAATGGGTCTCTTTATTGTTATATTGTACTCAAGGGGGAGAGTTTACTACAGTGCTATGCACACAGTAAGCGCTCAATAAATGTGAATGAATGAATGAGAGAAGACCTTTCCCCACCCCCCAGCCCACCAAGTCTGAGAATTCCAGAACCTAACCCTATTTTTACAAGAGGGTGAATTCTTCGATGCCTGAGGGTTTGTGGTTTGTTTCTGCTGCTCTGTTAAACAGGTCACCCGAATGAGCAAAACTCTCAATCTGGAAAGCCACAATTGGCCAGAGCTAGCGATTTTCAAGCCAGAAGTGGTTCGAGGGCATGTTGGGCATCTGGAAAGGATTGTTTGTAATCTGGGATATGAAAAATGTCCTCATTTTCATATGCAATAATGAAAAAATATATATTTTTCAGTGCATTCAAACTGTGACATTTAATGTGTCTGTTAAATATATTTTCTTCTCATAGATGAGCTCATTTACACACCATTGTTCTCCAGACAATAGCAGTGTACCGGGAACACCACTTTAAAAATTACTGGACAGTTGGATTATTCATTACATTACTTTAAAATTTAACCATTTGTAGGTTTTATAAAACCTGATACACCTTGCTAATATTGAACTGTTCCAGATGTCGATATGGGTCATATCTGTGGCATTTGTTAAGAGCTTATTATGTGTCAAGCACTGAACTAAGCACTGGGGCAGATAGAGGATAATAAGGCTAATCGATCAATCATATTTAGTGCTTCCTGTGTGCAGAGCTCTGTACTAAGCCCTTGGGAGAGTACAATATAACAATAAGACTCATTTCCTGCCCACCACGAGTTTGTAGTCTAGTGGATGAACGTACAGTTCAGGGAAATGTTTGTGTATTGTTTGTTGATTCCCTGAACTTAGTAGGTTTGATCTAGGGATTTGCAGTAGAATTGCTACATGTTCTGTAAGCACAGGAAATCATTTGTAAGCAATGCAAGTGGTTGTGGATTCTCTTCACAAAATTAATTTGTTAGGGTTAGAGGTCAATGTCAGGGCTGATATTTATTTTTTGGCCATGGCTACTAATTATTTATCCCCTCTTGCCTTTCTAGAGCTTTATTTTTTGGCCATGGCTACTAATCCCCTCTTGCCTTTCTAGAGCAATATAAATTTGATACCTTGTTATTGCCGGAAGACATGAGAGTGCATTTTTCAAGGGGCCTTTTAAAGATGTGGCTTTAAAAACCTAAATGTACATTTTATTAATATCAGGGAATTGCAATATCCATCAATTACTGTTTAATCAGGTTTCATACCATACGTTTGACCTTTTGAGTCCTGATGATTCGTCTGTGGCCCGGCACACATTTTGGGAAGTTCTCACTATCTCCCCTGCATCCAGCCTCCACCTCCATCTCTGCCAGTTTTGGAGAACTAGTTCAATAAGAATGGGTAGGTAAGGAGGAAAATAGAAAAGAAAAAAAAATGTTTCAGAGAAAACAAGTCTAACTGGAAAGATTCCCGAATATGGATGCACAACCTTAAAAAAAAAAAAATCTTTCACAGATGTATGATGCATATCATCCGTAAGCAAGCAAGCTCACCTATGCCTATAGGCCTCAACATCATCGAGGTAAAAGGGGTGATTGCCCCAAGGGGTTGGAGCTAAGGGGTGAAGCCATTGACTTTGTTTCTGCAGATTTTTGGGCATAGCTAGCTCCTCCCACCCCTCAGACCAGAAAGGAACCAGAAGTGTAGGCAAGACGGCGACACTGTATTGCCCCTTCACTGCTAGCAAGGGCAGGATGAGGAAGAGAATGCCGCCACCACCACCATTTTGGGTCCTCCCAAACACTGGGACAGGGCGTGAGTGGTTCCTCTCCCCGGGCCCAAAAGCCCCGTGAAGAGAAACCATCCGCCTACCCTGCTCCTGCCCGATATTCCCAGATGGCCTGGGGTCCCGCTCTGGATGGTCCACAGCGTAGAGTTCCAGTGGCAGGGGCCACCCACAGGGCAGTGTGGTTTGGCATGGCACGTGGCCAGAGCTGACCCGTTCTCCTATTTCTTCTCTCGCCCTGTCCCTGACACCACCCCTTATTTTTCAGGCCAGTTTCTATATGGCTCTTCGATGTTCCTTCTCACCAGCAGCACTCTTCTGGAGTCTTTCTATTTTCCATCGTTCGTTTACACTTCTCGTGTCCTATTCCATCTGTCTGTCTCCTCCCTGCTTCTTGTAAACCTTGTAACCTACTCTGTGCAGAGCACTGTGCTAGCCCTCGGGAGAATGCGGTTCAAGCTTGAAGCGTGATCCCTGTCTTGAGCTTAAAATTGTTTATAATAATAATAATGTTGGTATTTGTTAAGTGCTTACTATGTGCCAAGCACTGTTCTAAGCACTGGGGTAGATACAGGATAATCCAGTTGTCCCACTTGAGGCTCACAATCTTAATCCCCATTTTACAGATGAGGTAACTGAGGCACCAAGAAGTCAATTGACTTGCCCAAAGTCACACAGCCGACAGGTGGCGGGGCCAGGATTAGAACCCATGACCTCTGACTCCTAAGACCGTGCTCTTTGCACTGAGCCACGCTGCTTCTCTGTAAACTCAGAACACCACCCTCCCATTTGTCAAGAACACGCTTCCTCCTCCCTTAAAAGATTCCTCAAATTTCTCCTGGGTCTTTTTTCCATATTGTTTGATAGAGTGTATGCAACAGTATTTATTAAGTGCCTACTGTGTGGAGAGCACTGTAGTACGCTCTTGGGAGAGTAAACTACAACAAAGTTGGTATATACTTTCTCTGCCCACAACAGGCTTATAGTCTAGAGAGAGAGATAGATGTTAATAAAAATAAATAATTTATAATATATAATTTTAGATTTTCAATCCACTAGATTCTAAGCTCCTGAAGGACCAGCTCTGTTGTATTGTACTCTCAAGGCTTAGTGCAGTGTTCTTCACGAGGTAAGCACCCAATACCACTGATAAGACAAAATGGTCACAGTTTCTGTGTATAACCTTTAGGATTTCAGTATTCTCTTTAATCAAACAAACACAAAAGAAAAATCAAATGTACGGTTTGAAAACCATATTATTCTCAACCGGTGTTTGACAACAAACTTGTATTCTAATAGGTAAAATGAGCTTTTTACTCTTGGTTTTAGACAAGAAAGCAGGATTTTCCTTTCACTGACTTTTCAGGTGGTCCAATAATGCTTTACTGGCTCAGGGGAAGAAAAAAGTAGCTTACTAGTTGTGGGTGTCCTGCTACCCAAAGTCATATATCTCTATTTGCCTCGTCTTGGTAATCCAAGGCAATTTCAAAATTTACAGTGAAAACGCTTTTCTAAATATTCCTTTTGAGAAAGTGTTAAAGATGAATTAAGAAAAAAATCCCGAAGTCCCAGATTAAAGTTTCAATTTGAATTTCTGGTAATGTACCCTCTGAAAATAATTACTTGTCCTTCAAAGAACTTGTTCCATTCAATATGAATTGTGGACATTACCAATTTTTCCCAATAAGAAATCTATATCCTGAAATCCACCACAGAAACTCGTCATTGTGTCACTGGTTTCAAACTTGAACCATTTTACCCTTTAATACCACAAATTCAAATGCTGAGGAGGATTCATGCCTGAACAGTTTTGTTTAATCAGAATTGCAGTTTAAAAAAAAAATTGTCATATCATGCCCATATGCATCATGTTCTTCAAGTGCACTAGAGAGGGACTGATGTTTGTGGTTTCTCATATCTTCTCTAATGTCTGGGAAAGCCACCTAGATAGATTCAGCTGAAATCAGTCAATCAGTCTTATTTAGTGAGCACTTACTGTGTGCAGAGCACCATACTAAGCTCTTGGGAGAGTACAACATAGCAATTTATAGACCCATTTCCTGCCCATAGTGACAATGTGGGCAGGGAATGTGTCTGATATTGTTGGCTTGTACTCTCCCGATCACTTAGTATAATGCCCTGCATGCAGTAAGCACTCGATAAATACGATTGCTTGATTAAAAAAGATAGTTCCCTGTTAAATGCATGATGTTGAATTGTGTCTGGCCTCTCTGTTGCCATTCTTTTCCCTTTTTAGCCCATGTTTCTTTCAACTGCCCAGATCATTTTCCTAAAACATCCATTCTTTCGCACATTCGTCCACTCCTCACAAAACTCTTATGGCTGCCCATTACTTTCTACATCAAGCAGAAACTCACAGCCATTGGCTTTAACCACTCATTCAGGTCTCTCCCCACTACTTAATCTTTCCTTCTTTACCATTACCCTCCATTCCACCCACTTCACTCCTCTCTAGGCAAGTTACTCACTATGCCTAGTTACTCACTATGCCTTGTTTTCGACTCTTGACCCTGACCTCTTTCTCACTTTTTGCCTCTGCCTGGAACTCCCTCCTGCTTCACATCAAGCAAACCACTGCTTGCCCAATCTTCAGAGCCTTACATAAATTACATTTCTCCCAGAAAGCCTTCCCAGATTAGTCTCTCACCTTCCTTCCCTCTTTCACCCCCCCCCCCCACTAATTATAATAATAATAATGATAGTGATATTTTTTAAGCACGTACTATGTACCAGACACTGTACTAAGTGCTGGGGTGGAAACAAGCAAATCAGGTTAGACAGAGTCACCGTGTTTATCCCCATTTTACAGATGAAGTATCTGAGGCACAGAGAAGTGAAGGGACTTACCCAGGCTCACACAACAGACAAGTGGTGGAGCTGGAATTAGAACCCAGGTCCGTCTCATATCAGGCCCCCCGCTCTATCCATTCTATCCACTGCTTCTCTAAAGTCATGCTGCTACTTTTCTGACCTTTCAGCTGCTGTTGCTTCCATGGCAGCAGCTGTGATCCTTGGGGGAAAAGCTTCTATAGGCCCAGCCTACTTCTTCCCGTGGCCCAAGTCTCTGACCTGCAGGAGAAAAGGCCCTGATGCCTGCGTTTACCCCTCTTTATGTCCAGCTACGTCTTGCCTCCTGCTCTTTCGAACACCAAGGAAGCAGAGATTAAATTTGCTAGTTTTGTGCTTTGACAAATTTAGGTACCGTGGACCACTGGAGTCACAATTGTACAATTTATAGACTTGGCACTTTTATTCATAAGAAAAAGACAAGACAGAACCTTTTTTTTAAGCTGACAGTCATGAATTTTGGTATGAAACCAGTGTCTGGATTGTAGAGTTTTCCTAAATGTAACATGTATGAGAAATTGTACCCTGCTGCTTTCCTCTGGTTGTAGTTTATTTTAATGCCCGTATCTCCCACTAGATCAGAAGCCACTAAAGGTCAGGAATTATGTGTACTAACACTGTTGAATTGTACTCTCCCAAGTGTTTACTATAGTGTTTTGCACACAGTAAGCACTCAACTACTATCGATTTTCAATAGGTCAATCACTCAATCAGTTGTATTTATTGAGCACTTACTCCATGCAGGGCACTGTACTCAGTACTTGGGAGAGTGCAGTATTACAGAATTAGCAGATACTTTCCCTGTCCTCGTGAGCTTACAGTCTAGAGGGAACTGATTGAAGTAATGTTCTGTATATGGAAGTCTCAGGGTGTTTTTCCTGTTGCTGTTAAACTGACACATACTCCCATCTCGCTATCCACTCAGAGGTAATGTATAAGACATGATTTGTGGCTTACTTTTATAGAGAATCACTTTTCTGCCACATTTCATTTTGATCGGAGCCCATATCCATAGAGCCTGTAACAACACAGGCAGTTTCTGCATATTTGGGAATGTTGATCCTCGTTCCAGCTCATCCTAGCAATTTTGGAGACTAGCCCAGATACAATAAAGGTTCAAACAGTCAACTTCTTCATTTGCACTGGTCCAAATTAAAATGTTTGTAAGACAGTGAAAAAGAAAAGCCACAAATTAGATGCTACTAAAGAGGAAAGAGCAAATTACAACTTGAATGTGACTTAATAATAATTATGGTACTAGTTAAGCACTAGTGTCAGGCAGTGTTCTGAGCACTGGGGTAGGTACAAGATAATCGGGTAGACACAGTCCCAGTCCCACATGGGGCTCACAGTCTTAACCCCCATTTTACAAATGAGCGAACTGAGGCACAGGCAAGTTAAGCAACTTGCCTAAGGTCACCCAGCGCACAAGTGGCATAGCTCGGATCAGAACCCATGACCTGACTCCCAGGCTTAAGGCCTATCCACTATGCCATGTTGCTTCTTATTATGTGACTTTTTGTTAGATAACGGTTGGGGTTCCTATTTACTCTCATTGATTTGGAAAATGAATGTTCTTGGCAATTCACGTGAACACTTTAGAAGTATCATTTTGTTTTAAAAAAAATGGCTTACTAAAGTAAAATGTAAGCTAAAACTCTCCTTGGCTTTATCTTAATCCTTTTTGTTTCTATAACTTCTGGCTATGTAGCTCTCCCATTTCTGTTCATAGCCGCTTATCTCCCCTGCTCTTCCTGTTCAGATAGTTGGAAATGAAGAAGGAACGAACTATCAATTCTAAATTGGTACATTTCCCCCAATGGAGATAGCTAAAGAGTCATTTTATTTCCCTTAACACTTCAGTTCATGCAGGAGTTTTCCTACCATATTGTACCCAAACCAAATGATTGTAGATTCAAGGTGACTCACTAAAAATCTGATATCCTCAGTCCTGTCATAATAGGAAGTTTTATGTTTTAATGACATTTGTTAAGCACTTACTATGTTTCAGTTACTATACTAAACACTGGAGGAGATACAAGATAATCAGGTTGGACACAGTCCATGTTCCATATGGGCCTCAAAGTCTTAATCCCTGTTGTATAGATAAGGTAACTGAGGCACAGATAAATTAAATGACTTGCCCAAGGCCACACAGCACACAAATGATGGAGCAGAGATTTGATCCCAGGCCCTCTGACTGCCAGGCCTGTATTCTTTCCACAAGGATGTGCCTTTTCTTGATTTGTTTGCTGTACACATTTTGGCTCTTGGACTCTAAGGGAATTAAGGAATGTTTTTTCAACAGTGCAAGCTGGTTTAAATTATTTATATTAATGTCTGTCTCCCATTATAGACTGTTAGCTTGTTGTGGGCAAGGAACCTGCATTGTATTGTACAGTATTCTTGTACTGTACTCTCTCCTGCTCTTACTACAGCGTTCTGCACGCAGTAAGCCCTCAAATTCAATTGATTGACCAATTGGTTTAGATGTGGCATAACACGATGTTAGAAGGAACTGTTGCTTGCTTGAGTGTGGATTTGGAGGAGGGTAGTACAGCACATTTCCTTACTTCCATGTGTTCTGTGTTACAGAGCTGGGTGTATCTAATAATCATGATGATGATGGTTTGTGGTGAGCACTGTACTCAGCGCTGGCGTAATCAGCAAGCTAATAGGACTGGACACAGTTCCTTTCCCACATGGGGCTCACAGTCTTAATCCCCATTCTACAGATGAGGTGATTGAGGCCCAGAGGAGTTAAGCGATTTGCCCAAGGTCACACAGCAGCCTTGTGGTGGACCTGAGATTAGAACCCCAGGGAGTTCTGACTCCCAAGCCTGTGCTCTTTCCAGTATGCCATGCTGCTTCCTAAAAATGAAGCAAAGCTTTTGCAGAGCAAAACATGTCAAGAGTTTTTTCAAAAAAATAGCATGTTAATATACTTTAGTATGTAGCTAAAATCTTGCATCATTTCTTGCACACATCTTCACCAGATTCTATTAATTTCTTCAGTGATCATCTCTGTTAACCTCATCCTTCCACACACTCACTGACACAAACTAAGGGAGCACATTCACAGGGTACGTATCCACAGTCATCCTTACAAGTATCTCTCTCAGTAAAATAATAATAATGATAATGGTATTTGCTAAGCGCTTACTATTGCCAAAAACTGTTCTAAGCGCTGGGACGGATACAAGGTAATCAGGTTGTCCCATGTGGGCCTCACAGTCTTCACCCCAGTTTTAAAGATGAGGTCACAGAGGTACAGAGAAGCAAAGTGGCTTGCCCAAGTCACACAGCGGACAAGTGGCAGGGGCGGGATTAGAACCCACGTTCTCTGACTCCCGAGCCCGTGCTCTTACCACTAAGGGATGCTGCTTCTCCAAAAATTTGTTATAGTGCTTTTATTGCTAAAGCGCTCTCACATTAATTAGTTCATTTTGAACCTTCACAACACCCCTGTGAGGTAGGAGAAACAAGGCAGGTATTATTATCCCCATTTTACAGATGGAGAAACTGAGGTACAGAGAAGTGAAGTGACTCTCCCACGGTCACACGGCAGACTAACGGAACGGATCGGACTCAAACCCGGTTTCTCCAGCTTCTATTATGGCCTCCTACCGCTTTACCACACCATGTGGCCTACTGGATAGAACATAGGCCTGGGAGTCAGAACGACCCAGGTTCTAATCCCAGCTATGCCACTTGTGTGCTGGGTGATCTTGGTCAAGTCACTTAGCTTTTCTATGCCTCAATTACCTCTTCTGTGAAATCAGGACAGGGACGGTGTCCAACCTGATTATGTTGTATCTATCTCAGCACTTAGTACGTGCCTGGCACATAATAAGCACTTAACAAATATAATAATTATAGTATTTGTTAAGTGCTTACTATGTACCAAGCACTGTTTTAAGCACTGGGGTAGGTACAAATCAGTCAGGTTGGACACAGTACCTGTCCCACATAGGGCTCACATGCTTAATACCCATTTTACAGATGTGAACTGAGGCCCAGAGAAGTGAAGTGACTTGAGCAAGGTCACACAACAGACATGTGGTGGAGCCGGGATTAGAACACGTGACCTTCTGACTCCCAGGTTTGTGCTTTATCCACTACATCAAGCTACTTCTCCAAATACTATAAAAAATACCTAATGAGACGAATCACTAATTCTGGATCTTGTCATGCAGAATATAGGATCTCTGTGGCATCCACAACATATAGCAAGGGTACACCTAGCAGAAGAATGGAATCCATTCAGAAGGAATTTGATATCACTCAGTTCAGGGGAAATTATTTTTGCTAAAGTGATTGTACATCCAATCTTGGAGTTTAAAGAATGTTTGTTTTTCCATAGACTGAGTTAGGTTACTCATTTTACTCAGTCTTCTGCACAGACACTCCTCAGGAATGGGTTTTATGAGTTGCCATTGAATAATAGATTTCACAACCCTTCCCATGTGACCTGAGTTGTCACTGTCACGCTGCTATTGAAGACATCAGAGACATCTCAAGCAGAGGGCTTTTTCTGCAGAGCACTGCCCTAAATGCTTGGATGAGTGCAGTAGAGTTAGTAGGGTACAGGAGAATTTGTAGAGTTCAAGGCGTTTAGTCAATCAGATGTATTTACTGAGTGCTTACTATGCAGAGCACTGTACTAAGCACTAAAATGAATGAATTACAGGTAAAGGGAAGTAATAGGACACAAAGATATCTAAATAAGTGGTAATAATAATAATAATAATGTTAGTATTTAAGCGCTTACTATGTGCAGAGCACTGTTCTAAGCGCTGGGGTAGACACAGGGGAATCAGGTTGTCCCACGTGGGGCTCACAGTCTTAATCCCTATTTTACAGATGAGGGAACTGAGGCACAGAGAAGTGAAGTGACCTGCCCACAGTCACACAGCTGACAAGTGGCAGAGCTGGGATTCGAACTCATGAGCCCTGACTCCAAAGCCTGTGCTTTTTCCACTGCGCCACGCTGCTTCTTTACTGCTGGTACAGAGGGGCGGGACTGCTAACTGCTTGGAAGACAGGGAAGTGCTGAAGTGAAACTGAGGTTGAAATAGCTTATGGAAATGAGAGAGAAATCAGGGAAGACTTCCTGGTGGAGATGTTGTTTGTTTTTTTTAAAAGGTGCCTTGAATACAGGAAGTTCTTGGAACCTTCCCAACCTGGTGAGGACTGACCACTTGCAACTATGAGACATGCAATGCTCTTATAACTCTCACTAAACCCCCATCAATTTGCTGTTTGATGCTAGTGCTCTCTCAGATGGAGAGGATGTGGTTCCCTCATGGCTAAAGGGTATTCTTTCTATCTCATACCTATCCCAATGCTTAGCACACAGTAAGCATGACAGGTGGTGGTCAGGTGACTTCTATCCCTGTAGGTCAGGGTGCCCTCTCAGCTACCGAAGCTGAGCTGAGGTCTTTTGAGGGGGTTTTGGTTCTCTTATGGCAGGGGATCATACCTTCTTTTTTTTTTTTAATGGTACTTGTTAAGCAAATGCAAATACCAGGCACTGTACTAATCACTGGGGTAGATATAAGCTAACTAGGTTGGACACAGTCTCTATCCCACATAGGGCTCACAATCAATCCTCATTTTACAGACGAGGGAACTGAGGCACAGAGAAATGAAGTGGTTTGCCCAAGGTCACACAGCAGATAAGTGGCGGAGCCAGGATTAGAACCCAGGCTCTTCTGATTGCCAGGCCTGTGCTCTATCCATTAGGACACACTATCCCACTCCCATGCCTCCTGCACACGGTCCTTGGCAACAGACCAGAGCTGCAGAGTGGAGAGGGAGTTCCGAGAAGGAGCGGTCGTGGGGGGAATTCTATCTGGCTTTGGGTGGGTGTGGGGAATAACTGTGGTGATGGCAACCTATGCAACTGGAGGTCACAGTGGGAGTTCCTCGGGCCTGGGGGCTTCATTCATTCAATCGTATTTATCGAGTGCTTACTGCGTGCAAAGCACTGTACTAAGCACTTCAGCCCCGTGAGCCCCTGAATCAATCCGTGCCACTTGGGTCTCTGCCAGAGCTTGCTCCTGTAGGGCAACGGGTAGTTTCTGAAGAATATTCTTGAAGAGATTTTTCTTATGTATATGAATATATTTGGAAGCAATAGAGGTTGAAGGTATATAATAGTGCCGTGGGTGGAGGTCAGGTGGTGAGTAGCCAAGTGCTTGGATGACCCAGAATCAATTGCTCAGTGGTTGAGTGCTTACTGTTCTAAGTGCTTGGGAAATACAATACTGTATGGTAGGGTATAGATGATGATGGGAAAACAGGGAGGAAAGGTGAGAGATTAATCAGGAAAGACCTCCTGGAGGAAATGTAATTTGGGTAAGGCCTTGATGATGGGTTGAGCAATAATCTGGATTTTAAGCAGGAAGGACTTCTAGGCAGAAGGGTGGGTGTGAGAGGTTGGCGGAGAGAGAGAGACGGAACAAGGCACTGTGAGTGAGCTGGCAGTAGAGGAAGGAAGCAGCATGGCATGTGGAGCACAGGCCTGTGAGTCAGAAGGATTTGGATTCTAATCCCTGCCCTGCCATTTGTCTGCTGTGTGACCTTGGGCAAGTGACTTCACTTTTCTATGCCTCAGTTTCCTCATCTGTAAAATGGGGATTAAGACTGTGAGCCCCTTGTGAGACAGGAGCTGAATCCAACCTAATCACCCTGTATCTACCCCCAGTGCTTAGAACATTGCCTGGTGCATAGTAAGCGCTTAACAAATACCATTAAAAAAAAAAAAGCAAAGAAGCTGAGCTGGAGTATAATGGAAAAAAAGGGAGGTTAAGTAGGGGAGAGGGGGGTTGAGTGTTCAAAGCCAATGGTCAGGAGTCTGCTTGATGCAGAGAGGAATGGGCAGCCATTGGAGTTTTGTGAGGAGTGGATCGATATGCACAAAATGGTATTTTAGGGAAGTGATCTGAGTAGCAGAGTGAAGTGTGAATCTTTAGTAAAGGGGAGAGTCTGAAATAAGAGAGGAGGTCTATGCAGGGGATATGGGGATATGACAAGTGCCTGGGTCAGCATGATGACCATTTTGTTGGAGAGGGATAGGACAGATCCTGGCACTGCTGTGGAGAAAGAAAGAACTGATGGGATTTGGCAGAAGACTGAATATGGGGGTTGAAAGAGTGGGAGGAGTCAAGGATAATGCCAAACTTTATGGGCTTGAGAGATGGTGTGGATGATGATGTTGATGCAGTCAACTATGGTGGAACACATAAGTGGAGAATGAGAGGAAGATGAGTTCACCTTTGGATGAACTGAGCAAGGTACTGGTGGGTCATCCAAGTACATGTCTGGGGCAGGAGAAAATGCACATTTCTTCCCCAAGGAGTGCTGCTCTTGATTCTGTTTTCTATTTCCCCCTTTTTTTTGTGATGCCCAAAGAAACAACAGCTCCAATACTTTTTTCTCTGCTTCTTTCTGGGACTTGACTGCATTTGGAGGTAGCAGGTGCACAGAATGATGTCCTGATCTCTTGAATAAATCCTCTAAAAAGAATGCTAGTAAACCAATATTTCTTGTCACTTGTGGATTCAAGCAAATTACTTATTGAGCATGATGCAGTGTGATCTTATTTTCTGCCGTTACTGAGAATGACTGTATAGTCATTTCTTTTAAGATTGAAACAGTAGAGTTTATCCAGGGGATATCACATCGTGTACAGAGCCCTGTGTCAAGAGCGGTGGAGCTGATAAAGGAGATTTAGGATTCCACAGCTGAAATGTTTGCTTCTAATGTCCCCTATATGTATTTTATAAATGTCCCCAATGAAGAGAACCTCTGGCCTCATGTGCAATTTAAGCATTATGTATAGTAATTCTATCTTTGGATTTAGATATTTCTTAATTTTTATGTGGTATTCGTAACACAGCCCATATATTAATTTATTTAAATGTCTGTTTTGGGATTATAAAATGTCAGTATTGCGTAGCTAGAAATGAAGATTTGACTATCTTGACTATTACAATGGGAGCCAGGAATGTATGTACCAACTCTGTTGTATTGTACTCTGCCAAGTGCTTAGTACAGTGCTCTGCACACAGTAAGCACTCAATAAATACTATTTATGGAATTTAGTGTCATTTATTGATAGCACATACTATTTATACTCCAAAGCACATACCTTTTATTTCACTTTCATGCTGCATTCAAACTGTAACAACATTGCTTTTTTTTTTTCTTGATCAGAAATCGGTATTAGGACTTCCAAAGTAAACTCTACAGTGGATAAATTAATTCAACACCAATTTTAAGAATCTAGATTGCATGACTTGTAAGATGCAACTTTTCCTTAACTTTAACTTTTCCATTAAAAACTCTTCTGTTGCAAAAGACCACCATATGGGTAACTGGTAATTTTGAAAGGTAATCTTTGCCTTTGAGTTAGTTTTGCCTATTCAAACTTAACTGTAAACAATAGACTGTAAGCTCCTTGAGGTTAGAGATCATGGTTAACAAGTCATATTTTCCCATACACTTAGAACAGGGCTCTGCACATAGTAAGTGCTTAATAAATACCAATCGAACAGTCTTAATTTTTGAGCACTTAAGTGCTTGGGACAGTACGATATAACCAAGTCAATAGATATGTTCCTTGCCCAACAAGATCTTATAGTCTAGAGGTGGAGACAGACATTAAATTACAGATACATTTGTGAGTGTTAGGACTGAGGGTGGGATAAATAAAGGGTACAAATCTAAGTGGAAGGGTGATGCAGAAGGGAGAGGGAGAAGGGGAAATGAGGGCTTAGATGGGAAGGCCTCATGGAGGAAATGTGATTTTTTAATAAAATGACAGTGGGGAGAATAGTGGTCTGTTGGATATGAAGGCGGAGAGGGAGTTCCAGGTCAGAGACAGGACGTGGGTGAGAGATTGGTGGTGTACTAGATGAGATACAGTGATGTTAGCATTAGAGGAGCAAAGGGCTGGCTTGTAGTAGGAAAGCAGTGAGACAAGCTAGGAGGGGGCAAGGTGATGGCTCTAAAGCTGATGATGAGTTTGTTTTTGAGGGGTTGAATGGACAACTCCTAAAGGTTCTTAAGGAGTGGGTAGGCATAAACTGTACATTTTTTTTTTTTTAAGTCTGACAGCAGAGTGAAGTAAGAACTGGAGTGGGGAGAGGCCGGTAGGTCAGCAAAGAGGCTGATGCATTAGTGAGGGTGGGATAGGATAAATGCCTGGATTAAGGTGGTAGCAGTTTGGATGGAGAGGAAAAGGTGGATTTTAGTGATGTTGTGAAAGTTAAACCAACAGGGTTTAGTGATAGATTTAATATGTGGGTTGAATGAGAGAGAGGAGTCAAGGATAATGACGGGCTTATGGACTTGTGAGACAGGAAGGTTGGTGGTGCTGTCTACAGTGATAGAAAAGTCAGGGAGTGGACAGGCTTTGGGTGGGAAGATGAGGAGTTCTGTTTTAGACATGATACCTTTGAGATGATGGCTTGACATCCAAGTAGAGCTGTCTTGAAGGCAGGAGGAAATATGAGACTATAGAGAAGGGGAGAGGACCGAGCTGGAGATGTAGATTTGGAAATCATCTGTGCAAAGATGATAGTTGAAGCCAAGGGAGCGAATGAGTTCTCCAAGGGAGTGGGTGTAGATGGAAAATAAAAGGGGACCCAGACTGACCCTTGAGGGACTCCCACATTTAGGAGGTGGGAGGCAGAGGGGGAATCCATGAAGAAGACTAAGAATGAGCAGGCAGAGAGATAGTACCACCAGGAAAAGGTAGTGTCAGTGGAGCCAAGGTTGAATAACATTTCCAGAAAGGAGTGGTCGACACTGCCAGAGTCAGTTGAGAGGTTGGAGAGGATTAGGATGGTGTTGAGGCCATCGGATTTGGCAAGAAGGAGATCATTAATGACCCTTGAGAGGGCATTTTCCCTGGAGTGAAGGAGATTCATTCATTCATTCAGTAGTATTTATTGAGCACTTACTATGTGCAGAGCACTGTACTAAGCACTTGGAATGTACAATTTGGCAACAGATAGAGACAATCCCTGCCCAATGACGGGCTCACAGTCTAATCGAGGGAGACAGACAGCAGAGCAAAACAGAACAAAACAAAAACAAGACAACATTATAGGAAGCTAGATTGGAGGAGGTGAGGAGACAATTGGAGGAGAGGAAGTGGAGGCAGCAGGTTTGTGGAGTTTGGAGAGGCATGGTAGGAGGGAGATGGGCTGATAACTGCAGGGAGACCTACCATTGATTAATTGTAAATATAGAATTTAATATGTATATAGAAGACCAAATGTGTAATACAAGCTTTCCATAAAAAATGATATAAAGATTTCTACAGAATGCGGTATTTGAGTGCAGATTGCTTCGCCATAACATGGTTGTGAATTGGACATAGTATGCTGTGGCTCTGCAAGAAGGTTATTTTCTAGCAGGATCATAGGAGATGTGCTGTGGTGTTGATCAAATGGTATCAAGGAAGGAATACAAATCCCTAGCCCTCTGAGTCTAGCCCTCAGCCACATGTGCGTTTAAAATGTCTTGCTGCTCTAGTAATTCACCTCCAAAGATCAGGATACCAGATGGGGGTAGGGGTGAGTTAACGCTAACCCTGCCAATTAGATTGCTGACAAAATCAAAACCATCAGACATGAATTTCCCTCATCTCTCCAACTGCCTCTTACCTCTCTCACATTCATCTTTCCAGGCCTTCTTTTGAGGAGATTTCATGCCTGCTTTTGAAATCAGCTGCCTATGACCGAATCCCTGAGCTCATCCTTTCACACCTTATAATCAGCCAATGGTATTTACTGAGTGTTTACTCTATGCTGAGCAGGGTATTACAGTATCCATTTTCGTCATAATTCTGAGTGAAGAAAACCAGTTGCATCAAGCCAAACACTCCTGGTTCGGGGTCTGCGGATAGTTCTGTCTGAGTTTAGGTCTTCAGGAGAGAGGAAGAGTCCTCTCATATTCCATATTCATATTCATATCCCATATTCTGTTTAATAGCTACTTTGTAAAAAAGCGAAGGGGACAGAGAAAGTCCATGCCATTACTTAATCCAATTGTAAACTCAGAATGTACAGAAGAAAAATTTGGCACTCCTCTCTTGGCTACCCTGATGTTTTCAGCAAATGGCAGTTCATTCCTAAAGTAGCCATGACATTTCAGTTTCTAATTTCCCTTTCCATTTTTTTCCATGTTATGGAAATCCAGCGGGCAGGGCAGTGTTTATCACCTCTATTGTATTTTACCCTCCCAGCGGTTTAGACTGTGCTAGCTTTGAGACTGAGGCTACTGTGGGCAGGGATTGTCTCTATTTTTTTCTGGACTGTATTTTCCAAGCACTTAGTACAGTGCTCTGCATACAGTAAGCACTCAATAAAAATGATTGAATGATTTGAATGAATGAGTGTTTAGTGCAATATCTGTAAATAATAAGTTCTCAATAAATACCATTGATTGGAGAAATCGAAGCTGTATGTCATGGTTGATAGAGCACAGTCCTGGGAGTCAGAGGACCTTGTTTCTACTCCTGACTCTGTCACTTGTTTGCTGTGTGGCTGTAGTCAAGTTACTTCATTTCTTTCTGCCTCAATTTTTTTGTCTCTATAAATAGGGATTCAGTACCTCTAACCCCTCCTGTTTAACCTGTGAGCCTTGTGTGGGGCAGAAGCTTAATGTGATATCATTACCTTATATCTACCTCAGAACTTTGTCAACAGCGAATGCATGACAAGTATGACAATCATTCTTAAGAAAAATGTACAGCCTAGAATTCCTGCAGTATGTGGATGTTTTGATTAGTTTTACAAGATTCCTTCTAACTAATTTGTAGTAGCTTCTTTAACCACCATCTTGTTTTCCTTTGGGTTTTTTCACTTTGTTCAATTCTGCTTAAGATTTATTCATTGTGTCTTTAATATTTAATGTTTATTAATCCATGAATTGCCACTTTTTCTTGCTTATAATGCAAAGGCCTTTCCATAAATTTATCAAGCTTTTTTTTTCAACCTTTCAGAATTTTTTATGGTGTTTAAATGCATTCTATGTGGCAGACTACTAAGCACTGGAATCGATACAAGATGATCAAGTTGGATTCAATCCATGTCCCGCATGAGGTTCACAGCTTTTTACCTCATTTTACAGATTAGGTAATTGAGGCACAGAGAAATAAAGTGACTTGCCTAAGGTCACACAGTAGACAAGTGGTGAAGCAAGGATTAGAACCCAAGTCCTCTGACCCCCCTCGGCCCGTGCTCTTTCCACTAGGCCATGTTGCTTCTAGTGGCCTAGTGGAATTACAATTACCATTTATTTTGCGTTTAGACTATTTCTATAAAGTACAGCGTAGCAGAAATCGTAGAGACTCTACAAGAAAAATGTGGTGAAAAGACCTATTTTTATGTTTATATTGGGAGTTTTTACTGTTAGGGTGTGGTGGCAATTGGAAAAATCAAGTTCTGGGGGAAAAATTTTGGCATATAGAACATTGAAGAAGGGTCCAGAATGAATTCGGGTTTCTGGGAATGTGAATTTCTATGGTTTGTTATCTATGGTTTGTTACAGTGCTGTTTTCAGAAATAGTATATCTCTTAGAGTACTTATCATAGATAGCAAAGTCATGTAACTCCCCACTCTATGCAACATTTACTTGTAATTTTAAATTTGATGCTGTATTTAAGGTTATTTTCATATAGATTTCTTGGATGACTTAAAATTTGTTGTAGAAAAAAGCTCTTTTAATGATTGTTTTTTTTTCCATTATGGGTAGAAATCTTCAGCCTTTTCTAGTAAGATTGATCACTGATCTATGAAATGATGTAGATCATAGGGAGGAAAATGTTCAGTGTTAAATGATTTTCATGGGAATTCAATAATAGTGTGTTTAATAAAGAGAAATTGGCCTCTGCTTAGATTTTTCACATTTAGTTTCGCTTCACCTTCTTGCCTGATCATTAATCAATCAATCAGTCGTATGTATTGAGTGCTTACTTTCTGCAGGATACTGTACTAGGCACTTGGGAGAATACAGCACAACGATATAACTGACACATTCCCTGCCCATAGAAAGCCTATAGTCTAGACGGGGAGACAGACAGTAATATAAAAAATAAATATTATGGATATGTACGGTGAATAATGAATAAAGGGAGCAATTCAGGACAATGCAGAAGGTAGTGGGAAAAGAGGAAATGAGGGCCTCTTGCAGGAGATGTGCCTTCAATAAGACCTTGAAGGGGGAGAGAGTAATTGTCTGTTAGATATGAAGAGGGAGGGCATTCCAGGCCAGAGGCAGGACATGGACGAGGGGTCGGTGGCAAGATAGACAAGATAGAGGTACACTGAGTAGGTTGGCATTAGAGGAGCCTAGTGGGCGGGCTGGGTTGTAGAAGAGGAGTAGCAAGGTTAGGTAAGGGGCAAGGTGATTCAGTGCTTTAAAGCCAATGGTGAGGAGTTTCTGTGTGCTGAAGTAAATGGGCAATCACTGGAGGTTCTTGTGGAGTGGTGGCTGAACGTTTTTGTAGAAAAATGATCCAGGTAGCTGAGTGAAGAGTGGACTGGACTGGAGAGAGACAGGAGGCTGGGAGGTCAGCAGAGAGGCTGATAAAGTAATCAAAGCAGGATGGGATACATGCTTGGATTAACATGGTGGCATTAGCATTGGAAAACTGTTTTCCAGTCACCACATTAGGCAAAGTTCCATCATATTAACTCAGTTTAACACTGCTTAGATTTAAAAGGAGTTTTATGCTAAATATCAATTGATTATTACTTTGCCTAATCTCTAGTCAGGGTATAATTGTAACTGCTTATATTCTAATTTGGGTCAAGTAATCTTAATAAATGGAAATTTGATTATTAACTTGGATCATTCAAATTTACCACATTTCATATTTGAGTAACTGACTTTTTCAGAACCGAAGAGATAAAGCAAAAGCAATTGCATTTGAAAGTGAACCAGATCCAAATATAAAGTAGCATGTTTTGTGTGTCCATTTTATAGAAATCAAATTTAGGTTATGAGTCAATTTATTAAACTTAGTACAGGGAGCTTCTGTTATATTCTCCCGAGTGCTGAGTACAGTGCTTTGCACAGAGCAAGCATTCAGTAAATGCCATTCATTTATTTAGGGATCATCTAGGCTGTTCCCTTTCTAGTCTTGAAACATAATGACAACAATGGTATCTGCATGATCAGTCAAAAGAGAACTCTTATCACTTTGTGGAATTGAGAGATCAAATTTTCCCCTGTGCTAGGAATGCTAATTTTTGGTGATGGCTAGAAAAATTAAAACTGCATTTTAGTCTCCAGTAATATGTCAAGAATCCTTCAATATGGATGGTTCTACAAAATATTTATGTGTGCATTAACACATTTCTAACATTTTCTTTTTGTGAGTTCTTTTTCACTCCGTATATGGTAATAAATAATCAAAATTGTAAGCTTCCCTGAAGAAAACTCCTTTGACATGACTCATTTCATGAGCTTTATTTGACTCGGAGAAGACTGTCTCTGAAAATTTAGAAAAGTCTTAGAGAGTTTCAGAATACTGACAAGACATACTAATAAAAATGGAAATGGCTTTGTAGGAAAAAGTTCATTCTATAAATGGTTCTTTGAATATGTCCCTAGTAACAACTGGAAACAGGCAGCCTTTTTTAGTCGAATATATTTCTGTTAAGAAAAACAGTCATAGAGAAATATTAGATAGTGATGTAGCAGAAAATGTGATTATCATCCACTTCTAATATTTAAATTGGATAACAGTTCACTTGGATGCAGACCACAGACAGGTAAATTCAGAGCAACATCCATATGTCTTATTAGGTCTGATTAACATTTGTGATTAGAGCCACTGTACATTTTGAAGGAATCAATCCAATTATAAGTCAACGATTACATATTCTTAGACTGAATTCCCTCCTGCTGTGAGTATTCAGAGATATCCAGACTGTAGTGTGACCAACTTGTGTTGTTGACTTTTTTTAAAATGGTATCTGTTAAGTATTTACTATGTGTCAAACCCTGTTTTAAGTGCAGGGGTAGGTACAAGTTAATTAGGTTGGACACAATCCCCGCCCCACATGGAGTTCACAGTCTTGGTAGGAGGGAGAACAGGTATCCCCATTTTAAGTTGAAGAAACTGAGGCACTGAGAAGTTGTGACTTGCTCAAGGTCACACAGCAAGTAATTGGCAGAGCTGGGATTAGAACCCAGGTCCTTCTGACTCCCAGGCTCATACTCCCTCCACAAGGCCAAGCTAGTTGAAAGAGGAAGCTACCATAGGCTTTACTTAGCAGACATCTCAAGAGAATCCAGTTCAGAGCCGAGGGCCTACTTTTTTGACACGTTTTTCTTCAGCTCAGGGATTGACTTCTTTCTCCAAAAGTTCTGGTAACACAGGAAAACTTGAAAAATTATCTTGAATTAAATTTCTCCCTCAGTGGGGATCAATGCAAAAACTGTCCAATCAGTCAGTTTTATTCATTCAGACAGTCAATCATATTTATTGAGCACTCACTGTATGCAGGGGACTATATTAAGCGCTTGGGAGAGTGCAATATAACAATTAGAACAGGCACATTCCCTGCCCACAATGAGTTTACAGTCTAGAGGGGAAGAAAGACAATGTACACAAAGTTACAGATATGTACATTAATGCTGTGGGGCTTTGAGGGGGAATGAATAAAGGGAGCAAGTCAGGATGATGCAGAAGGGAGTGGAAGAAAAGGAAAGGAGGGTTTAGTCAGGGAAGGCTTATTGGAGGAAATGTGCCTAGTCAATCAATTGTATTAATTGAGCACTTACTGAGTTCAGAGGACTGTACTAAGTGCTTGGGAGAGTACAGTAGTTGGAAGACACATTCTTTGTCCACAAGAAACTTAAAGTCTAAACAGACAGACAATATAAATAAACAAATTCTGGATGCGTACATAATAATTATAATAATTATGGTACTGGTTAAGTACTTACTATGTGCCAAGCATTGTTCTAAGCTTTGAGGTAGATACAAGTTAGGTTGGACACAATCCCTGTCCCACATAGGGCTCACTTCCTTAATCCCCATTTTATAGATGAGGTAACTGAGGTCCAGAGAAAGTTAATTGGCTTGACCAAGGTCACACAGCAGCCATTTGGCAGAGCTGGGATTAGAACCCCGACCATCTAATTTAAGTGCTGTGGGACTGAAGGTAGGGTGATTTAAAGGTGCAAAAGGGCTGTAACACGAGAGGCACACACTGTGAAAGAAGCATCAGTGCAAGAAGATTCAGAATCACAGGCATAATGCAAGTTTTTTTGGAACCGACACAGTAAGCAAACATTCAGTAAATACCACTGAATGATTCCAGGACAACTCGAACCAAGAGCGACTGAAGGAGATTTAACACTGATCTGAACCTGAAGGCCCACATGTATAAAGGTGACGGCCACTGCTCATCTATCTTTTGACCTACGTTTCCTTCAGACATTCATTCATTCATTGTCATATTTATTGAGCGCTTCCTGTATGCAAAGCACTGCACTAAATGTTTGGGAGAGTACAATACAACAATTAACAGACACATTCCCTGCCCACAACAAGCTCACAGTCTAGAGGGGGACCTGTCAGGTGCCTTTGATTTTTAGTGGTTAAAAAATAGTAAATCAATCAATCGGTGGTATTTTTTGAGCGCTGACTAATGCAGGGTACTGTACTAAGCGGTAGGGAGAGTACAGTACAAACAAATTAGCAGACACATTCCCTGCCTATAATGAGCGTGCAGTCGAGAGTGGAAGACAGATGGTGGTATGAATAAATACATAATTTATAATATGTAATTTAAAGATGTGTACATAAGTGGGATTGGGGGTGGGGAGAATATCAAATATCCAAAGGTCACAAATCTAAGTGGCTTCTCACTTTTTGGCATGTATTTCAAATTGGCCCAAGGTGATTAAAATTTAAAAAAAGGTTGAAATAAAGAATATTTTCAGCTGAGTCTTAAAGGCACATTTCCCAATAGTGAGCTATTATCATTCTAATCACACAACACTAGGTAGAAGAAAGTTCCTGAGACTTTGTTGAATAATCTCTTGACAGCAAAGTGATTTATAGCTGTGATCTATAATCTATAGTGACATCTGGTTTTCTTCAGAGAATTGAATGTTGACTTCAGTGTCTTACACAGTTGAGAGATTAAAAGAAAAATCATTAAAAGTGTAGGCTCTAAAAGAATGCCAGAATAAAGCTAATTTTAATATTGACATCCAAAATTTGTATTCTCAAAGATTGCTGACTGGTAAATTCAGAAAAATTGTATTTGCAATAGCTATCAGTTTTGTAATTTTGGTATTTATATAGTATATTCCAACTTTTTTTCCCTTTAACATCTGTCCTTTTACTAGTTGCTCTTGGATCTGTCCACTTGGATGATTGAGGCATCCTATGTGATTTTTCATTTTCCGTTCTCCTTTAAAAATCTTCTCAGGTCTGATGATAAGGTCAGAAAATCTTTCTTTGGGGACCCATTAATGAAAATAAATAAACCAAAGTGTTAGTTTTCAGAAGAAATGGGAATTTTTAGGTGCTTTAGAGATCAAGATCCAGAACAGAGAACTTTTTAATTGGGGTTTTAAATTAAAAAAACAAAAACAAAAATAAACTGACACACACACTTTAAACACTTCCCAAAAAGTGGGATTAACAATTGAACATCACAAGATTAAGAGGTGGGAGATTATCTGGAGAGTGTACTTTGGGAATGGGGAGAGGATAGTTAAGTTCTTTGTGGGCAGGGGACGTGTCTACCAACTCTCTTGTATTGTACTCTCCCAAGCTGTTATCACAGTGCTCTGTACACAAGTAACTGTTCAAATACCATTTGAAGCAGTGTGGCTTAGTGGAAAGAGCAAGGTCTTGGGAGTCAGAAGTCGTGGGTTTTAATCCTGGCGCCGCCACTTGTCTGCTGTGTGACTTTAGGCAAGTCACTTAACTTCTCTGAGCCTCAGTTACTTCATCTATAAAATGGGGATTAAGACTGTGAGCCCCATGTGGGACAACCTGATAACTTTGTATCTAGAGAAGCAGCGTGGCTCAGTGGAAAGAGCACGGGCTTTGGAGTCAGGGCTCATGAGTTCGAATCCCAGCTCTGCCACTTGTCAGCTGTGTGACTGTGGGCAAGTCACTTCACTTCTCTGTGCCTCAGTTCCCTCATCTGTAAAATGGGGATTAAGACTGTGAGCCCCACGTGGGACAACCTGATTCCCCTGTGTCTACCCCAGCGCTTACAACAGTGCTCGGCACATAGTAAGCACTTAACAAATACCAACATTATTATTGTATCTATTCCAACACTTAGATTAGTGCTTGGCACATAGTAAGCGCTTAACAAATACCATCATAATCAAATACTGTTGATCTAAGGTAGTCTTAGAAGTCTCTCAAAGGTCTAGTTCAATATCATAGTAGTCCAGAGGCATCTTGAAATCCACATTCCTTATGGATCTATCTTTGGGTGTCCAGTACTCCTAGAAAGGGCCCGGCCCTGTGAAAAGGCGTTGGACATTCAGCTGTATGCTACAGAGATGCTCTTCTGCTCCTTCCCCGAACAGTTGCCTTGTTACTTCCACTTGATCAGTGCCCCATGAGCCTCATTGCCTGCTTTGATCACTTCTGGGAGGGTTGAACTCTAGTGTCACCCACAAGACGAAAGTATGTTTGGAAAGTCGTATTTCCTGGTTCTGTTTTCCCCTACCCCATTTCTTCCATCACTTTTGCTGAGGATTTTAAAGGTGGTTTGCCATTATTACTGTAAAAATATACCTGTGAGGCTAAGCTGAGGTGTAATAGTAATTGTGTGAATGTGGCTGTGAGGCTCCAGTACTGAGTGACTCTGAGAGGGTGAGTAAGTGTGTGTGGGGGGTGGGGTGTGTGTGTGTGGGGGGGTGAAAGTTGGAGGAACAGTGGTGGTGATTTGAGCAATCAAGATGATTGTATAGGCTTCAGTACAACTAATGAAGAGAGACCTTGTAAAAAAAAAATGAGATTCCACCTGTTGTTTCATCTTTTACATCGTTAGAAAATGATTAAACTTTGGGGCACGTGTTGCTTTGCAAAATTAGTTTGTAAGCTCACTGAGAGTTTTCCCCACTTTTTGGATAGTGTTTTCAGTGATCGTCAGTTTCTTTTTTTTTTTTAATAACTTAAAAGAGAGTAGGGATCAACCAAGCACTCACCAAGGGCCTCTGCACAAAGTAAACTTTCAACAAATATCATTGTTTGAATTTTTTTTTTCCCCCATCATGTGTTGTCCTTTTGGTAATGTGGAAGAGTCCGGGTCAGCAAGAAGATGCTCTGTCAGAAATAAAATTGGTCCTCTAAAGAACTTGGCCCTTCCTTCCTCTACAGGGTTTAATTTTTGGCGCAGGACAAGTGGTAGGGTACGATTGTAATGATTTCTAATGAAAATTATCTTAGTTTCAGACACTTAAAAGATTGCTTAAATTGGTAATCTCAAGCCCATCAGGTGAATGCTCCAAAAGGAAATTGCTTTTTACTTCTTACTTTGAGCAAATAGTCACATTGAAGAAAACTCCTTATTTAGAATGGCCTTTTGTAGCTCTTAGCACTTCCAGGAGTTCAAGGTAATTTTGAGTCAAATGGTTTTTTTTACTTCTTCCTTCCAAAGATAAACAATTTCTGGGGAGATGCCGTCTCACCTGTAGTGTTGTCATTGATTTCATTCTTCATTCTGTGGGTGCTTTGATGATAGAGTTAGTTTTTGGCCAGATAAGCTATTAAAACTGTGGAATTTGTTAAGCATTTACTGTGCCCCTCACCCGGGTAGATACAAGATAATCAGGACCCACAAGGGGCTCACAGAGTAAGTAGGGGGGAGAACAGGTATTGAATCCCCATTTTGCAAATGAGGGAACTGAGGCACAGAGAAGTTAAATGACTAGTCCATGGTCACACAGCAGGTACATAGTAGAGGTTTAAAGCCTTAAGCCTTAACTCTTAAAGCAGAGAATGTATTGTTATCCATACTTTAATTGGAGTCTTTGTAACTCTGAAAATTTAAGACCTGGGGTATTTTTTTGGGTAGAAATTTTAATATTCTAAATTGCCTTTTTTATTCAGACAGTACCTTCCTCAATTCTTGATCCTAGTTTTCTTTTCAGGGTAATACTGAATCACTCAATCAATGATATTTATTCAGCATTTAGTGAGTGCGGAGCACTGTACTAAGCGCGTAGGAGAATGCAACAGAATTAACAGACACTTTCCCTGTTGAAAATAATAATAACTATAACTGTAATTCTGGCATTTAAGTGCTAATTATGTGTCAAGCACTGATCTGAATGGAAGCTTTCATTAAAACTTTGAATCAGGTCCTAAGGTTCTCTTCTCTCCAGGCACTGTTCACTCTCTTATCTTTCTTTCCATTCCCCAACATGCGTATTTCTGAGTTATATAGAGTGGAGACACGGGACCCTGCTTCTTCAGTGGACCTTATGTCTATATATTTCTTAAGCACTTACTATGTGCCAAGCTCTAAGGTGAGCCCTGGGATAGATTTAAGAGAATCAGGCTGGACAAAGAGCCTTCCAAAAGCAATATCTTATTACAGTACCCTGCATACAATACGTGTTTAATAAATACTATTACTTCTAAGTAGAGGGGAGTCGAGGTTCGAATCACCATTTTAAAGATCAGGAAAACGAGGCCTAGAAAAATTAATTTGTCCAAAGTCACAGGCAGGTGGTGGTACTGGGATTAGAATCCAGGTCTTCTGATGTTTTTTTACCTGTCTGTGCTGATTCCCCTTCACTGCCTCCCCCCACCCCCCCAAAAAAAAATCAAGTCTGGTGGTTGCTTCACCCAAACCTAATGTTTGGCACTGCAGCTTCTGTTTCCCATAGAAATTTCTTCCTCCCCACAAATGGAGCTTTTAGTATAGAAAATTGGGGTAGTGGAGCCCTTGGGTGTTGTTGAGGATGAAATGCCTAGAGTCATGCTTAATTTTTCTCTCTAAAAAGAATGTATCAGAATGAGTTTGAGAGTTTTGTCATTGCAGTGTTCTTTGTAAGACTGAATATGATCTCTTTTTTTGTACAGCATGTGACATTTTGGAAAGACTGAAAAATATTCATCCAGACTTTCCCCTTTACACTCCTTTGTTTTCCCATGCACATACTTCAAACACTTCTTTTGTTCTAATCTTCACCCTTTTCACATTCACGCCCATGTGTACTTTATGAACAAAAAGCATAAAATTAAGTGCTCTCATTGACAGATAAAAATCACTTAATATCAACTTTCACCATCTAATTATATTATTTGCTCATTATGTGCCCAACCCCGTGTGAAACACTTTGGTAGAAACTATATAATTAACCAGATTCAGACCTTGTCAGTTAATCAGTGGTATTTATTCATTTAATAGCATTTATTGAGTGCTTACTATGTGCAGAGCACTGTACTAAGCGCTTGCAATGTACAAATCGGTAACAGATGGAGACAATCCCTGCCCTTTGACGGGCTTACAGTCTAATCGGGGGAGACAGACAATTTATTGAATGCTCACTATGTGCTGAGCACTGTACTAAGCACTTGGGAAATACGGTTCAGTAGAATTGGTAGATACAAACCCTGCCCTTAAGGAGCTTACAGTCTGGGGTCTTACAATCTAAGAAGCAGAGTAACATCCCCAATCTTCAAATGGGTAGACTACGTCACGGAGAGGTTAGGTGACACAAGGTGTCACAAGGTGACACAATAGGTCAGTGGCAGAGTGACTAGAACCTGCATCTTCTGATTCCCAGTCCTATCCTCTTTCCATTAGCCCATCTTTTCTGTCTTCATTATATTTTTAAACAAGGGATTTTTCCCCTCTCTTTTCCTGGATCCACCTGAAATTGATTCCTTTCTGTTTATTGAGAAAATAAAAGCACAAGATCCTGTTCAGCCATTGAAACCAGTGAAGAAGATTCTCCACAGTAGGGCCTAGCTGTGATGCAGGTATCAAAATTCCCCTAATTTTCACTTTGCCACTAAACTCGAGTGACAGGAAATGACTGACAGTCATCCACCCCATTCTCATTTATACCCAGGAACTAAAAAATCAGAGAAAGAAAGGGCAGTTTGAATTTTTAAAATGAATTCTATTTTGGCTGTGTCTTTAAACTGAAAACTCCCCTTTTCATTTAGCTTATGTTAAAATTTAGTGTGCTGGGTGAAACCGCTTTTCTGTTCGGTGACTGGAATGACACTGACAGTTTACAAGTAAAGACTCACTCAGCTGTCCCCCTGGGAAATATTTGCTAGGAAGGAAAAACCCTTTAATGTCTTCATTTTTTCTTGTGACTGTGGTCAGAGCTCACATTTGGCAGTTTGAAACTCCTGAAGGTGGGTGATTAGAAACAACACTAGCCTCGGAGTCAGAAGGATGTGGGTTCTATTCCCGGCTCTGCCATTTGTTTTCTGGGTGACTTTGGGCAAGTCACTTCTCTGTCCTTCCCTCTGTTCTATCCCCCTCCCTGCCCCACAGCATGTGTGTATATATGTACATATTATTCTATTTATTTTAGTAATGATATGTATATAGCTATAATTCTATTAATTTGTATTGATGCTATTGATGCCTGTCTACTTGTTTTGTTGTCTGTCTCCCCCCGCCCCTAGACTGTGAGCCCACTGTTGAGTAGGAAGTGTCTCTACTTGTTGCCGAATTGCACTTTCCAAATGCTTAGTACAGTGCTCTGCAATAAATATGACTGAATGAATGAATGTGCCCCAGTTACCTCATCTTTGTAAAATTGAGATTAAGACTCCGAGCCCCATATGGGACAGGGATTGTGTCCAACCTGATTTGCTCAGATCCACCCCAGTGCTTAATATTGTCCCTTGCACATAGTAAGTGCTTAACAAATACTATTGTTATTAGGTGACTGAGCACAAAGTTGTTTTTATCGGTGATTCACCTTGATTTGGCATGGAAGATTCTGCGACCTTAATTGTATTGAATGATGTTCGTGCTGTTTTTCTAACTGTCTAGAGGCATGGAAGATTCTGCATCCTTAATTGTACTGAATGATGTTTGTGCTGTTTTTCTACCTGTCTAGAGCAATGATGTGATGTGAGTCTGCTTGTCTTCAATTGGAGGTGTGTTTATTCCCTGTGATCTTTCTTGAAAAGCAGAGACTACATCAGATTTGACTAACCGATAGTTGACTAGGCTCAGGAATGGGAAGAAGATTTAATTTTGGCCCCAGATTGTAAACAAGCAAAAATCTTTCCGTATTGTGTGGCTCCTTATCCTCTCCATTTTGCTTATGTATTAAAAGCTATTTTCTGTTGAATAAGGGAATATGATTCAGATTTTCATTCATTCAATCATATTTGTTTAGCACTTACTGTGTTCAGAGCTCTGCACTAAGCGCTTGGGAAAGTACAATACAGCAATAAGGAGAAACAATTCCATGGAGATCCGAACTCTGCTTTTTAAAAACAAGAGTCTGAGTTGTTTCCGATGAAAGCATTGTATTGACATAGAGACTCAGGTATAATCCCATAGAGAGCCACATTCTGCTTTCTAAAAAACAGAAGTCTGAATTGTATCTGATGAAAGCATTATGTTAAGATTGTTATTAAAAATAATAATGATAATAATGATGGTATTTGTTAAGTGCTTACTATGTGCCAGGCACTGTACTGAGTGCTGGGGTGGATACAAGCAATTCGGGTTGGACACAGTTCCTGTCCCCTTTGGGGCTGAAAATCTCAATCCCCATTTTACAGATGAGATAAAAGAGGCCCCGAGAAGTGAAGGACTTGCTCAAGGTCACCCAGTAGACAAGTGGCGAAGTTGGGATTAGAACCCATGACCTTCTGACTCCCAGGACCATGCTTTATTAGGGGTATCTGTGTGATGGAGGGAGGGACATATTTATCGTGACTTTTCAGGGCCAATATAAGGTTTTTCCTTGACACAGCTTTGAACTAGCATTGGTTCTTAGAACCTTTTGCAAGGAAGGGACTAGGTGACAGTCATTCATCAGTGGTATTTATTGAATGCCACCGGGGGCAGAGCACTGTACTAAATGCTTAGGAGAGTACAGTACAACAGAACTGGTAGTCACGTTGGCTGCCTACAAGGAGCTTACAGTCCAGAGCGGGAGAGCAACATTAAAATAAATGATTGATATGTACATAAGTGCTGTGGGGCTGTGCATGGGATGAATACTAAGTGGTTAAAGGGTACAAATCCAAGTGAACTAAGAGCTTTACTCCAAGAAAGAAATGTCTCATGGTCGAGACCTGTTTCAGAGATCATGACATCACTTGGTAAAGTTGTCAATTATATTTCTGTTGAGACTAGAAGGCACCTGTTTGTGACGTGCATTTCTTCCTTTACTATATTTGCACACATAATCCATTCTTTGGTGATTGCTCATGGCTGTTGCTGGCAGGGTGTGCTGCAATTTGACATTACCTTTGGGATATTATGGAAATTTTGTGTTGAAACGGAGTATTTCTTTTTCTGGTAATCCACTTTTTCCCATTGGTATCATTTTTCAGCTGTTGAGAGCTGTCACGTTGACTGATTCCCATTCTGCTTCAGGGGACCTTTGAAATGTTTCTCCTGTCTTTTTTGTTTTGTCAAGTTATTTCTCCATCTCTCTTTATCATCTTTTTCTCCTTTCATCACCCTTTAGGCACATGGTATATAATTTGGAATCTTGGAATCTTCCATTGAGCTGATGGTGGAGCTGGTATCCATGGAACTGGTCTCCAAATTTGATTTTTGAAATGAAGTGTGAGAGGAATTGTTACATGCATTGCCTAAGGCAAGGAAAGGGAGGAGGTTAGGGGCATTACCGGGGAAGGGAGGAATTGGGGAAACAAGGACATATAGACTGTAATCTAGATTGTAAAATCCTTGTAGGCTGAGAGCATGTCTGCCTGCTATATTGTGCTCTCCCAAGTGCCTAGTATAGTGTTCTGCACATAGTAAGTGCTCAATAAATATTATTGATTGATATATGCTCACCCAAGGTGTGGTCTTTGATATAATAATGATAGTATCTGTTAAGCGCTTACTATGTGCCAACCACTGTTCCAAGCACTGGGACAGATGCAAGGCAATCATGCCGTCCCACATGGGGCTCACAGTCTTAATCCCCATTTTACAGATGAGGAAACTGAGGCACAGAGAAATTAAGTGGCTTGCCCAAAGTCACACAGCTGACAGGAGGAACTGGGATTAGAACCCACGACCTCTGGGTTCAAGTCCGAGCTCTTTCTGCTAAGCTACGCTGCTTCTCCTATGATGAGAAATAGTAACAGTGAGATTCGATAAGGATTGAGACCTATTGCCATTGCTGTCCAAGCCATCATGGCTGCCGTGGAGAAAAGCTTAATATACTATTAAGGTTGTAATTGTGGTGGGTGGGCAGTGGCAGCTGGTTTATTTTCCAACACTAATAATAACAGGGCTATTTAAGTGCTATATATGTGTCAGGAACTGTAGTAAGCACTGAGGTAGGTACATAATAATCAGATCCCTCATGGGGCTCATGGTCCAAGTTGGAAGGAGAACAGGTATTGAATCTCCATTTTGCAGATAAGAGAACTGAGACACAAAGAAGTTAAGTGATTTGCCCAAGGTCACACAGCAGGTAAGTGGCGGAACTGAGAGTAGAATCCAGGTACTCTGACTCCCAGGCCCATGGTATTTCTGATAGGCCATGCTGCTTCTCAATGCAACTCTGTTGTATTGTACTCTCCCAAGCACTCAGTAAAGTGCTATGCACACAGTATGTGCTCACTAAATACCATTGTTTGATTGATTACCTGTTCCTGATCCATCACCTGTTGCTTCACCTTTTGCTGGACTCTCTGGAATCCTTATTTCCAGTAGGAGTCCAGCAAGAAAAGAAGTAGCAGGTGCAGATAAAATGCAACCTGCTGTTGATCATTACAATGAGGGTCCTGTAGCCAGGACTTGGACCAGATTATGTCTTGAGCCATTGAGTCCTTGGTCCGTCTGCTCCAACTCACACTTCAAGATGCATAGAAACAATGTCCTAGCACTTGACAACCATATATCGATGTTTCTAATACCATTTTCCCCATAAATTGAGGAAAATTATGTTGACAGAATGCCCTCATCCAGTGCTTATATAATCCCTAGCCCTGTGGACTGACTCTGGATTTTAGTTGGTGAAATTCTTCTTAAACATTTTAGGAGATGTGTGTATTTTTGCTTAATAGAATTGGCTTGTTTTGACAGTTAAGGTTTTTAAGTAGGAAGGCTAGAGGGCACACTGACCCTATCAGGCCCAATATGGAAGATCCTCCTTCCCACCAACCAGGACAGAACCTGATGATAACATGGAGAGAGATTCATAAAAGACTGAAACAAAGGTAAATCATCAGAGAAACTCCTTACTGTCCCCTTTAAAGCACTCAATCACCTGGCCCCCTCTTACCTCACCGTACTTCTCTCCTACTACAACATAGCCCACTTTGCTCCTCTAATGCCAACCTACTCACTGTGCCTCAGTCTCGTCTATCTCGCCTCCAACCTCTTGCCCCCATCCCCTTGCCTCTGGCCTAGAATGCACTCCCTCTTCATATCCGACAGACAATACTCTCCCCACATTCAAAGATTTATGGAAGGCACATCTCCTCCAACAAACCTTCCCCGATTAAGCCCTTATTTCCTTTTCTCCCATTCCCTCTGCGTTGCCCTGACTCACTCCCTTTATTCATTCCCGTTTCCAGCCCCACAGAACTTATGTACAGATCTTTAATTTATTTATTCATATTAATGTATCTTCCTCTGTAAGGTCATTGTGAGCAGGGAATTTGTTATAGTGTTGTGTTGTACTCTCCTGAGTGCTTAATACAGTGCTCTGCACAGAGTAAGCACTCAATAAATATTATTGATAGAAAAGTTATTCTCAGATGTGTTTATTTTCCCTGCCCATGCCCCTCCCTCCCTCTCTCTCTCTTTAAAATATATATAAATGTGTGTGTGTGTTTGTGTTGTATTTATAGAACACTTACTGTGTGCAGAACTGTACTAAACTCTTGAGAGAGTACAATACAACAGAGTTGGTAGACACATTTCCTGCCCTTAAGGAGCTTACAGTTAGGCAATAATGAATAATTTATGGCTATGTTCATAAATGCTGTGGTGCTGAGCATGGAGTGAATACTCAATGCCCAAAAGCAAGTTCATAGGTGATACTGAAGGGAGAGGGAGTTGGGAAAAAGAGCTTAATCAGGGAAGGCCTTTTGGAAAGGATGTGACATATACATGGATATATATCATATATGGATAAATAAGTGAGGAACCGATGTTTACCATCATTCATTCATTCAATTGTATTTATTGAGAACTTACTGAGTGCAGAATATTGTACTAAGCGCTTGGAAAGTACAATTCAGCAACAGAGACACTCCCTATCCAACAAAGGGCTCACAGTCTAGAAGGGAGGGGACAGACAACAAAACAAGTAGACAGGCATCAATAGCATCAATATAAATAGAATTATAGATGTATACACATCATTAATAAAATAAATAGAATAATAAGTATGTGTGTATATACACAAATACTGTCAGGCGAGGAGGGGGGTAGAGCAGAGGGGGGGACTCGGAGTGATGGGAGCAGAGGAAAAGGGGGACTCAGACTGGGAAGGCCTCCTGGAGGAGGTGAGCTTTCAGTAGTGCTTTGAAGTGTGCTAGTTTGGTAGATGTGAGGAGGGAGGGCATTCCAGGCCAGAGGTTGACATTGGGACAGGTGAGAATGAGGCACAGTGAGGAGGTTAGCAGCAGAGGAATGGAGCGTGTGGGTTGGGCTGTAGAAGGAGAGAAGTCTCTGCTAGTGTGTGACATCGTAATGAATAGGCCTGTAGATCATTAAAAAATTCTATATTATTCTTGGTATACTGATCTTATAATTCAGATGTGATATGTTTTATTTTCATGGTATTTGTTAAGCACTTACAATGTGTCAGGCACCATACTAATCGTTGTGGTCGATACGAGATAATCAGTTCCACAGTCTTAATCCCTATTTTATAGATGAAGTAATTTATACACTAAAAGTGACTTGCCTAGGGTCACACAGCAGTCAAGTGCCCGAGCTAGAATTGGAACCCAGGTCCTGTAACCTCCCCCCGCCCGGGCCCATTCTGTTCTGTTTCCACATCCATGCCTTATTGTTTCTGCTTCTTCTGAGTTAATTATGCATTTCCAAATTCACTTCATTTGCCCTTTTGGTGCCTCTTTAAAAAAGCTGAACGGTGTCCTCTGTATTCACGGATAATCCTTTAGATCCACAACCTTCTTTCTTCTCCTGCTAAAGTCCATGCCTCCATTTCCTCTGTGACTAGTTCAAGATGGAAATAAACCAGAGTAGGTTCCTGCTTAACTAAATTTGTCCATTGTCTGAGGCCCATTATGCTTTGGATAATCGAGATATTACTGTAGAAATAAAGGAGCATTTTTTAGATTAAATTTCAGAAATGTTTTATAGGCAGTCCCATATTCTAACAATTGTGGGTAAGAATTATAGTCTTCCTGATTACAAATGACATGTGCCTAGCAGTTAGGTTTTGATATATAATACTTATACAATGAGGAAAAATTCGTAGAGAATTCTTACTTATAAAACTCATCTAGAGAACAATATATCTTATATTCAAATAACTTTCAGAATGTTAACCTTTGTGGGGAAAAAAGTATACCCTTATTTTAGCTAGAAAGCATACGAAGCAATATTTCTCTTTACATTCATCTTGAACCACGAAATGAAATACCTTAAAGCATTTGAAATGCAACTGTAAAGATAACTTGCTTTTCTTCATTTTCCCAAATTCATATTATTATTCTGCTTAATAGTAAATTTGTATTTTATACCCAGATCTCTAGGGAGACATCATATATTCAAAATGAAATGGTTTTAGGAAGAAACCATTATCATTGGCTTTTAATTCAGTATGCTCAGAATTGCACAAGGAGGGCTATAATTCAGCACTTAAGATATATCCAATATTTTCCTCTAATGTAAGTCACACATGAAAGTGTGTAGTTGTTGAAAAGCAAATATTATGTTAGTGTAACTGTTGGGAAAACATGAATTATAGTTTGCAATCAGATATGGTATTATAGTCATTGTCTGAAATATACTTAACTGGATTATTTAAAATATAAATTGGAGTTACAGTTGTTTAACCATGTTAGGAAAATTATCCAAACATGTTCAACCGAGTAAGTAAAAGAAAGCTCTTGGAGTGAGACTACATTTAAGCCTTTATTGTCATTTTAGTACAGTTGATTTTCCTTAACTACCTTTTATGCTACTCATATATCTTCTTTTTTCACTGTTTCTCTTCTTCTGTCTCTCACTTCTTGGTAACTGTAAATGGGTAAATTAGAAAGCCATTCAATTATAAGGATATAATTGATGTAAATTAAACCCTAAAGGTACAGTGAGTTGATTACTCTTTTTTTTAGACAGCACCATAGATAACCCAGTGAAAAGGTTAACAGGACATCATTAGAAGACGTCAAGAATCAAGACCCGTAATTTGACCATAACTATGACCACCAAAATGAGTTTTATTTTATAGTATATTTCAGTTTTGTTATGAATCGGTGTATTTACAGGAGAGTCACTTTAAAAACAAGACCCCCTGCAGGGTTTTTAATGATAAAACAAGCCTCCTTAAGGGAGTGTTTTTCAAGCCTTCTGTATCTAAAAAATTACCAAAGCCAACATTTAGGGATCACAGCTGATTACAGCTTGATTCTTATGCAGCAGTTCTTTGCAAATTTTCCTTAGATAGCAGTAAAAATAAGCCCGTAGAGTTATTTCAGTGAAAATAGGCTCGCCTGATGATTTTTTAAATAAATAACAAAAACATAAGGTTCTAAATTGTTTGGTGAACAATTGTTCCAAGTCTTTCTTAAATGAAAGTCACTAGGCAGGAATGGCAACTATGCCGGATTGGTGTATGAGAGAGGGCTAATCGAGCCTTCTGTGAGACAAAAGGCAGCAAGACCACAGTGATTCATTAAGTTTTTTATTAGCTATAGCGACCTTCAAGATTGATGTGAAAACAGTGTGCCTTCATTTTATTGTTTTCTCCTGTGCTAAAAGGGATTTATGTGAAATAGAGAAATAGCTGGATTTACATCGTACTGACAAAAAACAGGATCGTTCAGAACACTGCCTCATCTAATACCTGGTTTGAGGGGTAATAGTTCATAATTTTGTGAACTCCCGTGGTTACAACGCTATTTTGAACATGCCATGAGAAGACCTTCCACTCAAAGCAGAATTTCTTTTTCTGGTTTCTGTCCCTGGGCTGAAGCTCAAGGAAGCTGACATTGCCTATAGTGGATGGGGGGTGGTGCCAAAAATAACCCCCTTCTCTGCAACGCTGAGAAGCGGGCTGCAGTGATCCAAGGGGACCTCTCTGAATGTTGCCTTCCTTGGAGGAGCTCACCTCCTCTAAGAGGCCTTCCCAGACTGAGCCCCCCTTCCCTCTACTCCCCCTCTCCCCCACCCTCTGCTCCTACCCCTTCCCCTCCTCTCAGCACTGTGCTCATTTGTATGTATTATTTATTACCCTATTTATTTTCTTAATTAGGTGTACATCCCCTTGATTCTATTTATCTTGATGATGTTGTCTTGTTTTTGTTTTGTTCTGCTTTGCTTTGCTGTCTGTCTCCCCCGTTTAGACTGTGAGCCCGTCACTGGGCAGGGATTGTGTCTATCTGTTGCCGAATTGTACATTCCAAGAACTTAGTACAGTGCTCTGTCCCTAGTAAGTGCTCAGTAAATACTATTGAATGAATGAATGAATGCTACCTCATCACTAGACATTTTCCAGGATCTCCATGTTTTCCGCAACCCTGACCTTGCGATGGATGTGGCCCCAAAGGCCATCTCCAACTCCACTGAGGTACGGGGGACTCTCAACATATCTACAGTGGAATATCTCATCTTCCCTCCCAAAATTGATCCTTTCCCCACCTTTCCCATCACTGCTGCAATCACTGCCATCCTCCCTGACTCACAACCCCACAACCTTTGCAATATCCTTGACACAGGTCTTTCCTTTAACCACATAGTTGTCATTCGCCCTTCCTCTTCAGCCAAACTACCATCGAGCTGGTCAAGTACTTGCCATATCTCATCTCGACTACCACTTTTTTCGGGTTCTCTCCTTTCCAGTCCATTTATTACTCTGCTTCTAGGATCGTTTTTCTTAAAAAAATAATAATAAATTGATGCACATCTCCCCACTTCTCAAAAAGCCATAATCTTTGCTCATTCATATCCACATCAAGCAGAAACCCCTCACCACTGGCTTTAATCAGTCAATCATATTTGAGTGCTATGTGCAGATCACTGTACTAGTGCTTGGGAAAGTAATTAGCAGACATGTTCCCTGCCCATAAAAAACTTAAAAATCTACAGGAGGAGAGAGACATGGCCTCGTGGCAAGAGCAGGGGCTTGGAAGTCAGAAGTCATGGGTTCTAATCCCAGCTCCGCCACTTGTCTGCTGTGTGACCTTGGGCAAGTCACTTAATTTCTCTGCACCTCACTTATCTCATCTGTAAAATGGGGTTTGAGACTGTGAGTCCATGTGGGACAGGGACTGTGTCCAAACTGATTACTTTTTATCTACCCCAACACTTAGAACAGTGCTTGGCACATAGTAAGTGCTCAACAAAATGATCAATTATTTAATAATAATAATTATTATTATTTTTATAAGGCACTCATTCAGCTTTCTCCCTCCAATCTATTCTGACTTGTCTTGGTCCATGTGGGATGAAGCTGGGACTCATGAGCTCCTTCAAGATCCTAGGGGCCACAGAAAGTCAGAGGGAGACAGACGGAGACACAAGCCAGTAAATTTCATAACCAAGAGTCTATTTAATGGAGAAGCAGCGTGCCCTAATGGTTAGAGCACGGGCCTGGGAGTCAGAAGGAACTGGGTTCCAGTACAGGCTCTGCCACTTATCTGTTATGTGATCTTGGGCAAGTCACTTAACTTCTCTGTACCTCAGTTAACTCATCTGTAAAATGGGGATTAAGACTGTGAGCCCCAGGTGGGACAAGAGTTCAAGCTGATTACCTTGTACATATCCTAGTGTTTAATACAATTACTGGCACATAATAAGGCCTTAAATACCATAAAAAAAACCCCACAGGTGTTCTGAGGATTTACTTCCCTAGTGCTAGCTAGCTAGCCATTAGTCACTGCTGTGAACAGGCAAACTCATTGTGGGCAGGGAATGTGTATAATATAGTGTTGTGTTGTACTCTCCCAAGCACTTAGTACAGGGCACACAATAAGCGTTCAGTAAATAAATACTACTGATTGATTGATTGAACCCTGGTGACCCCTCTCGAGCCCCAATCGGAATCACAGTGGGGGTGTCCCCATCACACCGGTCAGATCTGTGGGTCCAGGAGAGATGGCACATGAGTGCCTATGTCTCCAACAGGCTGCCCCTCTTATCCCACCACCTGCTCATTGCAGGCAGGGAATGTGTCGGTTATGTTGTTGTGTTGTACTCTCCCAAGTGCGTAGTACAGTGCCCTGTACGTAGTAAGTGCCCAATAAACATGATTGATTGCAGAAGTGGTCCATGTCACCATGTGGATAAGTGTGAGTGTCACCCAAAATCAGTTGGTAGCTCCCAATTGGGTTCCACACACATCCTGGGAAGCAGCTTCTGACTGGGACATGTTCCCTCCAAGTGCACCTTGGATGGCTGTTTGGGAGGGGATCATCGGTCCTGGGGCCATGAGAGAGAAACCCCCATGTGCTGTCTCACACCTGGGACTCTTCATATGCGATGGCGGGATTGCCCAACTCAAGGACCTCCTTCAGTTAAGTCTGGCTTTCGTGTTTGGTCTTGTTACTTGAGTGTATTTCGGTAGGCAGATATATCACTTTTCTCCTATTATAACCCAGTCTGCACCTTGCTCCCTAACACCAACCTACTTAATCAGTGGAATTTACTAAGTTCTTATCATGTGCAGAGCACTTTGTCAAGCTCTCAAAGTACAGTGTAATAGGATTGATAAATGCGATCTCTGCCCACAAGGAGCTTACAATCTATAGGTGGCACAAGTATTAAATTACAGATAAAGCATATGGATATTTACAGAAGTACTGAGAGGTCGAGGTGAGCATCAGAACACTTGGGAGAGTACAATATTAACAGAGTTGGTAGACCCGATTCCTGTCCACAAGGACCTTTCTGTCTACAGTACAGGAATATTCTAAAAGTTGAAGGCAGAGCTTTTTCTGTTGTTTTTTCTTCCTGATGAGATGGAGCAGAACAAAGTCCCAATTGTATGGGAGAAGCATATCTCTCTGTCTCTCTCTGTCTCTCTCACTCTCTCTGTCTCTCTCTCTCTGTCTCTCTCTCACACACACACACACACACACGCACACACTCTTATATTTGTTAAGCACTTATGTGCCAAGCACTGAGGAAAATACATGTTATTCAGGCCGTACACAGTCCCTGCCCTTCATGGGGCTCACAGTCAGGTAGGAGGGAGAACAGGTATTGAATCGCATTTTGCACTTAATGAAACTGAGGGATGGAGAATTTAAGTGACTTGCCCAAGGTCCCTCAGGAGACAAGTGGCAGGACCAGGATTAAAACCTAGGTCCTCTGGACCCCAAGCCCATGTTCTTTCTACTATGCCACACAACCTCCCTTCTCCTGGGCAATCAACCGAGATCTGGTGGAGAAAGGCCAGTAGATGCTCATACTTTCTCTGTGGAGTAGAGTGGTGGCTGAGGTTTTTATTTATGGCTTTTAAGGAGAGCAGTGTGGCTTAGTGTAAACAGCATGAGCCTGGGAGTCAGAGGACCTGGGTTCTAATCCTGGCTTGGATAATTACTGTGTGACTTAACTTTTCTGTGCCTCAGTTATGTTTTCCCACTCCCTTCTATGTCACCCAGCCCCACAGTAATGATGTAAATATCTGTAATTTATTTATATTAATTTCTGTCTCCCACCTTAGACTGTAAGCTCCTTGTGGGTAGGGGATGTTTGTGTTATATTGTTGTTATACTCTGCCAACCACTTAGTACAGTGCCCTGCACTAAGTAAGTATTCAATAAATATGATTGATCATCTGTAAAATGGAGATTAAATCCTTCTCTAGACTAAGATCCCCATGTGGGACAGGGACAGTGTCCAACTTAATAAACCTATATCTACCTCAGTCTTTAGAACAGTCTTGACACATAGTAAATGCTTAAACCCCATTTTACAAAAAAACCCCAAAAAACAAACAGGAAGGACATGGTTTGGTGAAGTAGGATGAAGACAATGAGAAGTTGTTTGGAAGTAGGAGAATTGAATGTGTGGAGCGCTGATGAGGCTTACTTGTGCAAGCTTCTAGATTGTAGACTGTAAGCTTGCTGAGGGCAGGAAATGTCTCTACCAGCTCTGTTATATCGTACTCTCCCAAGCACTTTCCAGTGCTCTGCACACAGTAAGCTCTCAATAAATACGATCGATTGGGCGAAGGGAGAGGAAGACAAGTAGTTTTGAAAGAGCCAGTAGTGGAAAACCTTTGAAGTTGATATATTTCTAATTGTCATTGGAGAGATCTTATAAGGCATGTATTAGGATAATAGCTCTGCGATAGGAGAGGAACACCCACATCTTGAAATATTTGGTAGGGTATATTTAAAAATGGGGCTAATCCAAATGAAGGCAAATTACTGAACCAACAGTGTGGTATTATATTCATTGAATAGTATTTGAGCACTTACTATGTGCAGAGCACTGTACTAAGCGCTTGGAATGAACAAGTCGGCAACAGATAGAGACAGTCCCTGCCGTTTGACGGGCTTACAGTCTAATCGGGGGAGACGGACAGACAAGAACAATGGCAATAAATAGAGTCAAGGGGAAGAACATCTCGTAAAAACAATGGCAACTAAATAGAATCAAGGCAATGTACAATTCATTAACAAAATAAATAGGGTAATGGAAATATATACAGTTGAGCGGACGAGTACAGTGCTGAGGGGATGGGAAGGGAGAGGGGGAGGAGCAGAGGGAAAGGGGGAAAAGAGGGTTTAGCTGCGGAGAGGTGAAGGGGGGTGGTAGAGGGAGTAGAGGGAGAAGGGGAGCTCAGTCTGGGAAGGCCTCTTGGAGGAGGCGAGTTTTAAGTAGGGTTTTGAAGAGGGGAAGAGAATCAGTTTGGCGGAGGTGAGGAGGGAGGGCGTTCCGGGACCGCGGGAGGACGTGGCCCGGGGGTCGACGGCGGGACAGGCGAGACCAAGGGACGGTGAGGAGGTGGGCGGCAGAGGAGCGGAGCGTGCGGGGTGGGCGGTAGAAAGAGAGAAGGGAGGAGAGGTAGGAAGGGGCAAGGTGATGGAGAGCCTCGAAGCCTAGAGTGAGGAGTTTTTGTTTGGAGCGGACGTTGATAGGCAACCACTGGAGGTGTTTAAGAAGGGGAGTGACATGCCCAGATCGTTTCTGCAGGAAGATGAGCCGGGCAGCGGAGTGAAGAGTAGACCGGAGCGGGGCGAGAGAGGAGGAAGGGAGGTCAGAGAGAAGGCTGACACAGTAGTCTAGCCGGGATATAACGAGAGCCCGTAGCAGTAAGGTAGCCGTCTGGGTGGAGAGGAAAGGATGGATCTTGGCAATATTGTAAAGGTGAAACCGACAGGTCTCGGTAACGGATAGGATGTGTGGGGTGAACGAGAGAGACGAGTCAAGGAGGACACCGAGATTGCGGGCCCGAGAGACGGGAAGGATGGTCGTGCCATCCACGGTGATAGGGAAGTCTGGGAGAGGACCGGATTTGGGAGGGAAGATGAGGAGCTCAGTCTTGCTCATGTTGAGTTTTAGGTGGCGGGCCGACATCCAGGTGGAGACGTCCTGGAGGCAGGAGATGCGAGCCTGGAGGGAGGGGGGAGGACAGGGGCGGGTTTCCCTAATGGACCAACCACAGTATCGATCAAATTTTTTCTTGATTTTCTCTGGATGTGATATCTTTTATATCTTGGGTGAGACCTGCATATATAGGCAGCAGATAAAACTTCTTTTGATTCTTTGTCATGCAGTTTAAGGGATGCACTTACATGGTGTATTTAGTTTTAACCCAGGAATTTGACATTAATAGAAGTCAAATTGACAAAAAGTATACAAGATTTGAAGGTGCTTTATCAAATCAGATACTTTCTGTGGAAATTTGAAATTTTTAGTATCCACATTTGGACTGTCTCCTGATACATGAAATTGCTTTCTAGCAAAGCACTTCATGCTTTTGTAATAAAGTATAAGTGAATGGGCTGATATACTTCTTTGAAATTTACACCCAGTAAGGATTATTTGAGAAGACAAGTCGGACAGGGTAATTAGTTTTGAATTTTTGCCAGATGCCTACTGAAATACATTTTCCCCTCTGATTACTCAGATAAAAGGAATACAGATTTCAGTGTCCATGTTCTGGTTTCAGTTTTGGATTTGTTCATTCAGCTAACATGCCATTTAAGATTTTTCCATTCTAAACCCAGCAGGAGTCTCCTTTGGAATATTCAGACTGAGATGGCATAATTGAATTTGTGCCCAGCATTATATTTGAATGACTTCAGGAATGCAACTGATATGATTGCTTCCATAGTCAGTCTTCTGTGTGTTTTAGAGGGTTTCTGGAAGTGGAAATTGATCTCTGTTCATTTTTTGCCATGAGTCTAGTGCAGGAGTCTGAAACCTTTTTGTACTGAACCACCAAGAAAATTAAAGCGTTGAGCAGTTGGTTTGCAGAGAGCCAATCGTACAAATGAAACACGCTGTAAATTAAATTGAAATATAGCATACTACATTGCAGGTGTTTAATGAAATAATGTCAGAGAAAGGGATATAGAGACATAGTGTGTCATCATGGACAGAGCCAAGGTTTGGGGTCTGAGAACCTGGGTTATCATCCCAGCTCAACCTCTTATCTACCCCTCTCAGGGTCTCACCTATAGAGTTTCCACTACGCTACCAATCTTGACTATGGGAGAGAGAGTCAAGCAGAGGCCTCCCCATTCCATTCCTAGCTTGGCCAGTGGCTAGCAAGTGGAAGGCAATCTGCTACAAGTCAAAACTCCCCTTTGCTGGGCAGCAGTGGCATGGGAGAGAGTCAAGGGTGGAGACTTGAGTTTACTGCACAGAAGGAAGCAATGATAAACCGCTTCTGTATTTTTACCAAGAAAACTCTATGGAGACACTACCAGAAAGATTGTAATAATAATAATAATAATAATGTTGGTATTTGTTAAGCGCTTACTATGTGCCGAGCACTGTTCTAAGCACTGGGGTAGACATAGGGGAATCAGGTTGTCCCACGTGGGGCTCACAGTCTTGATCCCCATTTTACAGATGAGGGAACTGAGGCACAGAGAAGTTAAGTGACTTGCCCACAGTCACACAGCCGACAAGTGGCAGAGCTGGGATTCGAACTCATGAGCCCTGACTCCAAAGCCCATGCTTTTTCCACTGAGCCACGCTGCTTCTCTAAAATGTTGGCATTTGTTAAGCGCTTACTATGTGCAGAGCACTGTTCTAAGCGCTGGGGTAGACACAGGGGAATCAGGTTGTCCCACGTGGGGCTCACAGTCTTAATCCCCATTTTACAGATGAGGTAACTGAGGCACAGAGAAGTTAAGTGACTTGCCCACAGTCACACAGCTGACAAGTGGCAGAGCTGGGATTCGAACTCATGAGCCCTGACTCCAAAGCCCGTGCTCTTTCCACTGTGCCACGCTGCTGCTTCCCTTGTAGAGGGAGGGGGGGCATTCACGGAGAGATGTGTCCACGGTGTCGCTATGGGTCAGAGACGACTCGACCACTTGTCCGGTGAGGGATTTTGATCAAATCATCTAACTTCTCTGGGCCTCAGTTACATCATCTGCAAAATGGGGATTCAGCATCAATTCTGTTTTCCCTCCTACTTATCTTGTGAATCCCCCCCATGGGACGGGGACTGCATCCAACTGGATTAACTTTAATGTACCCCAGCAATTAGAACAATGCTTGCCACATAGTCGTTCACAGACATTATTATTATCATTGTCATCATCCTCAGAGAAAGGGAGGGGAGGAGAGAGAGAGAAAGACTAGCTACTCGTCTCCTTTCCTCTCAAGGGGCAGGATAGGGATGTCCGTTGTTGCAAAGTCCCATGTTCAGACATTAATTATACTTGTTAAAAAGTGTTCTGTATTAATCTTGATTCACGCTGTAGAGGTCATATCTTTGTCAGCTCTCAGCTGAAGGGGTAGAGGATG